>NW_005871119.1:4790945-5004522 GCF_000147115.1 Myotis lucifugus | reverse complement strand
TAGTGTTGAACATTCTACAGAAATATGCAAACTGAAGCTTAATTAAAGAGTGTGCAATGTCTTTTGAAATCCATAGCTCTCATTTCCTGCTGTGCTTAATTTCAGAACCCAGAACTATTATTAAACTGTAAAAAGTATTCTTTTATCTGGGAATCATATTATAACTTATTTATTTATTTAATTTGTGTGTGTGTAAACAACACTAAAATATTTTAACTACTTACACTCTGGTGACCCTGTTCTTGAGAATTTTTTACCTTGGTTCCTGCTGCCAGGTGAGCTCAGCTGAATTTACTATCGATATTAAAAATACTTTTGAGATGCTATTTTCATTGAGCTTTAAAAGACGACTAGAAGTTTTTGGTATTGTATATTAAGGATTTTTTGTGATTCAGATACACATGATCTAGTTATGATATGTCTTCTGGGGGGCAGAAGTTGGTTAATGGTAATTTGCCACGTAAGAAATACTGTTCTTTTTGCTGCTGTCATCAGCATGTTCCCTGATTGTATAATGCAGGTGAGGTCGTATTTAGGACACAGGGCTAGTTTCATCTTGCCTATATAGTAGAGACATTTATACCTGACTGTGTAAACTGATGTCACTTATTATTGTGTTCCAGGGAATTAGTAAGAGGTGGCAAGGTTGAAAGATGACTTTCATTATAATGCCTCTTCCAGTTGCTCAAATTATATTGAGGAACTATGACTTTCTTCAAGAACTTTTCATATTTAGTTTAGGTCTATAAACTGTTTCTGAGTGTTGGATCTGAAGAAAATAAATTTGGTAATCTTGGTGATCACTTTTTTGTTTATGAATCAGCAAAAATATTGTGAGAAGATTTGTAAACTTCCGAAATTTACCTACCAAGGGGAAATAAATGGAGCAGTTGACATTATGCTGCTGTGAAAAGACAATCTGTACAAAAATTAATGACCTGCCTAACCTTTCATTTTCTGCTTTACGAAGTGTAGGAACACAGTTATGAAGATAACATTTTGCCAGTCTTTTCTTAATTCTCTGTTTGTACTGATTCCTACAAAGCGTGCCATTATTCTTCGTGTCCAAAGATATCTTTCAGGTGCAATGACAAAATGCCCTGCAATAGCTTGCTTGAGAGGGTTACCATGAAAATTATGGCAATTCTTCACATACAATTACATGGTGCTCAGAATTTATAAATTACAATAAAGGGTTGGCTTGGGATTGTTGGCATCTCCCAGTTAGTATGTGTATTAGCTACAATGTCACCATAGTGAGGTGCAATTGGAAACTCTCAGAATGTTTTTGCTCTGAATATTTACCAACTAGAAGCACATCTGGAAACTTAATCTCAGACAAGGATCTCACCAAAGTAAGAATGTTCTTATAAGGAGTGTTGCTCTTAGCATTGAAGCAAGTCTGGCAAAATGAAAGGAGATTGTTGGCAGAGGCAAAAGCGAGTGAGACCTGAGATAATTCTGGGTAAAAGTGCCATCACCCTTTCAAGTACATGATATAGATTCATTTGCAGTTTTGGGGTCTGGGCTAAGCATATTTAAAGGCCCTCGAACAGTGAGGACATAGGTAAGTGATATGTAACATAAAGATATATTATTCTCAGAGTTCAGTGTACACTAAGATATGCAAAAAATTAGAAAAGCAAATTTTATCTAGGTCACAGTTTTGTCCAGAATTTACCTGGAAGTGATTAGTATCCAGCAAATTTTCTAGACTGAGTAAAAGTAATATATTAGATGAAAATAGACTACTCTAGGCTATAACAATGGGTATCCCAGACCATTTAATATGTGTAATAATACCATACACACAAAATTGATTTGTTATCTGCCAAGACACCTACGATTGAACAAAAATAAATACACATGCTTTTTTTTTTGTTACATTAACTTCATCTGGAGAATGATATTGTTGAGGAGTCAACCATAGGAAGGAGGCTATACCAGACAAAAATTTATCACTCTACATCAAAAGGCTCTTACTGAGACTCCATAGAGACAGTGGGGTTGGGAGCTTAGTAATGCTTGCGAAGCTAAGATACACTGCATTACAGATGTAATCTCTGTGATAACTGACTTAAAATGATTCATCACTCTCAGAAAAATCATGTTTTGGGGCGCATCTTCAAATTACTTGCATAAATTACGTCCATAGGAACTTCAACATTATTTGATTTTAAGTGTGTTTTTTTTAAATATATTTTGTTGATTTTTTACAGAGAGGAAGGGAGAGGGATAGAGAATTAGAAACATCGATGAGAGAGAAACATCGATCAGCTGCCTCCTGCACGCCCCCTACTGGGGATATGCCCGCAACCAAGGTACATGCCCTTGACCGCAATCAAACCTGGGACCTTTCAGTCTGCATGCTGACGCTCTATCCACTGAGCCAAACCGGTTAGGGCAATTTTAAGTGTGTTTTTACATTATCACATAAGCCTGGCAACTCAAGTACCCTGGATTTCATTTTAATGACTTTAAAATTAATTTGGTTCTCTTTATACCTCCTTCTACAATATAGAATAGAACTTTTTTTCTTTTTTAAGAGAAAAATTTCGTATTATATAGGTCATGGTTCCTTTCTTTTTACAGCAGAATGTCAATACTGCAACATTCGGATATAATGTTCAACCCAAGAAAACGGCATTGTGGTATATTATTCTTTTTCTAAAACTATTTCGCTTAAAGGCTATATATGCAAGGTGCAATATAGTGATCATAACATTTCAGATCACTGTCTTCCATCTTTTCCAGTTCTTAGTTCTTAGGGTCAATATTTACCCATTATCTTTCTCGTTTCAATATCTTAAACATGAATCACCAATAAAAAAAGGAATTTTACTCCTTGGCAAAATAATCATTTATGCATTTGTTCCCATTTTTGTCTTTTTACCCCACCGCTTTTTTTTCAATCCAAAATGCCTGAACTCAATCAAATTTTCTCCTTGCCTTGGCTGGTTTGGCTTAGTGATTAGAGCGTCGGCCGGCAGACTGAAGGTTGTGGGTTCCATTCTGGTCAAGGGCATGTCTTGGTTGCAGCTTCAATCCCCATCCCTGGTCAGGGCATGAGAGGGAGGCAACCAATCTACCACTTGGCAATGAGTATCATAAAAAAGTACAAAGTTGTTTGAATAAGGGGGTGACAACTACAATTAATGTTAGTGATAAAATTTTGGTTTCTTGCTCCCTGAAGCCTAGAACACTGAGGACATGAGGACAGGTGACATGTTCATTCCTTTCAGGAAAAGGGAAGGCTTGGGTGGTGGGGATGAGGGCTGAAATCTGGTGCAGATGGGGGTCCTGGAAACTGCCCCCTTTGCTCCTGAGTGAGATTTTTTCTGAGTGTGCTGTGGAACCTCACACTTGTATTGTTCTCTGTTACATGGGAACCTCTAGGGATCAGACACAAATAGAAGAGTGTTGCCTCATTGCCTTAGTTCACCATCTGCTTCTTTCCTTCACTAAAGTATGCCAAGAAGGAAGCCATGGAAAGAACTTATGCCAATCTCTTATGCTAGTTTATTTAATTACACATAATTTGAATTGGATATAAATGTAACAGCAGTAAACATAATTTAATTCTAACATCTAATTGCTTGCAGCAATATTGTGCTTTTATCAAACTATCCCAACATGCACACATATCATTCTATTGTTAGCTAATCTCAATGCCAACAATTAGATGCTCATGCTTTGCAGTGTTGTTTGTGCCTCCCACCTTTCACCTCCACTGTACCTGTTCTTGCATGTTGTTATTGTACAATTTGTGGAATTCAATGTTCTTATTCCCACTTCCTCTTCCCATTTTTATAAGCATTCTGTTCCCCACAATCTGTCACTTACTTGTTTCCAAGCTGATTTTCTCTACTAAACTGTGTGATGATTCTCTAGAGCAGTGGTTCTCAACCTTCTGGCCCTTTAAATACAGTTCCTCATGTTGTGAACCAACCATAAAGTTATTTTCGTTGCTACTTCATAACTGTATCATTGCTACTGTTATGAATCGTAATGTAAATATCTGATATGCAGGATAGTCTTAGGCGACCCCTGTGAAAGGGTTGTTCGACCCCCAAAGGGGTCCCAACCCACAGGTTGAGAACCGCTGCTCTAGAGGAAGCCCATGTTCCTTCTCTTTTCTCTTGTACTATCATATCCTGGGATATTATCTCCATGGGCAGGTTCATGACATTCTGGAAGATACGGCACTGATGAAGAATGTAGCATTGAAACTGGGACTTCAAGATTTGATATGATTTCTAGGATGGAATTCTGAGTGAAGGCATTCTAGGTGGCAGAAGTGGCAGGGGTATTGTATTTGCTAGCAAATCTAATTTTCATTAAGTAGTACTTTGTTATTGTTGTAAAGAACACATAGCATGTGATATAACCTTTTAACAAATCTTAACTATATAGTACCACATCATTAACTGTAAGCATAACATTGCACAATAGGTCTCTAGAACTTTTTCATATTGCATGACTGAAACTCAATACTCATTGAATAGCAACTCCCCATATCGCCTTCCCCCAAGTCCCTGGAAACCACCATTCTACTTCTATTTCTATGAGCTTGACTTCTTTATATACTTCATACAAGTGGAATCATGCAGTGTGCATCCTTCTGTGACTGACTGGCTTATTTCACTTAGCATAATATCCTCAAGTTTCATCCAGGTTATAACATATGGCAGAATTTCTTCCTTTTATTCCTGCATAGTATTTCATTGTATGTATGTACTATATTTTCTTCATTTATCCACTGATGGACATTTAGGTTGTATAGGACAAGAGTTATTCTGCATAAAAACTACCCAGAATCACTGCATATGAAGTTGTAATTATAGCTCAAAACAATTGAATATTCAGAACTTAATATAATTCAATATACTATACATATAGCAACTCAAAGGATTAAACACTAATATGAACTTAAAAGTAGTGAAAGTGCAGACTTGAAGCACATTGCTCTCTGGAAAACTGGAGGTTTCTTCCTCATCAGTAAACAATTATTTAAGTCAGCAAGGGCAGTGGTTCCCAAACATTGCTGCATATTAGAATTACCAAGGGATAATTACCAATGCCAGGAAGCACTGTAGAACAAATAAATAAGAATGACTTGGGGAGGGAGCCAGGTACCAGTATTCTTTAATGTCCTAAGCTGATTCCAAAATGCACCAATGTTTGTGAACCAGGTGACAGGTTATTTCCTTTTCCAAGGCACTCATTATGTTCATTAATGGATTATGGCGAACAATAATTTCACATAATCAACCAGATTATCATAGGGGAATTTTTCTTTTATATCTCTGCTCTGGAAGGTGAATAATCAGATATTCAGTTACTTTTCATCAGAGATGATATTATCAAAAGAAGACAAGCTCACATTTAGCTCTGGGCCATCTCTTCCTGCCATTGTTAACCTTCACTTTCCTCTTGACAAACCAGAGAAATCATAATAACAATAAATAATAAGTATTGAGCTCAGTTATGTAATGCACCTAAATTATCCATTAATCTTTGCAAATATAACAGATATATTCCTCATTTTACAGGTGAGGAAACTGTGGTACAAAGAGGTAAAGGGCAGTAAAGGTGGTAGAACAACAATTCTACATGGTAACTTGACTGTAGAGCGTGGACTGCTAACCACTATACGGTGCTGCCTTTTCATTGAAACCAGATTTTACACCCCCCCCCCCCCCCCCCCCGACTTTTTGGCCTCCGCTTAGCCAAGTGAGTTGTTCTTACAAGACATAAGATACCCAACTCACATCAACCTTACATAACCTTATGAACATTCCAAATTCTATCCTCTAATTATTCCTCATTCTCATGCATCATGCCACATCCTCATGAAATATACACATTCCCTTAATCAACAGGTCATAGTATTCACATGTATCTTTTGTTCCTTTATTGTACTTTGGCCTAATTCCCTAATAAACCTAAGAAGCATTTAGCATAGCATCAAAGCATCTGGAGGCATGTCAGGACAAGGTGCTCATGCTTTTCTGTACCTCATTTGATCATTCATGTTGACAGAACTGGCTTAAGTCACAAGTCACAGGGATCTAGTCATTTATGGTTTCTCAGCAGTAAACTGGTCTTTGTTCTCAGCTTATTCTTCATTATCTCATTTCTGCTTCCAGAGCCTGGGATATTATCCATCTTCTTATTAAAAACATAAATTTCCCAAATGTCCTTCTATAGAACACTATTTCAGCAAGATTGGAATGGGCACTCCATGACAAAAAAAGAAAAGGATATCATGGCAGTGGTTAGATGAATAATGGCCCTCCAAAAATGACCACAGGCGAATCCCATGGCTAAAGGGATTTTGCACATGTGATGAGAGGTAGGCAGATTATTCTGGATTACTTGAGTGGGCCTCATGTAATCATAGGGGTTCTAGAAAGAGAGACATGAAGATCAAAGTCAGGTGACCATGGGAGCACAGGAACAGAGAGAAATAATAATATGCTATATTGCTGGCTCTGAAGATGGAACCAAGGAATGCAGGTGGCCTCCAGAAGCTAGAAAAGACAACAAAATGGGCTTTCTCCTAGACCCTCCAGAAAGAACAGCCCTCCTGACAAATACTGGACTTTAGGACTGTAAGAGAGTAAATTGGTGTTCGAAGCCAGCAAACGTGTCATAACTTTTTACAAAAGCAATAGGAAACGAATAGAGTCGCAAATAAGTTTGAGAAACATTACGTGCTTTATGGTCTTTTAGGAAATTCAGAGGGTATATTAATGCAAAATGTGAATGATAAGTACCTGAAACATGTAGAAGAATTGCAATACATTTCCCTTAGAAAAGCAACCTTCGTAGATAGCGAACTTTGTTTGTGAATGACCTTAATTCCTTGGCCAATAATTTTTTTCTTGGTAACCTGCTTCATGTCAAATAAAATAAAGGTATTGTTGCCTAGTTCTACAGAAGGGGTTGAGTTGTGAGCAGTGCCTTGATTGAACATTGTACTGGCAGGATGCACACTTGTGACATGACCCTTCCAGTGATTCAATGCATTTTAGTCGTATTTTCTCTGTATTTTCTGCTCATATATATCTTTGCACTAGAGACACTGATTTTAGACTCACCAAGGTTTCATCAACACTCAGTCAAACACAGGAAGACGGAACTCACATCGATTACTCATCCCAATTTAAGTGGCACAATTGTCTAGATCACACTCAACCATTCTTCAGTTTATTGCCATCGGGCATATGTAGAATATATTAAAATATCCAGTTAATTTTCCACCAACATTTCCAAGTGAAATGATGCTTCATAAAAAATATGTTTGTAGAATTGCTAATACCAAATGCAATTTTGAGGCTGTCATGTTAAATTGGATTTGGTCTCTGTCTTCTATTAGTATAGTCTATTAGGAATGGGGAAAGAAAAAAATGACAAAAATGAATTAGGCCTATTAATCAGTTTTTGTAGCTTACCAAAGAACAACATTAAAAACCCCAATAAATTTTCATATAAATAGGGCTTATGCATTAGGAGACTAATTTTCCCAGCCAGGGATGTCAGAGGGAGAAATAGGTGGATAGCCAGTGGCTAGTAGAATCATTTCTAATGCCTTCCTCTGATCCATGCTCTGATATCAAACACTATTCCAACTCCCCACAACTGAGAAGCAAAGTTCTAGAATGAGAGGCCTAGGAATTAAAGATAGTTTCAGTTTCTCATGTACATATTAAAATCCCACCATGGGCCTTTACTATACACAGAGCAGTGGAGTGAATTGAAAAGATGTTAGGGTCCAGTTTTATACCCAAATCAGGTTACCATCAAAATGTTAGCTGACTATTTTAAGCAAATGTAATTATTTTGCATTTTGAGTATCCTTTCTGTTATTCACAATAGGAAAAAACTCCAGAGCCTGCTCTGCAAATTTTGAATGAGCAAAATAAGTTTAATTATAACTAAAGCACCAATATTTAAAAATACATGTATTTTTAAAAAGTAGTACAGATTAGACTGCAAAGAAAACTGTAGCCAGCTTTGTTGGTATAGTCACTACTTACACTAAGAAGAAAAAGTTCAGACTTCTTTCTGAGAAAAGCCAGAATGCCCTAGAACAGAGTGGTTCTCAACCTTCCTAATGCCGCGACCCTTTAATACAGTTTCTCATGTTGTGGTGACCCCCAATTTCATTGTTACAAATTGAACATAATTAAATCATAGTGATTAATCACAAAAACAATATGTAATTATATATGTGTTTTCCGATGGTCTTAGGCGACCCCTGTGAAAGGGTTGTTCGACCCCCAAAGGGGTCGCAACCCACAGGTTGAGAACTGCTGCCCTAGAAGAAGCTTTCAAGGTCCAAATAACTGGAGAAGACAAACCAGCGAATAACACCTTATAAAGCTGGTGGAGGCACTCTGTGGCTTACCTTTCAGAATACAGTAGGACCTTATGTGCCTGGAGCTATCTCCCTCAGGGAAACTCTAGCACGTGAAAGCCACTGGCTAAATTTTTCATTGTAACTTACTAAACAAATTTCCCTACCCTCCCCCCAATCTTTCTTGTTTATGTCAGTTAAAAATAATAAAGCAAAGAGTAACATATTTCACAAAAGTTGAATTTGCCACATTTTTGAGCTGAAAGCTAATAGAAAGTTGACAGTCATATAATTAATCATTTGATCCTTTATGTCTGTGACTATTCAGACATCAGGGTCACATAATATGTACAATACTTTTAATAAGCATTTTTCTTTAGTGAGACTAGCAGTCCCATAAAAAAATCCTCATTTATACTTAGTATCTCAGATTTTGTGGTTTTAAAAATGTTAGCCACCCAATTTTTAAAACAGATCAGATGTATAGTTGCTACAGCAGCAGGACTGGAGTTTTCTGGCATAATACAGTTTATCACATTATTGTTTCATATCCTTTATTGAGATTATTAGACTAGTTTGAATTTAAAATTTCTTTAGGTATGTTTGGGGCATGTTTAATCAGATTTAATCTATTTTGGGGGAGGCAATTTTAAATTTAAATCCACTTTATACAATGTATAGATTTTCACATTGGATTACATAGGGTTTGAGAAGTCTATAACCCAATACTCACCTAAGTCCCAAAGTAACAATATAGTCTTTATATACTCAATTGCTTGTAATTACTTCAGTGCACTGAAGGCTTTCTTAAAAATAATTTGTGACTATTCACAAGAGTTTAGAAAATATTTCCTTAAGCACTGATATATTTTCCCATTAAAGGGGACCTACATACCTAATGAACCTTTAAAAAACAGGAAAGGTGACCACATTGGTTATATAGCAAGTAGGTTCTGCCTAGAAAGAAGAAAACTACAGAGAATGTTATAAATATCAAATACTTAAGAATTATTAATTTCTAAAATTGCTTTGGAACGTATTTGGAAATAAAACTAATAATTAATTTATCAAATCATACATTTTTAAGACTCCCATTTCTGGGTGTATCAGAGTAGTTTACATCTGATGCACTGAGACAATCTATTTATATAAAAACCCTGGGTGTAACATCAGGTCCAGAAGCTCGACCAACCGGAAGGAAGTCAGTCCTGCAGGGGTCGTCTTGGAAACGGCTGCGCCCTCCTCTAGCTGTTCCCCGGAGGGTGAGGTTTCAGGCAGAAACCCACCCTCGGAGCAGAGCCTAGAAGTACTGAGTCCGGCCTTCAAACCAGACCCTGACAGTAGGGAGGAGGCAGCCCCATTCCTCACAGAACCTGCTGTTGGATAGCTTGCTGTCAGTGGCCTGCCAGCCAGGAACCCCATTCACCTGCACCCCAGACCCTGACAGGAGGGAGGAGGGAGCCCCATTACTCACGGAATTGACAGGTGGCCAGCTTGCTGTCAGGGGCCTGCCAGCTAGGAATCCTATTCACCTGCATATCTGTATAAAGTTTTAATACATTATATTAGAGGTCGTGGTGGTACTGTTTTACCCACAGCATCTACAGGAATTGCTGCAAATTTACTTCTCAGTAGAAGCACCTTTCATTCCCAATATAAATTACCAATTCCATTAAATGAAACTTCAATTTCTAGACTCGATATAAACAGTGAAGTTGCTAAAACTATTAAAAAGGTCCAACTTCTCATTATTGATGAATGCACCATGGCATCCAGTTATGCTATATACGCCATAGACAGATTACTAAGAGAAATTATGAGTCTGAATGTTGTATTTGGTGGGAAAGTTCTCCTTCTTGGAGGGGATTTTCGACAATGTCTCAGTATTGTACCGCATGGTATGGGATCGGCCATAGTACAAACAAGTTTAAAGTACTGCAATGTTTGGGGATGTTTTAGAAAGTTGTCTCTTACAACAAATATAAGATCAGAGGATTATGCTTATAGTGGATGGTTAGTAAAACTTGGAGATGGCAAACTTGATAGCAGTTTTCATTTAGGAATGGATATTATTGAAATCCCCTGTGAAATGATTTATAATGGATCTATTATTGAAGCTACCTTTGGAAATACTATATCTATAGTTAATATTAAAAAAATATATCTAAATGTGCAATTCTTTGTCCAAAAAATGAGCATGTTCAAAAATTAAATGAAGAAATTTTAGATATACTTGATGGAGATTTTCACACATATTTGAGTGATGATTCCATTGATTCCACAGATGATGCTGAAAAGGAAAATTTTCCCATCAAATTTCTTAATTGTATTACTCCTTTGGGAATGTCGTGTTGTAAATTAAAATTGAAAGCAGGTGCAGTCATCATGCTATTGAGAAATCTCAATAGTAAATGGGGTCTTTGTAATGGTGCCAGATTTATTATCAAAAGATTACGACCTAACATTATCAAAGCTGAAGTATTAACAGTATCTGCAGAGGGAGAGGTTGTTCTGATTCCAAGAATTAATTTGTCCCCATCTGACACTGGCCTCCCATTTAAATTGATTCAACAACCATTTTCTGTGATGCCAGCATTTGTGATGACTATTAATAAATCACAAGGACAAACTCTAGACAGAGTAGGCATATTCCTACCTGAACCCGTTTTCGCACATGGTCAGTTATATGTTGCTTTCTCTCAAGTTTGAAGAGCATGTGACGTTACAGTTAAAGTTCTAAATACTTCATCACAAGGGAAATTAGTCAAGCACTCTGAAAGTGTTTTCACTCTTAATGTGGTGTACAGGGAGATATTAGAATAAGTTTAATCACTTTATCAGTCATTGCATCACTGTTGTTTTTACATCATGTTTTTGTTGTTTTCATATCATGTTTTTGTCGTTTTTATATCATGCCTCTGTTGTTGTTATATCCTTTTGTTACTGTTTATTTATTAATAAATTTATATATTATTTTCATATACATTTTACTAATTTCCTTTCATCTCTCACACTTCTATTATAGAGAAAAGGCAAATAGCAATATTAAAATATCTCCGCTAATTAATTCCCTTTTAATGTGCACGAATTTTGTGCACCGGGCTACTAGTGAAGAAATAGTTGTCAGATAAGTATTGCACTGAAACAACAAAGAAAAGCTAGATTGCAAAACAAAACAAGGAAATAAAATTAGGACCTGTAATCCCAAGGCCAAAGAGAAGAGAGGGACCAACCTTCTCCATCATGCTCTCCCCTCAGTGTGCTTTTTAGTGTGCCTGAAATCTAACACCTAAGCAGAGACTGAGAGCTTTTAGGCTCTCCTAACAAAAATTATAAATGAAGAATAAAAAGTTAGTTAGGCCAAGGCCCTGGGAAAAAGGGAACCACAGAGAAGCCAACCCAGCATTCTATAGAAATTTGCTAAATTCTATGCTATGCTAGTATTAGAAAGGTGAAGTACATGTTAAGAAGCTAAAAAGCTAAGCAGAGATTCTAATAATGTTAGAGTTTTTTAGTTGTAATTATTGAGTGAGGTAGACTGTAGTTGGTTTACTCCATCTGAGCAATTACTGGAAACCTAGGTATTTTATTTTTAAAAATACAAACCAGTCCAGCTGGCATGGCTCAGTGGTTGAGCATCAACCTATGAACCAGGAGGTTAGGTTTCAATTCCAGGTCAGGGCACATGGCTGGGTTGTGGGCTCGATCCCATGTGGGGTGTGCAGGAGGCAGCCGATCAATAATTCTCTCTCATTATTGATGTTTCTATCTCTCTCCCTCTCCCTTCCCTTTCTGAAATCAAATAAAAATATATTTTTTAAAAATATAAACCAATATGGACTAATATCAATATGCAACAGAGGATCATCACCTTTAAATATAGGTTCATGGATTAATAGTTGAGTGGGATACTTCTGAATTTTTAGGAAGCTCCCCCTCCCCCAATAAATTTGATATGTCAAATTAAAACTCCTTTTGTTATGTATCTAGTACAGCCAAATTGGGTATCAGTTAGAGTTTTGGAATCTCAATGATATTTCAGTCTGGAGGTCAGTTCAAAATTGCTTTTTATTCGAATTCTAACTTCTCTATAATTCTGACAAGAGTGCTTGTGATGAAATAATTTTGAAAATTTAAATAACAGAATCAAATATGTCAACCAAATGCCCTTTAAGCTTTCAAAAACTTTATATTTTATATACCATGTATTATTTTAACATAAAAACAAAACTAGGTTAAAAAGTGTCATTTGCACTTACAGGAAAGAGAGGAAAAAGAGCCCAATTGGGCGTCTTTTATTCCTTATTCCAAAGTCTCATTGCAATGACCAATAGAAGACACAAGTAAAGAAAATCCATATCATTTCTAGTGACAAAGGAGTAATACCCTCACATACTGAAATTTTGATAATTTGTACTTGAGCTAGCCTGGATACACTGAGTCTACTTCCAACTCTCCCTCCTAACAGATGTCATTATCACTTGGGCAGTGCTAGCGGAGGACACCCTAGTAGGACCTCAGTAATTCCGGAAATAATGTGAGGAAATGTCGAAAAAGAGGCCAGATGGTGAAGAATATGGAAATATACAAATATAGTTCATAGGGAAAAACCACACTCTTGAATAGCATCAAGATCTGAATCAGCATATCCCTCCCTCTCCAAAAGGAGGAACCAGCTCCTCCCTCTCTCCTCTCCAAAAAGCTCCTCCCTCTCTCCTCTCCAAAAAGCTTCTCCCCCTCTCTCTCTTTTGGCTGGAATAGAACCGCAGGCCCTTCAATCCGCAGGCCAATGCTCTGTCCACTGAGCCAAACCAATCTGCACTCTTATCCTCTCTTTTTTTTTTTAGGGCATAAGGCAGAGGGTTTTGAAGCCATACCAAAAGGAGAAAAAAAGAACTCTACTTCTCTACTTGGACACAGTGCAGTCCAAGTAAGACCCCCAAGTCATGAAATACTGTACAAGTTGGGGAATTATGATGTGTTCCAACCATAAAGTGAAAGACAGGATGGAAGGAGATGAGGTTGGAGAACGGGCTCCCAGGCTGTCCTCACATGGAAGTCATTACAAAGCCTCTCTTTCCCACACTCCCTCCTCACTCTCTTTCTCCCTTTCACCAGGTTCATCTATTTGCTTTAAAATAACCCCTCAATTGAAAATTGAAAACAACTCAGGAAGGAAGACTTGCAACATAAATGGCACCTGTGAATGCTCTGGAAATTAATCCGTTATACACATCATTCTTTTTGAGGTTGTTTTATCTTCCTTCTAAAGAACTCAGAAACTCAATGGCAACTTGAAACAGAACCCAATTTAGTCCTGTCATTAGACCAAGAGGGTTTTATTCTCCCTGGTCCTCTGTCAGATTTTAAATGGATGTGGTTTTATTCCCCTTCTCATCTAATACTGGAACATATCCATCTACAGCAAGATCTCACTTTTAAATGATGTTCTTGTATTTCGAGAGACCTTTTAAAGGGGAAAAATAATAGCTCCACTCTAGACAAAGCTCATGGCTGGAAAGTGAGTCTATTTATCTCCAAAGATTCAACAAATTCTTACGAAGTGTTGGGCCCAAATTCTTGGTGGCTAGAGGAGGAGGAGGTGGGATTCAGAAGGGGGACATGACTTGCTCAGAGTCACATAGCTAAGTTAGTGTGTCACCTGTGTACTTTCTCTCTTCTCATAGCTATTGGGTACTTTCCCTTGAAGTGAGACCCAGACTCTGGTTGGAACAAGAATTCCTGTCCTATGCTCCTCTGAGATATAGCACCCTAGAGAATTAAAATGTTCAGCTGTTGCCATGGTGTAAAACTCTCTATATTCACCTGTTTCCCTTGGGAGAGAGTGACTCACTGGACCTTGGCTGAAAACCCCACATAGTCCAAACCTTGGTGGTCTGTTTGGTTTATTCTCTCAATGGACCTCTTCTCTGTAGCCACACACCCCCTCTGTCCATTCCTTGTACTGTTTATAGTACCTCCCATCACAGGGTCTGTGCATTTATGTATTTCCCACATTCAGTCATCCTAGCCCACCCTACCAGCCACTGTTCACCTGCCTAATCCTCTCTCATTCTTTAGGTCTTATTTTAAATGTCCCCAAGGCAACCACCACCAACCACTGACTTCTCAGACTATCAGAAATATAGCTACCTGTACCATTTATTCATCACACTGATCACATTTGTGATTATTTAATTTAGAGTCTCTCCCACTTCTCCATAAACTTCATGAAAATGGGAACGGAGCTAGTCATTCTCTTCATCTCCATAGAAGTAGTCATGTGTTGACGAACTAGCCAATGTGGCCTTCAGGCTCTGGGGTGGAGGAGAGAAAGCAGGTGCTTTCATTATAAAGGACAATGGGACTGGCAGGAATTTGTTTGTCCACTCTCCTTTATGATGAGCCTTTCAAAAGGCTTCTTTAATCCCACAGGGTCCCACAGGACCCCATTAAGCTCCTGGATTTTGTAGCCGGCATCAAAGAAAGCAGGTCTCTAATACCCTCACTTCATTTACAAGCTAATCTTCAAAATCTTTCTCCTTAGGCCTACTTATGTTCCAGAACAGCTTCTCACCTCTGAGAGTCTCCTCTGATTTCATTTCGCCTGCATATAACACTGCCTCCAAATAGTTTTGCCTTTCTCCACCCCCAAACCATGGTTGGAGCTCCATCCTTCTTAGCTGAAGATGTGCCTTATCCATGTTCTGGTTCCCCCCAAATGCAGCTCTATGGATACTCCAGCCTGATTCATAGCCTTTCAGTTTCTCAAGTCCTTTGCTCCCTCAACCCCCAGAGTTCTGCATATGCTTTTCCACTGCCAGGAGTATTCTTCTTCCTACTCTGCTCATTTGGTTAACTCAGACTCATACTTAAGACAACAACGCAAATAAGAACCCTTCCCTGACTCTTAGCTTCTGTTAACACCATAAACAAGGCATTTATAAAAAAAAATATTTGGAGCAGTTTATAAGGTTGTATTTGTGAGATTATTAATGTCTATCTGTTCTAGATTTTAAACTCCAAAAAGCAGTCATCCTCATCCTCTGCCCTTGACCGGAATCGAACCTGGGACCCTTCAGTCTGCAGGCCGACGCTATATCCACTGAGCCAAACCAGTCAGGACTCTTTAGAAGGAAGATAAAACAACCTGAAAAAGAATGATGTATATAACGGATTGTTTTCAATTTTCAATTGAGGGGTTATTTTAAAGAAATGGATGAACCTGGTGAAAGGGAGAGAGAGTGAGGAGGGAGTGTGGGAAAGAGAGGCTTTGTAATGACTTCCATGTGAGGACAGCCTGGGACCCCTTTCTCCAACCTCATCTCCTTCCATCCTTTCTTTCACTTTATGGTTGGAACACATCATAATTCCCCAACTTGTACACTATTTCAAGCCTCTGGGGTCTTACTTAGACTGCTCTGTGTCCAAGTAGAGTTCTTTTTCCCTCCTTTTGGTACAGATTCAAAACCCTCTGCCTTTCTCCTTTCCTTCTTGCAGTGGTTCTCAACCTGTGGGTCACGACCCTTTCACAGGGGTCACCTAAGACCATGGGAAAATGCATATATAATTACATATTGTTTTTGTGATTAATGATTATGCTTTAATTATATTCAATTTGTAACAACGAAAATGCATCCTGCATATCAGATATTTACATTACGATTCATAACACTAGCAAAATTACAGTTATGAAGTAGCAACGAAAATCATTTTATGGTTGGGGGTCTCCACAACATGAGGAACTGTATTAAAGGGTCGCAGCATTAGGGAGGTTGAGAACCACTGCTCTAACCCTTCTCCTCAGATTGCCCACAAAGCTTACGTCTCCCCCTGTGCAGGAGTATGCATCTCTGTGTGAGGCCATAAACTGGCCCGTGCAGTGTCTGGAATGGAAGGATGGTTCCAGGGGACTCTGCTTCTCTGCCTGGAAGTATCCCATGTGGAATCACATCGTGGGAAAAAAAACATTAGTTTCTTTGGGTCTAGAATAAATTTATATGACTTACATCAAGAGGGAGAGAGCAAGCACTGTGTAACACAGGCAAGTGTTGGCACACAGGCTGTTAGATTGCCGAGGCCAGGGATTCACTTCACACATCATCCTCCCAGAGGACACAGCATCAGTATTCATAATTGCCAACATATTTTGGTAGATAGAAGATAAGATAAGCAACAAAAATGTAGTGTTAACACCAGCACACCTAGTATTACAGTGAAATTATATTACTTTATCCTCACAATAATGACATGAAATGGGTGTTGCTATCCCTAGGTTATGGGGGAAGAATCTGAATCTCAGCAAGATTAACCCCTGGAGTGCCAGGGAGTGCAATCGCGCTCCTCCTGCAGTGTCACTATTAGATGCCATTAGTTCACTCTTTATGTGGGGAAAAAAATTTAAAAACCTTAACTCAAAATGCCTTGGCAATTTTAGCATAGTTCCTAGGATATTGGTTGACACTCAAAGGGTTAAGCAACATGTCTGTAATATCACATTCAACAGGCAAGTTTGGGAATCGAATCCAGATATATTCTGATTCTACTTATACTCCCTAGTTCTACTTTATTAGAGCAAACAAGCAAGTAAGCCAAACCAATGAAGAAACCAACAAATGAAA
This sequence comes from Myotis lucifugus, assembly GCF_000147115.1. Lineage (NCBI taxonomy): Eukaryota > Metazoa > Chordata > Mammalia > Chiroptera > Vespertilionidae > Myotis > Myotis lucifugus. The sequence continues at coordinate 4,987,539 of NW_005871119.1, read as the reverse complement.
ACATAAGAGAAGTATTCCTGGTGTATCTAGATATCTTATTTGTTTGCAAATATTTCTCTTTCAATGTAATTCTTAGGGTTAATGAATAAAGTCCTTGATAGATTGGAAGGAGAGCAGAAAAGGAAAGGGAAAAGAAGTCCTAAGAAAAATGTTTTAATTTTGTGGTCATTTGCCTAACTTACAAGATAAAGTGTGAGATTTAAAGGCAGCACAGTAAGCAATAAAATATAAATTCATGAAGAAAACTGAAACTGAAGACAAATAGTCAAGGACAGGCTATTTCAGGCTGAGAATCTACGTTTAGAGTTACAGTGCAAATCAAAAGACCTTTTAGGAAAATACCCAAATATCATCAAAATAACCTGGAAGATGGGCCAATTATAAGGAACACTTAGGTACGTGCTGTACGATGAAACCTAAAAAAGAATAATCAAAACTACTATTGCTGGTGGTTCAAACAAACAGAGAACAGCTGTGAACTTTTAGTGAGGAAAATAGGTTGCAGCATAAGCAACAGAAGTTTCTGTTTAACTGTCTGTGAAGAACTGATTTGAAATAACTTTTTTATGGGTCATTGAGACTGAGATGGTTCTGAAAGGGTTCTTCTCTGAGGGAGTTCTAATTTGGCTTATTCACAGAGCATTTTAAGTAGGTTTTGGACATAAATTCCATATACAATAACCCATGCTCATAACCAATATGAAGAATTCTCTTGGCAGTAGGTCCATTATTAAAAGTGTCTTATCTTTCTCTTTTGAAATTCTTTTAGAATTCATTTACAATATGATACGGGGTAAGGTTCTAAATTTATTTCTTTTCTTAAATTGTTGCACATTAATGCCATACCTTATGTTGAATAATTTATCCTTTCTCCAGACATTTCACATATATCTCATATACCATATCACATATATGTAGGAGTATGTCTATGTCTTTGCCATGGCAATGTCCACTTCTATTGGACTAAGATAACACAGTTTTATTTTGAACTCAGCTGCATTTTTAGAGTACATTTTAATATCCAGGGAAAGACATCTTTTTCACAATTTATATTCCTAATACTTCAGTCTTTCTGGTAGATTTCAAAATCATCTGCCAACATGAGAACAAATATGTTTAACATTTGTGTGTTTAAAAGCCAAAAAGTATCAAAAGTTCTATAATAAAAATTCTTCCTCTCATCCTGGTTTGCCACCTTCCTGGTTCCCAGGCCACCCTCCTCCCACAGACCAGTAAGCACAAATGTGTGTTTCACAGGTATCCTTCCAGAGCTTCTTTATGTATGTTAAAGCAATTGTACATTCTTAATTTCTTTCTTTTTTTAAGCAAAAGGTACTCCTTAACAATATATGTACTTTTATCACTTAACAGTAAACCTGGAAATAGCTTCATTTTAGTATATGGAAGTATCTTATTCTTTTTTTAATAACTTAATTGCATTTTATGAATGCCATAATTTATATAATATATCTCCTGTTGATGGAAATTGTGTTTTGCCATTCTTTTGCTGTTTCAAACAATACTATTGTGAGTAAACTTATACATACCCAAATTAGCACAGTAATAACTGTATCAGTAGAATAACTTACCAGAAATAGAATGGTTGGGTGAAGAAGCACAAGCATTTATAATTTTGATAGAGTTTACCAACTTGCCTTTTGTATGAGGTCATACAAACTTACTCTCCCCAGCAATATATATGGGTATCTGTTTCCTCCCTGCATTAACAACATTGTGTTTTATTTAATTTCTGAATTTTTGTTAATCTGATAGTGAAAAATGGTATCAGTTTTACATTTATATGAGTGATTACAGCTTTTTTTCATATTTAAGGGCCATTATACATTTTTTCCAGTTATTAATGTAGTCTATGGCCATTTGTCTATATGGTTCTTTAATTTTTTAAAGGAGTTGCCCCCTGCCGCCCACTCAGGAGCGCTTTATAAGTATGGAGAAAAGAACCACTAACTACTTTGTGATATAAATTAAAAATATTTTCCCAATTTGTTACTTGCTTTTTGAATTTTTTTTCCAAAATGTTTTAAATGTGGTTAAATTATATCAGTCTTTATTTTTATGGCTCCTGAAATTGTCATAGAAAGATAGTCAGACCTTCCTTAAAAGCTACAAAGAATTGGCCCTAACTGGTTTAGCTCAGTGGATAGAGCGTGGACCTGTGGATGCAAGGGTCCCAGGTTTGATTCTGGTCAAGGGCATGTATCTTGGTTGCGGGCACATACTCAGTAGGGAGTGCACAGGGGGCAGCTGATCAATGTTTCTGGCTCTCTATCCCTCTCCCTTCCTCTCTGTAAAAATTCAATAAAAAATATTTTTAAAACAAGTTACAAAGAATTGTATGATTTCTTCTTCTATTTTTATTATTTCATTTTAAAATATAAACTATTGATTCTTTTGTAATTATCCTGTAGTATGTTTTTATATTTGGATCTGACTTTTTTTTGTCTAACTGGCTATGAAATTGTCCCAATCCCATTTCCCACTGATGTGATATGCCACCTGGATCATATATTAACTTTCAACATATTAGCATCTATTTCTGGCCATTTTCCTAGTTTATTGCTCTGTCTATTCTTGTATATTTCCCACTGTTTTAACTGTTGAGGTTTTATAATGCATTTTAACATTTGGTAGTGTGTCTTTCACCCTTTGTTGTTTTTGTTTGTTTGTTTTTCAGAGAATTTTCTTTTTTGCTTACTTTTCTATATTTTAAGATTAATTGTCTACTTTTAAAGAATTTTTTTTGAAAAAATTAAAATTATTAAAATAGTTTAGGGAGTTCTGGCTGGTTTGCTTGTTAGAGCATCAGCCTATAAGGGTCATGGGTTTGATTCCCAGTCGTGGGCAGTACCTTGGTTGCAGGTTCAATCCCCGCCCTGGTTGGGTGCCAGCCAGGGGCAACCATTGATGTTCCTCCTTTCCCCTCTTGTCTCCCTTCCACACTCTCTAAACAAATCAATGTGAAAAAAATATCCTCATTCCTGGAGTGAGAATTTAAAAAATAAAATAAAATAGCTTAGGGGTAATAGCATAACGCTGATGTTAGAATTTTCAAATAAGAGCATATTATGTACTTCCATCTATTCAAGTTTTCTCCTTTGTCCTTTAGTAGTATATAACATTTTTCTTTATAAAGGTTTTGCACATTTATAATTAGTGCCCTTTTTTGGTAATTTATAATTTTTGTTGCTATTAGAAATTAAGTTTTTCCCCCCTACATTAGATTCTGATTATATGAATAACATTGATCTCTGTATATTAATTTTATGCCTTACTATATTACTGAAATCTCTCTAGTCTGTCACATTATCGCAAATAGTGATAGTTTTATTTCTTACTCAGTTTTTTTCTATTTTCTTTTGTTTAATTTTTTTGTGTTTATTGGGTGACATTGGTAATTAAAATTAATAGGCTTTAGTTGTATAATTCTATAATACATCATCAGTATATTGCATTGTGTATTCACCACCCCAAGTCAAGTCTTCGATCACCATTTATTCTCCCTTGTGCCTCCTCTACCTCCTTTAATATTGACATTGGCAACTTTGAAATGCAATTGCTGGATTTAAAATAAACTAAGAACTGTGGAGCTCGAAATTTGAATGTCTTTGTGCTGATATAGAAATATTGGAGAAAAACAAATGTGAACTTAGTTCACAGCACAAGTGGTCTGCTTTGAAAGACCTGGAGAAGGAAGATATGTTGATTTTTAACACCTGGAATAGTATTCCTGACTCATATAATTAACTGAAAAAACTAGCGTTTGCTGTTCTTTCCTTATTCGGGTCTACATATTTATGCGAACAATCATTTTCAAGCATGAACCTTATCAAGAGTAAATTGAGAAGTTGTCTTATTGATGAGAACCTGGAATCGTGCCTAAAATTAAAAACAACAACATACAAACCTGACTTACCCAAACTTTCCAAGGAGATGCAAGGCCATTGTTCACATTAGTGTTTGTCAGTCATTGTCATGATTTAATTCTATGGATATTGTAAGGTAAATTGTAAGGAATTTAATTTTATCAATAAATAATATCATTATTAAGTATGATATCAAGTTTTATTCACCGTACCTATAGTTTAACTAAGACTTAAAACTTTGAAGATTATTAAGTTAACTTTAGGGAACATTGTGGAGTGAAAGAAGATGTAGTGTCGAGGATTGAGAAAGGTATGTTGAGATGGTTTGGACATATAGAGAGGATGAACGAAAGGAGATAGACGAAACAAGTATACAAGACGAGTGTGGATGGGAGAGTTGGAAGGGGTCGACCTCAGTGAACGTACCTCAATCAGATTGAGGACGTTTTTAGCAAAAGCCAGCTTAGGAGTACCCTAATTAAGTTAATAACAATGTACCTACCTATAAAGTTTAAGTTTAAAAAATTTGGCTCTCAAAAGAAATTTCAATCGTTGTGCTGTTGATATTTGGCTCTGTTGACTAATGAGTGTGCCGACCACTGTCTTAACAGATGTACTTCAGAGAAAATGTTGCTAAGTTAGATGAATTAATTCTTTACTATATAGCTGAATTTTATTTGCAAATATATGATGTAGGGTTTTAAATTTCATAATATTTAAAGTTGGCTTATGGTTTGAGTTGGTGCTAAATAATTAATTAGTTGTGGTATTTAATTCAGTTGTCCCACAAATATTTAATAAGCACTCACTCTGCTGCAGTCAGTGTACTGTCCGCCAAGAGTACCAAAGGAATGTGGTCCTGAACTCCTGGATCTCACAGTTAAAGTACAATTGGGCCCATGGGCCATTTTGCAAAGAAGAGTTTGCGATGCCACATGGGACACAATAGGTTAATCTGAAGTAGTTTGGAGTTTCGAAATGTTCAGGAAGACTTTTCTGAGGACGAGCTGAAAATTGAGAAGGGGTCAATGTGTGAAAGGATTGGAAAATTGTGAAGAACCCTATAAATATGGACTGTGGCAGAAGACATAGAACAAGGGGGACTGTAGTGCATCTAGGTGCACGGGGCAAGCGCTGGGCACTCTTATAGCTGTTTCTTTCAGTATTATCCTCTTTTTGTGCTTACATGGCTGCTTCATGGTGTTTCACTTGCACTCTTGAAAACGAGAACTGTCATTTTCTTTACTACCCTATCACTCACATGCATAAATATTGTCTCCTAAAGCTCCCAAAGTGGTCATATCTTAAGTTTGGTCAGTTTTGTGTGTTGTTTTTTTTTCATTTTCCTTTACATATTTAACTCTGTAAAATGAATTCACAAAAGAACCACACAGCAAAATAAGATTACACTATATTCCTATAACAGCTTTCCCCCCTGAACTTATAATCAGTCTCATTTGTTTCTGTGTAGTTTATCCTCCAAATCCCTTTTCAGTTGCTTAAATTCCCTCTCAATTCTATTAAGCACAACAACACAGTATTCATTTCATCTTCTTCCAGACATCTTTCCTAGAGCCTCCTGACTTGCTTCTGTTAGGATTAGCTGCCTCCTATGACTGCTGCACGGCTGTCATTTTAGAATCATCCCTTGCCATTATCCATTTTCTTTGCCTCTTTTTTGTGTGTTTGTTCTCCTGTTTTCTGAATCCCATGACTTCCTCTTTCTTGGTTTAAAGGCTGCGTGGAAGATAAGATTTGGGAAGTAATTTATATTTCAAATTATTTTCTAGTTTGCTCTGACATATTTGTATTAGTTTGGGGATCAAATTCTAGATTGGAAATAATTATGCTTCTAGAATTTTAAAGGGGATACCATATTGTGGTTAAGCTTCTAGTGTTGCTCTTCATGTTTTGATTTATTATTCTTTGTATTAGTACTTATTTTTCTTCGACATCCTCTAAATTAAAAAAAAAGGGAGATGAGAATATACCATTAATGTGAGTATTTTCCCCATTGTGTTGAATATGCAATGGGTTATTTCAAAGTGAAATCCATGATTCTACTTCTGGGAAATTTCTTTGATGACTCCCTTTTCTAACCTTCTCTTTCTAGAACTCTGATTCACATCCTGTAACTTCTGGACTGAATTTATTCTTCAAAAATATTTTTACTACTTTTCTTCATTTTTCTATTTTTGATCTGCTTCCCAGGAGATTGTGCTACTTTTACCTTTCATCCTTTCTATCTATTTCATTTCCACTAATACATTTATGATTTCCAAAGTCTCTTTTTTTCTCATATATTAATTTATCAAAGAAACTTGTTCTTGTTTCACAGATGAAATATTTTAGAAATTCTGCATGGTCTGTTTATCTGGGGTTTTCTCACTACTTATTTGCTTGCTTGTTTGTTTTGGCCTCCACTTCTTATGTTAAAGTATCTCTTCAGACTTTCTCCTTGCCCATTTTTTTATACATAAAAGAAGAACAAAAAGAAGCTGGTTAACATCTTCTATGCATGGGTGCGTTTTGTGGATTTTGACTTCATAGTAGGTCTGGCCTTTCTCAATGAGGTTTTGGGAGAGAAATAAGTACTGCGAAATAGTATTTGAGTGACTGTCTCCTCATTTTTCCCAAGGGAGTTATTTAGCTAATATTATTCTAGATTCAGAGAAGATGGGTTAATTCTTTGTGTATGATGGAGCCTTAGGCCTAGAGCATTAGAACTTAATCCCCCCATGGAAATAGTTATAAAGGTTGCTTAGACCCCAATGTGTCTTTAGAACTTTTTCTTTGCTAGTCAGAGTCCCCATAAAAGAATCTTTCGATCAGCTGTCTGCAGGCTGGAACAGGCCACATTCTGGGAGCTGAGTGGGTAAGTATGCTAGGTGTGTCAGTGAGTAAAAGTTCACTGAGGCCCCCGTTTATAGGAGTGCTGGGCCCACATTCTCAACCGAGCTCGTGGTTCCTAGACCAGAATTCTGCTATCTTCACTGGAGAAAATCCTCAGTATCTGACAAAAGATATGAGTCTATTACAAAAACGGGATCTCTTTCTGGACTCCTGGAGGGCATTTAGAGGCCTAATTTTTTAATTGCACTTTTAACCAATCCTTCTGTTTGTCTGCTTCCATCCCCACCTCAGAGGCATGCAGTGCCCTCCCTTCTTCAGGCTTCCAGAGGTTCTGCAGTGCAGAGGGACTCACTGCCCTGCCAGCATAGGACTCAGTTTTCTGGATTCAGCCAAGTCATTACCACTCACCTACTTTTAAGCTTTCCAAAGTTTGTTTCTGTCATCTCCTTGCCAGAATCTCTATTCCCGCAATTTTGTGATTGAAGAAAACTAAACAAAACTTATTTTTCTTATTAGTTCAGTGGGTTCAGGAAGAAGTAAGGAAAGTACATATATTTAATACCTATAACTAAATTTTAGAAATTATAAGCCAAATTATTTTGTCTTTAAATCACATTTTAATATTCAACAGTAATAAGATTGTCTCATTCTTCACTGTTTCAGGGAAAAAAAGCATTTACTCCTGTTTATTCCACTCTGATGAACTTCAAAGTAATTTTTAAAAATCTATGAGGATGTTACTCACAAGTACTTTAAATATTTATAAACACTTATTGGAAAGAACTTTTACAAAGTCATGGTTTGATTTTTAAGGAAATAAGCATCTCTTCCCCACTTTATATGTCTTCTTCTAAGATCGCTCAGCAAAGATTTTATATATATATATATATATATATATATATATATATATATATATATTCTTAGATTTCTTGTCAAGATACTAACAAGTTTTCAAGATGTAGATTTTAGTTTTACCAATGTGAAATAACTGTATAATTTAATAATTTTTAATTTTTAATATCTAACCAGATACAAATATTGCTAGTCCAGCATTTGTTTGTTTGCATTAGCTTGATAACATTTTGCCTCTTTAATTTTTTATTGTATATAAATTATTTATTTTTATTACTTAAATAATATAATTTTTAACCAAGTGGAGAAAACACCAAATGCATAATGAAAGAAAAAAGAGATTACTAATAACCTCAACTCCTCGGCCAGCTATTATTAATATTTTTGTATATAATAGAAACCCTCTTATCTGACATGTTTAGGAAGGATGAGTTAATTGAACTAGCTGGTAAGAGCAAAAAGTCATAAAAGTAAAATACCTATGTCTAAATTTTATGTTAACCTAAAACAAAGTCATTAAATCAGTGATAATTTTTATGTGCATTATACAGAACACTATGTATAATATGATGATGACAACAATGATGACAATGATGATGATATTCCTCTCTTGAATATTTTGCATTTTTTTCTCCATAGCCTATAAAATTAAGTACCAAAAAGTAATTTAAAACTTTGGCCTTTGTAGTCCCCTGTATTCTTCTTAAGGGCCTGGTTCTCAGGCCCTGTATTCAAGGTGTTTTAGATACAGGTGTGGCCTTTGGACCACTCAGAAATATTGTCTTGATATAATCAACAAGGCCTTTCATGGTTCAGCTTCTCTCTTCATCAAGTACCCTATCTACTAGCTTTCACTTCAATCATATTTAACTATTTGAGTCTCTGGAGTTTTCCAATTAGTCTGTTAGCAGTGCTCTCTTCACTAGCATGGTCCTCCTGAACTTACCTATCTGTAACCTTCAATGTATTTGTGTACTCTCATCTTTTGTTCTATTACCTTTTGACCCCATCGATCATTGTTGGACATACTGGGAAGGGCTTCTAGGAAGTCATCTTCCTAATGCCACCTTATGTCAGCACTAGAATGAGCACTCCCTCTTCTATAAGGAACTATCAGGATGAATCCCATGCACATTTAATTTAGGCACTGGGCGGTATTTGTGGTTCCCCAGTCACCATTAGCAGTGGAACTCTTACCTTTGTGCTGCTCTGATCTGTGCAGTCCTCTGGTGCTACCCAAATCCTTCCACCGTATTCCCAAAATTGTGACTAGGTGATCAGCACTGTATCCTCAGCCTCCGCTCTAAATACCCCTCTACTTCCCAGTCTTAGCTGTACCTCGTTGTCCCATGAATACTCTGCATTCTCAAGGTAAAATATTCTCAAATTAAAGCTTTGGTCAATAGCCTCTTTGCAAGCTTCTTCTTTTGCAAACTATTAGTTTATCGTTTTTTTTTTTTTGCAATAAGTCCCCTGTGTCTTCAAGGCTAACACATTTATAATTTACCGTCTTGCTACTCCCTGATTGCTGTCACCTGGTTTTCTCTTCATCATGCATTGAAGACAATCCAGTCTTTATCATTCAAGATACCTATTCTGTACATCTCTGACTTCAGGAAACAATTTTAAGTCTAGCACAAGCACACATGGTACTTATTTTTATTAGGTAGAGCAGGTATCAATATCTGCATCTTAGAAAGAGAGCACAAAGTAATGCTTTACCTCCCTGTTTATCTTGATTTACTGCGGTAAACTTCTCCAGCTTAGTTAATTCTGCCTAGTCCTCAATATAATTGCAAAATGTTTTATATACTATGGTAACAGAGTGTTCATATTCTGTGGTTACATATTCTGAATATAAAGTATGTAGATATATCATATATATACATAAATATATGAATGAATGAATATAAAGTGTTTGTATACTAGTATATGTGTAAATCAAGTGTTTGTAATTAAGTATTTGTGTTATCTAAATCTTTCTTTGGATGTTAAACTGTTTTGAGAACAGGGGTTATGATGTCTATGAGAAGTTGTTCCAGATTTTTTAAAGTATGTTTTTATTGATTTTTAGAGGGAGAGGGAGAGAGAGAACAACATGGATGATAAACATCAATGTGATCTGCTGCCTGCTGCATGCCCCCTACTGGGGATCGAGCCCACAACTCAGCAATGTGCCCACTGGAAACCAAAGGGCAATCTACTGGTGTGTGGGATGATGCTCAACCAACAGTGCCACATTGGCCGGGGGAGTTCCAGAATTCCCCCCCTCCCCCCAGAGCTCTAACAGGTGAGAAACAGAAATTTCGTTGAAAAACTTCTATTCTTTCATTATAAAATCATAGAATTATTTTGGAGCATTTTCATCTTTTCTAAGTGTTCAAGTAATAAGAAAGACAGCAGTGCCTTTTATTTCAGAACAAATACGAAGATATTTAAGATCGTGTTATTGTATAGTCAAAGGATTGCTATGGAGACTAAAGAGTACTTTCAAGCTAGAATAACGACTTTGAATTAAGAAAAAAATACTGAAGCACTTGTCCTAGATAGGAGCCAGTGTGAGTTGCCTAAGCGCTGACTATGTGTGTTTCAGAGTGCTATTTTGCAATGTCATCCCACGGCCAGATTTCTGAACATAGACCTTGTAAATGATTTGGAAAAATCCAGAAGGCATTTTTCTAGACCGAGGTCAGATGAAAATTTCCACTCTGTAGTACTTCATTTCTCTAAACGATGTTAGCTGCCCTTTGTCTTAAACTTTGGAGAGCATGGGCGGAGGTTCAATGGAGAAATCCTAATGGAATATTTATAGAAATATTAAGTAATCAAATTACCATTATTTAGCTTGACATTTGGTCTTTCCCATCCTACATCTTTGATATACTCTACCTTTTCCCTTTTCTTACATTCAAATGCTTCAAAACTTCAAGATCAGAAAAAGCCTAAATTCTTCTTTGGGAAAATGACTACAGAATTGCTGAGGTCAGAGATTAGTTAATGGTTATAGTCACTTATGAAAATTTAGGGATATGAGCAAAAGAATGAAATGTGGGATTAAAAAATACATAAAGATACAGCCTTAGACATTTTATGATGATGTTATTCTCCTGTAACACAAGCTGTCCCCGCCTTAGCCATCAAAGGAGGCAACACCAGTAGTTGCTGTGGTCTGGCAGAAAGGAAAACACTGGCAGATACTTTCAGCTACAGGTGTGCTCTCCGCTAGGCACACTCCTGGAAATCCTGTGATAAATATAATTTCATGTAACTACAGTGATTCTTAGCAATTCACATGGAGTGAAAACTTTACTTAAGCATTTAAGCAACTGAAGCAAAAGAGTGTAAAACTAGAATTTATTGAATACAAAATTATAGGGTTGGGAGATTAGTGGAATAGTAATCAGCAAAGTTTCATTCCATAAACAGGCTCTTGCAGAGTGACACTTAATCCCAAAGGAATAACCTCCTACACTGTATTATGCAGACACAATTAGAAAATATCCTACTAGTAGAGAACATTTACCAAGTAAATATATGTATAATAACTGTAATCAGAATAAAATGCTTCTGTAATTTTATAACATTATTCCTCTGTGGTATGTATGAATGAAAAAATCATTTTGATTTTTAAACAGACTAAATTTCAAATTTTTTCTGAGAAGGAAGCATTTGTGTACTTATATACTAAGTATACAGAGATTTAAGTATATGTTTAGTTTGTATCAGCATAGATAATCTATTTTTAAAGTATTATTTGTATAATTCAATGTGAGAAATATACTGCATTGATTTGGTCAAATTATTAATTTGGGGGGTAGTTTTCTATAAAATTGAGGGAGTAAGACTTTAATTTGCATGGTGAATGATGGGTTCTTTATGGTATATTTTTACTATATACCCATCACATTGGAACAGAAAATGATCAATGAATCATGTGTCCTTTAATTGCCAGGTATTTTTATGGATAGGTTCAATTTTAGTTTCAAGAAACATTTGTGTGTCATGTTTGGTCAAATCTGTTAGAGCAGTCTTGAAAAAACCAATGCTTCTTTGCATTAGCTAAACCTGCTGTTTTATAAATGGATTACGCTGACTAATTTGACAGAAAATTGATCAGTACATTCCTTTGAAGACCGTACAGAACTACATAAATAAGATAGTTCAAAAAGCATAATGGGTAGATATGCATTTGAAACTTCACTTATATATCAGTCCTTATGTTATTTTCAACTTGTGAAGAATATGTATAATATGGAAAATTTATAATCAGTCAAATATGCATTACTGTGGTTTAAAATATAAATTTACTTAATTGAAAAGTAATAAAGTGAAAATAAATAGTTGGAACAGCTCAAAGGCAAGGATGCAAATTTTCCTTTAGGATGTTTGCAAAGGGTGTATCAATTTGACAGCTCAGGAAATTCTGTCCAGTAAACTGCTAAAGCAATAATACACTCAGTCTGCTCAATATTAGAGTCTGAAAATTAAGTCTTAAACTGATCTTCAAGAGACTGATGGGTTATGTGCTCCTCAATTTTATTAGCGGTAAGAAACATGTCTCCTACATTGTAAACGTGTTCAAAACAAGATCCTAGTGCTTATTCCTATTCATAAGACTTAAGCAATTAATAAATACACATATTTTCTTCTTTGGTCAATGTGTTAGAATTCCTTGATGATATAATAAGATAAACAATAATAATAATAATAGTCTTTCCCTTACCCAGTCTTCATCCTAATATTCTTATTTTTTAGTAATGTAAATGAAAACATGTTAATGAAATTAGTTTCCCCAATATACTTTCAAACAAATATGTAATTTTAATATTTTCAACACAATCTTTATATTTTTAACACACATGTCAAAAAAACATAAGTGATCAGTTTAAAGCAGCAATTATCAACCTTTTCATCTCAGGGCACACATAAACTAATTACTAAAAATCTGTGGCACACTAAAAAATATAGGTATGATTTTCATTGATATACAAAAATAATAGTTATAACTTACCCTTTTGGCTCCCCACATGCCTCCTCAATCATATGTCCCCACACATTGATTAGTTGCCTCCTGACTGGGGGTGGGGATTAATCCTGGAACCCAGGTACGTGCCTTTGATAGGAAATCGAACCCATGACCAAAGTGGGCTGGTGCTCTAACCACTGAGCCCTAGGGCTAAAGGTCCTTAGTTTTAATGTAGTTAGATTGATAAGCCTTTTCCTTGTATTGTTAATATGTTTTGTGTACTGAGTAAGAAATTTTTCCTCTGACATAATGGTATTTGCTTATATTATCTCCTAAAAACTTTATTATCTTATGTCTCACATATAGCTCTGTAATGTACCTGGAATTTATTTTTGTGCAATTGATATAAAAAAGGGTCAAAATTAATTTTTTTCTAGATGGATCTCTAAGTGTCCAAGCATGATATTTTGAAAAGATCATCATTGTTCTTTTTCCATGGCTCTGCTGGGCTGCCTTTGTACCCTTATATGCATGGGTTTTCTTACTGGCTTTTTAAATTCTGCCTATGTTTACTTAACTAGTCTAGTAATCAAGTCTTGGTATGTGATTGAGAAAGTATCTCGCTTGATGTTCTTAAGGAAAGTCTCAATTTTTGCAGTACTGCATATATTTTTATATAAACTTTAGAATCAATGTGCCAAGTTCTAGGGAAAAAAAGTCAAAGAAAATAAAAAGCAAAATTTGTTTAGATTTTTAGGTGGGGATTTTTTGATCATCTTTATAATATTGAGACTTCAAATCCATAAATATAGTATACTAGAGACCCGGTGCATGACATGCATGCACTCAGGGGGGTTGGGGGGGTTGGTCCCTCAGCCTGGCCTGTGCCCTTTAGCAGTCTGGGAGTCTTCGGGGGATGTCCAACCGATGGCTTAGGCCCGCTCACCATGGAGAGCAGGCCTAAGCCGCAGTCAGACATCCTTAGCACTGCTGTGGAGGCGGGAGAGACTCCTGCCACCACCGCTGCACTTGCCAGTCATGAGCCCAGCTTCTGGCTGAACAGCGCTCCCCCTGTGGGAGTGCACTGACTACCATGGGGGAGCTCCTGCATTGAGTGTCTGCCCCCTGGTGGTCAGTGCACATCATAGCAACCGGTCGTTCCGTCGATTTGCATATTAGCCTTTTATTATATAGGATGGTCTTTGGTTGATTACCTCTCACCCACTCACCCACAATTGGGGCCGGGGAGAAACGCAGGAGCTTGGCCAGCTGGGGAGGGGCTGCAGGAAGGCTCCAGGGCATGTCCGGCCTATCTCACTCAGTCCCAATCAGCTGGACCCTAGCAGCAGGCTAACCTACCATTCAGAGCGTCTGGCCTCTGGTGGTCAGTGCACTTCATAGAGACTGGTCGACCAGTCAACTGTCTGCCGCCTGGTGGTCAGTGCACGCCATAGTGAGCAGTTGAGCAGCCTTAGCATACTATTAGCATATTACTCTTTGATTGGTTGAACAGCTGACTGGACAACCACTTAGTATATTAGGCTTTTATTATATAGGATACACAATTTGTATGTTCTTGTCAAATATTTTTAAAACATTTAATTTCTAAATCTTTATTGCTAGAATGTAGAAAAACATTGATATTTTTATAATAACTTTATATTCAACAAATGTGGTAATTATTCTGTTGAGATGGGTCTATGTCTTGGTGAACCTTACAAACAAACCAAAACCTAAGCTAGAGTCAAATGAAACTTAATAACAAGCAGTCACAAAAAGCCAATTAAGCTTTCCCAGATATGGCAACTTCTTAAGTTATAACCAATCAAATAGTTGTTATGCTTTCCTTTGATGTCTTCCTTTAGAAAACCTAGCCCCTGTCGGTGTGGTGCTCCCAACCACTTTTGTTTGGTGCTCCCCAATGCAAATCCATATTTGCTCAAATAAAATGAAAATTTTAATATGCTTTTGTTTATCTTTTAATAGTTCAAATTATTAGTATTGATTTTCATAATTTATCTGTGGAATCTTTTGGATTTTTTAATATAGAACATGTAATAAAGTTTTATATGTTCTTAAGCTTAGCATTTTTTGTTGCATTACTAACCAAAAAGTAAAACAGAATAGAAATGGTGATTTATGTCCTGTTCCGAGTCTTCAAAGAAAGCTTTAAAAATTTCATTGTTAGATTTACTTCTGTAGAAACTTTTTATTAGAACAAACTGTCCCATCTATTACTAATTTATGAATTTTATAACAGTAAAAAGTGTTCTATTTTAACAAATTCTTATGCATATTCAGATGACAGGCCTAAAATTAAAAATTAAAGTTGAATAATTAAATCTTTTGCTATAACAAAAATTTTTTGTGGAGAAAGGGCAATGATGTTGCTCAGAATGATTAAATATAAAACCTTAGTCTAACTTAAAACATTTTGTCATTCCATTTTGAGGCTACTGCATATAGGCACATTTCTTTCATTTAATTATATTCACGTTTGCAACAAGATATATGTTTCAGAGAACATATATACCTATACACATACACAGAGATACATAATACATGCACATTAAACATATATTTGAGGAAAGTAGAAGTTGTCAATTCACTAAACTCAGTCATGTGGCAGGTAGCAAGGCAGGTGACAATTCCAAAGTCCTGTTTCTAAAGGCCTAATCATACTTCTTGCTGAAATGCTACCCTTCCACGGTGGAGCCAAGAATGATGGTATATATCAGTTAGTGCTCCCTCTGTGCCCAATCCATTTCTATGAGTTTTACATCTCTTAACATCTATTCTCACAACTTTCCTGGGAAGCAGGTATTCTCATTATCCCTACAGATAAATAAAGTCTTTTATTTTCAACTTCCTAGGCGGAACAGATAGATAGAGAGATAGATGAGAGTGAGAGATATTCATAAACTATAGTGCTGCATTGTTTACCTTTGAAAAATGTATGTATGTTGGTCTATTCTATCAATTATGTACTATGTATCTTACTTTTTAAGACTTTTTAACACATTTTAATATTTTGTTAAATTAACATGTACAAAAAAGTACATGCATATTAAGTATGGAGTTGAGTGACTTTTTGCCAAGTGAATGGACCCTCAGAACCCTTAGAGCCCTCAGAACCCAACCCTCAGGACCCTCAGGCAGGTCATGCAGAGGATGGAATATTTCACCCACGGAAGCTGCTTTGCAGTCCACATCCAGTCCTCACTCCCCCGAATAATTATTATTCTGACGTCTATCCCCATGTAGTAGACTTATTGTTTAACTCAAATAAATGGAATTATAAAATATATACTCATGGCAAACATCTTTCACTCAGCATATGTCTGTGAAATTTATCTTTCTTTACTGTGGAGCAGTAGTTCTTTCACTTTCATTGCTTGACAGCATTTCATTTTATGAATGTACGACATTTTATTGATACATGACCCTACTGCTGCTATTGGGGTTATTTCTAGTTTTTTCACTACTGGTGAGTATGTAAATTGGCATTACCACTTTGAAAACCATTGAAACTAATACAATCTACACTACATCTAGTAATCTATTTTGCTAAAGCAAAACATATAATACCCACTAAGCCATCAATTTCACTTTGAAGTAAATATCCAACAGAAATGCATATACAAGAGCACCAAAACTGTATGCACAGACTGTTCAATAGAATATTATTTATAATAGCCAACATTGTATTTTTCAGTTATAGCCTATTGATATATGGATGCAGTTTAGTCACTTTAACTGCTTTAGACCTTTACTCTGGGTGAATATTAAGGTTTTGTTTTTGTTGTTATAAATAATATTGCAATTTCTCATGATACCTTTGCACAGAATTTCTCTAAGGTACACATATGCCCAAGTTGCTTATGTCAAGTTGTTTGATGTTTTTAGAATCAACATATTTTAACTGTTATTGTATATTTACAAATTTAGAGAACAGTTATTCTAGGATGTCCTCACTATAAATTGTAAGAATTCTTATTTTCCACACACTTAACAAACGGGGAATTTTCAGGATTATATTTTGTGAATATATTTCATAATTACATTTTTGAGAATGAAGTTAACTGCTTTTGCTTTGACCATGTTTCCTTAATTAATAGTGAAGTTGGAGGGCTGCTCAAATTTAGAGGGGCAGGATTTTGATGCCTCTGTTTGGAATTACTTAACATGTAACTCAACTGGGTTGCTTTTTTTTTTTTGAATATGAACTTCTTCCTATATTCTGTATATAAATCCTGTGTCTATTATATATGTACTAGAGGCCCTGTACACAAAATTCGTGCACGGGGGGAGGGGGGTGGTTCCTCAGCCCGGCCTGCAATGACTCCAGTGTCCCACGTCCCAGCCGGCCTCTGGCCAGAGGCAAGCCTGCCCACCCACTCTCCCTCCCTCCCTCTACAGGCCAGGGCACACGGCACACTGCGCCCCGGCCAGCCTCTGTCCAGAGGCCCTCCCACCCTCCCTCCCTCTGCAGGCCGGAGGGCGTGGGACACTGGGGCTTGTCGCCGGGGTGATGCCACCACCGTCCAGCACCCCAGACACTATGGGCGCCGCCATCTTTGTGATGGAGTGATGGTTAATTTGCATATTACCCTTTTATTACATAGGATCATAAAAATATTTTTAAACTGATATCTTGCCTTTATACTTGGTTGATGGAGTTTATCATAAGACAGAAAAATGTTTGTTTTTATGTAGTCATACATATTAAATATTTTTGCTTTGCTTTGCTTTTATATGATTGCTAAATATCTCTTTCTGTTCCACTATTATGGAAAGGTCATCTTATGTTATTTATCATAGTTTTAAAGTGTTGCTTTCCAAATTAATGTCTTTTATTAACCTGGATTTTATTTTTTATCAGTGTGGTATGGGAAAATTGTTTTTTAAATTATTCAGAATTCTATTTGTTTCAACACTCATTGAACAGTCTGTTCGGTGCTACTTGATTTATATAGTAACCTCGGTCATATACCAAGATAATACACATACTATATATAGTTTTTCCCTTTTTGTCTGGAAAATGGACAACTTTTGTGAGAAGTTGTCCTGTGAAATGAAGCAGAAGAATGGGGTGATAACTGGATTGTGGTATAAATTCAAATTATGTCTATTCTTGCTCCACAAAAATGTTCACTATCACAGATTCTCCATAGTCACAACTCCAAGACATGTTGCTACAGACCAAATCACTATCCTCTATGCATGGACTACTAGCTACCCCCTCACTGGAACTCATTGCTCTTTGCTTTTGCACTATGACTTGCTTTCTCATATGCCAGATTCAGGTCATTGGTTCAGTAGCTCATTGATATTTAAACTATTCAGATTCTCTATTGCAGCTCTGACATCCACTGATTAGTGTCACTTTAAGCTGATTTCTCTTGTGGTGACAAGATGGTTGCCTGTGTAATCAGAAGGTATGCTCCTACCAAAGAATCTATCCTTCACCTACTAGCCAGAATACTTCAAATTGTTTAAGCTAGCTGTTTTTAAGCAGGACTCTTTGGCTCTTAACTCACGGGGATGTTAGGCAATGTCTGGGGACCCTTTCAGTTGTCACATTTGGGGAGATGTTACTGGCATCTTTTGGACAGAGGCCAGAGGTGCTATTAAACCTCCTACAATGCAAAGAGTAGCCCTTCAAAACAAAGAATTATCTGACCCAAAATGTCAATACTGGGGAGGTGGAATAAACTAGATTCAGCCAGATCACGTCAGTTTCATTGCATCAAGCTCTTTGATGTTTTTCCATTATTCCTCAAAGTAAGTTGATATACTTATAATGGACTACAGACACTGCGTGGACTGGTCTCTATCGACCTCTGCATCTCCACCTTGTTTCACTTCTTTACTTTGCCTCGTATTCTAGACAGGCTGCTTCTTAAAATTTACTCTTCAGACATTCTTCCCTAAAGACTATTCCCTGACACTGTTTTTCTATATTTTAGTCCCCTGTTTATTTCCTTTGTAGAAAACTACAATTCGTAATTGTATACTTATATATTTGTGACTTATTTTTCTTTTCCAGACCATATCTGATTATATTTAGAGATTCCATATAATTGCTTTCTTTGCAGTATAATATATAACCATTTCACTCTAACTAAAGCATAGCAGATTATGATATACAAGCACACACACACACACTGGCACATCCATTATTTATATATGCACAAATACATGAATAAGCTAATGAATATATACATGATATTTCTGAATAGTGAGATTATTAGCAACTTTTATTTTCTTTTTGCTTATAGGTATTTTCTAATTTCTCTACAACAGATGTTATTTTGTAATAGGAGAAAGTAAATGCTGTAAAAAGACAATAAAAGAACAAATTCTCAAAATATCAACTATACTCTTAAGATTTTAGTACTTAATGACTTTTTAGATCCATAAAGCTTCAAAATGCCTTCTGATATCTTTTTGGAATTATTCCTATATGATATCTCAAGTAGTGTATCATGGAAACATCTGTGATTGTTCAACGTCAATAGTTTTTCCTTTGGCAATGGGAAGCCTGCTGCTTTGTTGTGGTGGTGTTTTTGTGCAATTATATGCCAGAACCTGTCAGGACACATTTCATAGCAGTAAGATAATTATTTTTTGAAACCACAAATAAGAAAGCAAGTTTATTATTTACATAATTAATTTTGTCATTAATAATATTTACTTCAGTGTCAGTTTAAAACAGATTTTTAAAGAAATCCCATGTTTACTTTTTTTAAATAGTGTTAGCAGAAAATATTCATTAGGGACAATTTTATATGTTAACTGAAGTGTTGCTTAATTTTCTCAGGAGACAATTCACAAAATATAGCAAAGAAAATTGCATGTGCTAAGTGCAGTGTTAGGAACCATAGGGGATCAAAAAAGGAGAAAAGTCCAGCTGTCTGGAACAGTAAAGGAAATTACACAGAGCTGTCCACTCTGGATCTGAGTCTCCCTGAATGAGGAGGACAGGGTCGGGTGAGAATAACACACACATGTTAGGAAGGCAACAGTATATGAAGCCATTATGATCCACGCTCATGCTGTCTTACACAAAATTCTTGGGTCCCAGTGCATTTCAGAATTCGTATCTCTTTAGATTTGAGAAACACAATATAGAGTTATAATATACTCCATAATATCCAGTGGGGTCTGCTACAGCACCCTGTATTTAAGCTATTAATTTCTTCAGTAAATCAAACATATATTATACTAAGTGGAATAAATGTAGACTAGATGCAGTCTCACATCAATTAAAGTTGAGCTTTGCTGTCTAGTGAGTTCAGATCAGGTCTGGCTTTGTTCCAGAAGAACTACATAAAAACTAACAGTTCACACTTATCATTTTGGAATTGCAGATAAGGTGTTGTCAATCATAGGTAACATTTACTGACCAATTATTATGTGTTAGGCAAGTGCCTTACATGTAATAACTCCTAGTCCTACTTAGTCTTCCTCTTTTTCAAATGGAGGAATAACAACAGCAAAGTCAACCCAGCTAGATCACACAGCTGGAAAGTGATGGAGCAGGGCTTTAAATGGGGGCAATGTTTGATATATTGCCTCTCTCATAATATACTCCAGCTACTTATCTGTAGCTGGCATACAGGGTGTGAATGACAGATAGGTTGGGAGTGAGGCTAAAGAGATAGGCAGGGCGCTGAGAAGCTTTCAAGGGACAGGGGTGGGACACAGTGGAAATTAAATGTCTAGTGGTTATCCTCAAGGAGATTTTTCTAATCTTGTGGATTATCAGGGCTTTTCCAACAATTCTCATCGTTATGTGCAATGAAAGTATTTCCTGGAAGCTTTTGTCTGCGGAACAAATAAACAAGCAAGCAGTATTTGGTGGTTAATTCTTATTATTCCTAAATAAATGTCACTTGTGGTTCTTAAATCTTAATCCTTCCATGCCCAGAGGAGACAGCTTAACTCACCTCCAGGAAACTAAAGCTTCCTTGTGTCCAGGAACAGCTTTTGGAAATCTTAAATGCCCTTGGAAAGTCTTGCCAAGAATAGTGTTCCCCGGGTTATTTTTCTAAACTTGAAAATCCATTTCAGGCTACCAGGAGTGGGGGAAGCTTCATGTCCTGCACGATTTGCAAAGAGATGCAAAAGCAATCAATGCTTACTTCTGCAAAGCTGTCCACCAGCTTCTTCCATGGTTTAGAGAGGCAGAAGGTCTGACTCCTCAGGCTCTGCTCTAGTGTAACGGAAAGATGCGGGGCCCAGAGAGATGGAGTCTGATTTCTAGCCCTGTGCATCCTTACAGTGTGAGAAGACTAAGCTAAATCATTTCTCTTTTCTGGTCAGAAAGTCTTCATCTTTAGCGTGTGGAACCCAGATAAGCAGTACCTTTCAGGGTTTTCTTTATATTGTGATTATAATCCTCTTGTAATATCTTCTATATTGAAATGTAGAATATGTTGAAGATCCTGGTCTTATCTTTGTCAGGGATATGACACTATTTATTCATTCATTCATGTAACAAATGTTTGTTGAGTAGCTACTTCCAAGCAGTGTTAGGTATTAAAATAGTGAAAAAATATACAGGACTTTCTTGCTCATGGAATCTCAGCATAATGGGAGATGCAGACAATACAGTATAATCTGTGCCATGATGAATTCTCTGAGAGTGAGGAAAAGGTACTTAACTCAGAGGCAAAGCAAGATTTTGCAATAAAGTAAAAAATTGTTTGAAACCCAAAGTGGATTTAGTCACCGTCTTTTATTTGAGAGCAGCATAGCTCATATTAGCTGAAAATTAAATCACCTTAGAATACTAGTCTTATCTGTTCTGTGTTAGAGATTGATTAATAAAGGATGAAGAAAAGAAGAAACTTTGGGAAGGTCTTCGGTGCTAGTAGACTGAGGTCCTTCATTTTCCTGTAGCTCACAATCACAAGCTGGGTAAAGGGAGCTGATGTTCTGCATAGTAAATGCAAAGGGCACTGGAATTTTGCAGCAGAAATATTGTTGCATAGCCTGGTAGGAAAGGGGCAACCATAACTTTTAAAGAAAGGTGGTCAAAAATCTTAAAGCCTAATATTAAAATATTTTAAAAACTCATCTCTGACTTCAAAGTTTTCATTAAATCTGTACATTCAAAAGAATATAAATGAAGTGATCTTAGGGGAAATAAAAAAAAAAAGGAGCAGACAGAGACATTTTGGGTGAGCCCGGGAAAAAGGGATAAACTGCAGTAGGAGTTGAAAAATGAGTAAAATCAAGAGTTCAGTGAAGGTGGCAATTCAGAGCCAGCAGGGTCTGGAATAAGCTTAAAAGCCAGTGTCGCAAAAATTTCGGGAAGGTCATTGGACTTCCCCTAGAGAGTAGGATAAGGACTTGACCTAATGGAATTTGTCTCCTAAAGAACAGGCAGCCCCAGCTGTGTTAGGGTTCTAGGGTTATAGAGGAAGAGGAAGACATATCAACTTAAAATTTTTTTTAAATATATTTTTATTGTTGATAGTGTTACAGATATCTCCCATTATCTCCCATCCCCCCCACTTTAATCCATCTTCCCAACCCCTACCTAACCCCCCAGGTCTTCATTATCCTTTTGCCGTGTCTATGGCCTATGCATATCCTATAAAACATGCTGTGTTCGACCAGTCACTATGACGAGCACTGACCACCAGGGGGCAGACGCTCCGACCTGTAGGTTAGCTTGCTGCTGGGGTCCAGCCCATCGGGACTGGACAAGACAGGCCAGACACACCCTGGAGCCCTCCTGCCATCCCTCTCCAGCCCCAATGGCGCACTGGTGAGGTCCCTCAGCCTGGCCTGTGCCCTTTTGCAATCTGGGACCCCTTGGGGGATGTTGGAGAGCTGATTTTGTCCTGATCCCCGCAGGCCAGGCTGAGAGACCCCACAGGTGCATGAATCCGTACACTGGGCCTCTAGTCTATATATATAAAAGCCTAAGCAACCGTCCAACTGTTCGACTGTCTGACTGGTAGCTATGATGTGCAATGACCACCAGGGGACAGACGCTTCGACCAGTAGCTATGTCATGCACTGACCACCAGGGGGCAGACGCTCAATGCAGGAGCTGCTGAGCTGCGGTGACTTGGCAGCTGTGGTTCTCAGGTGATGCACCCAGAACCAGAGAGGAGGGAGCCTGATTCCGGGGTGTGTCACTTGAGAACTGCTCTCTCACAATCCGGGATCCCTTGGGGGATGTTGGAGAGCCAGTTTTGGCCTGATCCCTGCAGGCCAGGCTGAGGAACCCCACTGGTGCACAAATCCATGCACCAGTCCTCTAGTACCAGTAAGTGTATAAGTTCTTTGGTTTATCTCTTCTCGTCCCTCCAACCCCACATTAAAGTATGCCAGTCTGTTCCATGCCTCCTAGCTCTGGGTTTTACTTTGTTGGTCAATTCATTTTGTTCTTTAGATTCTACAAATATCAACTTTCAAGATATTAGAGGCTTTCCCCCAAGAAAAACTGAATTCTGCCTACTGCCCATCTTGCTCTTCCCTGTCTCAAAATGATTCATATAATAATAGAAGGTGACTACACTCACAGAAAAAAGTAATAATTCAAAGGAAAAGCTATTTTTTCTTTCCCATTAAGTTATAAGTATCAAATTATAAAGTTTATTCAGGATTCCTAGTAAGGACTGGATAAAAAACCATATGTAATATTGTTACCTATGGATTCTGCAAAGATTGCACATAGCTGAGAAGTGAGAGAACCCTATCAGGAAGCACATGAGTTGCCAATCCCTAAGAACCTTCAAGGATATTTCTGTCCTCCTTGGACACAGTGGTTGACATGAAGGGCAACCAGAGATTGAGGCTTGAGGAGAGTGACATGGCACATGTTAGCTCCATAAGCCATTATTGACTTAACTAGAGGCCTGGTGCATGAATTCGTGCTACAGGTGGGGTCTAGCTAGCCCGCCCTGATTGGGGCAATCAGGCCGGGCCGGCCAGGGGGAGGGGGTGGGAGGTTGGCTGGCTGGCCCCACTCCCGATTGGGGTGGGGGGGCAATCAGAGGTGGGTCCAGCTGGGGGAGGGACTGTGGGCAGTTGGCTGGCCCAGAACTCCCAGTCCAGGGAACAATTTGCATATTAGCCTTTTATTATATAGGATGTTTATTTAATTTTATTATTTTTTTAACATATTCTTATTGATTTCAGAGAGGAAGGGAGAGGGAGATAGAAACATCAATGATGAAGGAATCATTGATGATCTGCCTTTTGCCCACCCCATACTGAGGATCGAGCCCATAACCCAGGCATATGCTCTGAGTGGGAATTGAACCATGACCTCCTTGTTCATAGGTCAATGCTCAACCACTGAGCCATGGTGGCTGGGTGACTTAATGTTTATTATATGTTACTTTTTACTAAATTTCTTTTGTTCCAATCTGTATCCTAGGACTTGACTTTTTCCCCACAAAGCAAGAGATTATATAAGTTCAGTCATTTGTTGAAATATGCTGTTACTAGCTGAACATAGATGACTTGGCAATGATGTCACTTTTTGCTAATGTCCTACATTGAGACTAAGGTCCCTAAACTTTCCTCTCTATCATGTTTCCCTACTGGAATATATGATCCGAGAGGCCAGGCAACACACTTATATTGCTTTCCAGCTATAGTACCCTCAGTTCCCAGCAGAGTATCTGTTATATAGTACAAGACTTTTGTTTAATATCTGTATACAATTAAATAATGATTATGAGTTCTTATAATGATGATTACAAACCACAAGTGATTGTAGTTATGGGTTCACTCTGAGGATGCCTTCCTCATGAGATTGTTTTTTCTCCTATGATGATGAAGTTGCATTTATGCATGCGATATATATTTTATTACAAAGACTTCCTAATAGATTATAGTGGAGTAAAGTTGGAGTGCTATTGTTTCAGATCAAGAACCTTAACAAAGATGACTGGCCCTGCAGGAAGGAGACAGATGACCTTAGCAGCCACAATGTGAAGTATTTTGGTCTGAAATCAGGTTGAGTGGCAAATACTAACATGTCGTGGCTATGACCAGCAGAATGATGGTTCAGAGGTTCTTTATCAATTTCTCTGATACACATGCTACTATTCCATACCCCCAATTGAGGTTGCATATGAAAGTACCCATTGTGATGGAAATTTTCAGTGCCTTCACTCCAGGTTGTGAAGAGAACTTTTAGTAATTAACTCTTGAAATTAAGAGTTAACGGTGAATTTTACCATAGAGAACATAAACATCACAGTGATTAATTTTATTTCAGTTTTTAAAAACATGTTTTTTCTCAATATCCGAATGTGCATTTACATAATTATTAAGTCATTGCTGCTTTATCCTGCTAACCGTCAATGTATTGCTGCTTGTCCTTGTGCAGCTGGGAGTATCTGTGTCTTTTCACCTCTTTTTTCCCCTGTAGAATGGGGTTGTAAACCACCACAGCACCAAATAAGGCCATAATGGAAAGGCCTCTTGACATTTTAAAATGTGTTTTGACAGATCAGGTAGTGCTTTGAAGTGAACTTGAGAAACATGAATTTTTTATGGCTAACTGCATGCAGCATGGTCTGACTACCAAAGATAAACATACTTGTAGAAAAACAACTAGGCAGAGAGAAGGAGCACAAAAATAAAATGCAAAAATATTTATTATCAAATGAGAACACTTCAGGTTACTCTCAGTGCCACTGTAGCAGGTACACACAATAAATATACATTGGAAATGAAGAATTGCCTGGATAATAAAACTGTAAATAATCTCAAATGGCTCCCAAATTATTGCCAACTATATTATACAGCCTACATTGATCAAGTGGACAAAATGTTCCTGAATAACTCACCTGCCTATAGGTGATTCCATACAGATATAAACTATGTACATATAAACTAAGGTGAAGAAATAGACGTTGATAAAACTTAGAAATTATAACTGACGTGAACAGGGCACCTGATGTTTCTAAAGGCAACCAGACAATTGTTCTGTTATTTCTCTGATTCCTGTTCTTCTGCATCTGCTGATATTTCTTAGAAGATGGTGGCTAAAGGGAATGATGCACAAACCCTTCCTTTTCAATTACTCTGCCTTTTCTGTTTCCAGACTCAGCCCGCACAGCCATCCATCTTCCTCACTAGATTCCCAGCTATGTTCTGCTATCAGTCAAGACTTGTTTTCTCCAGGACATATGGAGAGCAAGGAGTGGGTTTGGGATTTTGGTCTAAGAACTGAGACTTTAGGGAAAAGCTGTTTTCAAAACTACCAAAACAGAAAACAAGTTATCTTCTATTTTAATAATTCTCACAGACTATCCGCAGCTTTTAAATAAGTTTTCTCAATCACACAGATTCTCTTTGAAAACAAAAATCTTGTTTCATTCAATGTTGCATTCTTATTGTCTAGCAAAGGGCTTGCCTCTGAGTATGAGCTCCATAATGTTAAATGAGTAGATTGGTGGGGTGATGGACAGATGGATGGATGGATAGATGGATGGATGGATGGGTGGATGGATTATTGTGATGAAAAAAAATGTTTTAAAGTAAAAACACCCAAGTATATAAACCCTTTTTCTAATGATAAGTACTTTTGAACCTGAATGTTATCACAGTATTTTTTAAAATATATATTTTTTATTGATTTTAGAGAGGAAGGGAGAGGGATAGAGAGATAGAAACATCAGTGATGAGAGAGAATCATTGATCAGCTGCCTCCTGCCCCCTACTGGGGATCAAGCCCGCAACCCAGGCATGTGCCCTTGGCCAGAATTGAACCTGGGACCCTTCAGTGTGCAGGCTGACACTCTATCCACTGAGCCAAACCGGCTAGGGCTTATCACAGTGTTTTTATTAAGATTTATTACGTACTTGTTGCTTAAAACTCTGTCTTCCATGTGGAAAAAATAAGATTAAATTACCTTACTAAAAATATTTCTTAAGAAAATGGCTATGAGCATCTGAATATTAAAGATATAAAAATTTAGATAATTAAGACCAGTGCCTTAGTAGTATTCTCAAAGCAATTAACTTTTTCTTAACAGTCATAGGTATTTATATATTTTTTATTTTTGGTACCTAAATATTCTAAATAAAGCTGACATTTATGCTTGACAAATAAAATGTATCTGCATATTGCTGCTATGAACATTTATGTTTCACTGTTTGAATATCTGTTTTCAGTTTGGGGGGATATAGGTAGGAATGGAAATTCTAGGTCACAGAGTAAATCAATGTTTAATTTTTTGAGGAAACACCAAGCTATTTTCTATAAGGACTGTACCATTTTACATTCCTACCAGCAATGTATGAGGGTACAAATTTCTCTATATCATTGATATTTGTTATTTTCCTTTTTTTAGAGCCACTCTAGTGTGTGGGATATAGTATCTTATGTGATTCCTTGATCTGTTTATGGTTACATGACTGTACTCATTTTGTGACAATTTATCAAGCTACCACCCGGCCAGTGTTGCTAAATTGAGTGAGCATCATCCCATGCACTGAGAGGTCACTGGTTCTATTCCTGGTCAGGGCACATGCCCGGGATTGGGGACTCGATCCCCAGTAGGGGGGTGTACAGGAGGTAGGGAATCAATGTTTCTCTAGCTCTCTCCCTCTCCCTTCTTCTCTCTGAAATCAATAAAAACATATTTTTTAAAAAGACATATCAAGCTGCCAATTAAGTGTGTGCATTTTTCTGCATGCATTTTAGTCAAATAAAATGTTTACATAATTTACATATAGATATTTGTTGATAGAAATGTGATATATATTATTAAATGAATGTTAATTAAATTGGCTCCCTTAACAACATGAATATCCATCTTCCCTTTGTCCAAGCTGGCCAGCTTGGACAACTATAGAAATTATTCCTCCCTCCCACAGAACACACTTGGCACTTTCCTTCCTATTTCTGTTTTATATTGATACTTACTATTGTATGCCTAGTGACATCTAGAATTATTCACTCTTCCATTTGCTACTGTACTCACATGCTTTTCATCCCAAACATACTGTGAACGTCTGCCCAATTATCTACCCTACTTTAGAGAGTCCATCCTATTTTCCTTTCAGACTGCTCATTCTCAAATGTAAAAATTTGAGGGCTATTGAGAAAATTACCATGGGCCTCTTAAGAACTTATGTCACTAGCTTGAATTTTTTAATGTGATTTTTAAATGCAAATTCTCTTAATTTATGTGGCCACATAACACAAATGAGACTGTAAGTCAAATAAGAATGGACATTAATTAACCATCCAAAAGAAGGTCAGAATATGCATATTTAATAGTCACCAAAGTTATTAGTATACTAGTGGCCCGGTGCACAAAATTCGTGAAGGGGGGGGCGGTTTGTACCTCAGCCCAGCCTGAACCCTCTCTAATCTGGGACATCCCTCTCACAATCCAGGACCGCTGGCTCCTAACCGCTTGCCTGCCTGCCTGCCTGATTGCCCCTAACCACTCCCCTGCCAGCCCAATCGCCCACAAGTGCCCTCCCCTGCCGCGACCCACCTCCTCCGCTGGGATACGCCTACTCCACGCGAGGTGGAGGAGACACTGGGACAGGCCTCCTCTGCACTGCATGGAGCTGTGGACCCCCAGGCCTCACCACATGGAGAGGCTGCTGGGCCGCACCTCCACTGTGTGCATGGCCATCTTGTGGCTCCCATCTTGTGGCGCCCATCTTGTGGCGCCCATCTTGTGGTGGCCATCTTGTGGTGGCCATCTTGTGATGACATCACATGCAAGGGTCACCTAGGCTTTTATTAGTATAGATAGTTATTCACAGCTTTTTCTCTCTTGTTTTTCTCTGTATAGACTCACCAGCTAAGCATTTCACTTCTCCACTTCTTAGTTCTTACATAGATGATAAGATTTACTTAATCATATTAAAGTTATCTTTGGTCAGATTGGGGTGTGAGCAAGAGATACTAAAAGGGGGAAAGGGATATTCAGATACCTGAGGGGAAAAATGAAAGAAAAATGGAAAGGGGAGGAAAGAAAAGAACCATTATATGGGCAGCAGCTTAGGTGAGGGTTAATAGGAGTTCAGCTTAGAGAGGGAAACTGAAGGGTATATGCAATATTGAAAGCTAGAGAAATAGAGGAGAGAATTTTCATGGAGCATTATTTTGGATTATAAATTGGATTGGTTTTGGTACCCTTTAGATATGTCAATATAAAATGAAATGTATTTTAGATTCTTTTGATATCTGTGTTATGGTAAATGTCACATCCAACAGAAGGTGGATTATGCAATATTCAGGCTTATTTTCAGGCTTTATTTATTTATATTTTTAGGCTACTATTGAAATGAAAATTCAATATTAAAATAATTCTGGTATAGAGCTTGAAAATCCTAAAATATGTTGGCTAGCCCCAGTTTGAAAAATATAGGACATTCACAAAGTTAGCAGACTTGACACAAAGCTCAGGTAGGCCTTCTTTGTGAAATGCAAAATTATTGAAGAAAATCACAGTTTTCCTATAAAATGGTAATGCATTCATTTAATTTTTTTTGCTATGTAACAAGAAACCTCATATCTATACAAAGTCTACATAAAAAATACAAGAGGTAAGAAAGAAGCATTCCTCAGCAAGGCATGGCTCTTGAGGACATATGGCTCTGGATTTGAAGTGTAAGTACAGCGTGGTTGTAAGGAAAGACCATTAGAAATAAGGTCACTTTATATTTCTCTCTCTCTCTCTTAACATTCTATATTCAATTGCTTTTTTCTGTGTCTTCCTATCTAATAATAGACAAACATGGTAATTAACCGTACCTCCAACACGCTTCCCATTGGCTAATCAGGGTGATATGCAAATTAACTGTCAACAAAGATGGCAGTTAATTTGCATATGTAGGCGCAATGCTGGGAGGCAAAGGGGAAGAAGCCACCTGCCACTCGGTGATCGGAAACCCAAGTGGCAGCTAAGAGCCCGGTGGCAGGGCAAAAGTGGACCTGGGGCTCAAACGGAAGGAGGCGATGGTGGGGCCCCGCCCCCTGTGCAGCCAGGCCATCCTTACTGGGCTCAGGTGGAAAGCGGCAAAGGCGGGGTCCCCGCCCCATGTGCAGCCCCTCCATGTGCGGCCAGGCCATGGCACAGAGCTCAGGCGGAACAAGGGGATGGCAGGGGTCCCCACCCTGTGTGCAGCCCGCTCCCTGTGCAGCCCTTCCTGAGTGCAGCCCCAGCCATCCACGTGGGGCTCAGAGGGAACATGGCGATGGCGGCGGCCCCACCTGCTGTGTGCCCAGGCCATGGGCATTGGGCTCAGGAGGCTCCACCAGCAAAGCGGGACTGTGGATTAGGAATGGGCACAAGGCAGACCTCCTGGTCCTTCCCCTCAGCCGGCAGGCTCCTATCAATCTTCAGTTTCTACTGAAAGGAATGTGGCGCCTCCACTGGGCAGCCTCCCAGGACTCGCAGGCTCTGGAGTGGAGACTTCAACAAGGACTTCAGCGCCTGCTCAGGGGAATAACCACCACCTCCCTACTCCACAGCTGCTTCTGTGCCTCAAGAAGTGCGCATGCTCCTCTCTGTGACATGGGCAGGGCCAGAGCCTGAGTGAGCATAGCAGCTAGCATAGCAGCTGGACCAGTGCAGGGATGGAGGGAGGGAGGGCGGGGAAGGAGCAAGGGGGAAGCCCTGGTTCCCTGCTCCTTCTCCCACAGGCATGGCCCTTGCTGCTGATATGATAAAAGGAGTTGTGTTTTTCTAACTCTGTCTGGGTAAAGGAAACAAGTGTCTGCTGACTTCTGATCTTATTCTCAGAGTTGCCAGTTAATCCCTCTGGATGCATCATATCCAACTTCCAAAGGATCCGAGGGGCAGGATCAACCTTCGTTCCATAGTTGAGGAAATTGACCAATAAACACATGTATCTCATGCCTCAGTGTTAACTACCACAGAAATCTCTGGGTAATGACTCAGATTCTATATCTAAGGGTATATTTTCTTCTGTTTTCATGTTTAATTCAGCTCCAAAAATCAAATAATACAATAAAGAATAAAATGAGTTCAGAGGGCTCAGCATTGTATTCCCAGGGCCTTTGGTCCCACACAAACCGCAGAGCTCAGTTATCCTGAGATGAAAGGAAAGGAAAGAGAAACATGAAAGGTTTCCCAGCTCAGTCACAGAGACATCTCATAACCACATATTAAGGACACGGCATTAACTTAGGGGTGGAAAGGACACAAATGGAATAGAATATGGAGCCACTTGGAGTGAGCAGGCCAGCAGGGGGGCAGTTGGGGGCAAGCAGGCCAGCAGGGGGTGGAGGCAGTTAGGGGCAAGCAGGCCAGCAGGGGGGGTAGTTGGGGTGAGCACACTGATACAGGGGGCAGTTGGGGCTGATCAGGCTGGTGGGGGAGGGGATATTTGGGAGCGAGTAGGCTGGCGGCGGGGGGAAGTTGGGGGCAAGCAGGCAGGCAGGCAGAGTGGTTAGGGGCAATCAGCCAGGCAGGCAGGTGAGTGGTTAGGAGCCAGCAGTCCCAGATTGTGAGAGGGATGTCCGACTGCCAGTTTAGGCCCGATCCCTGTAGACCAGCAGTAGGACATCCTTCCAGGGGTCCCAGATTGGAGAGGGTGCAGGCCGGGCTGAGGGACACTCCCCCCAGCCCCCGAGTGCACAAATTTTTGTGCACCAGGCCACTAGTATTATTATAAGTATAAAAAATCTACAAAACAAAAATATTTTAAAAATCACAAACTGTTTCTCTTTGTGATTTGTCTTTTGTCCTGTAGTCGTTTTAATTTTGGCTTCTTTTATTGTTTGTGTATATAATATTTCAATTAAAATAAGCAAACATCAAATAAACAAGCAAAGAAACAAAATGAACTAAATATGAAAAGCCCCTGCCATAAACCAGCAAATATCTATCTCTCAATATGAAATTATTTCTCAGTACCTTCCTTGCCCTTCAAATTTTGTTACAGAAATATTCATTCATGTTTATTTCTAAAGGGGAAAAGAATAGAGATAGTGCTTGTTAATTAAAGTATAGGTTGAATTCAGCTTATCTCAAATAGACACTTGTGACTGCTCCCTTTTTTTCCCTTTCTCACCTAACCTCTTATAAAAGAAATGTTATTTTAAATTATTTTTCCAATTTGTAAAAAGTGCATTTGTTGCCAAGACATTTGAACATATGACTAGTTTTAATTAATCAAAAACACATTGTCTAGTAGAAAACCATATTATTCATAGTATTTAATTAACTGTCCTTACAAACTCAAGCATTCTGTGTACCCAGCATCCCTAGAATTTGTCACCGGAGTTCACATCTGGTGTTACCCAAAGGAAACATCATTGAGCTACACAATGAATGAAGGTCATTGTCTTCACTCACCTCTTTGTTTGCTCTTTTCGGCATACATTTATTGAACAATTGCTTTGTACCACACTTGGCAATGAAAAGAATACATAGAAACTTAACTCATTGAATTTACCCTCTACAAAAAAGTTTGTGAACACGCAAAGTTTAATACTGGTATAAAAGTTACATAACAAAAAATTAGATCAATAAATGATGACTTTTTTGCAGCGTCAAACAAATGGGTTCTGGCACAATTTAAGAGGACTGTAAAAATGGGCAAGGAACCCTCAAGTTGAAGGTGGAACCTGTACTGGAAACGTATAAAAGATATAAGAAATCAATCCTGAGAAAAGAAAATAAGACTATCCAAGAAAGGGAAAGAGCAAAAGCCATGGTAGGGGAAATTTCATATACTCTTCCCAGAGGATGGTTACGTGCCTAATTGCACTAATTCTGGAGGGCGAGTGGAGGGCACTTAGGGCCGCATTGGAGGGATCAAAAGAGCAATGCCAGGGCTTTACCATAGGAGTCTTGATTTACAAAATGATTAAAGAACTTTAAACATTCTGTCATTCCCCCAACCCTTAATTAACTGCACTAACAAAGTGGAGCAATTCTAGATTATTCAAAATGGTGAAGTATTTCATTCCACTTAGAATGTGCTTTTGTATTGAAATTCAAATAAAATTGTATTTGATATGACATTCTTTAGGTTAGATTATAAGAGCGTTATGAAGCTTTCTCTTGGTTCATCTCCATCCAAAAGATGAACAAGACCTCCTGGAGATGGGTTTTGAAAAACCCTAATAGAGTTTTTCTTTTTCTTAATATATCTGTAGTAGATATTTTTTTGAAATTCAAATAAATTAAACATGCTCAAAGATGACTATGTATTAAAAAAAAATTAAGTCTGAAAAACATTCTTTTGAATCCATTGAAGGAAAATACATTGAACAATAGGTAAAAAAAGAAACTTTTCTAAAATAGAAATTTACTTTGCAATTTTGGCAGAAAAATTGGTAGCTAAATTCAATGGAGTATAATTTGGTATTGACTTCAGGTTATAATTTTGTAACATGTCTTTCCTTGTTGTATAAATGAGTTCTTTTGAAACCTTTCTACTTACAACTATAACCTTAAAATAAACTGAAAAATATTAGCAGCATGCTAATCACTTCAGAATCACATAATTATTGGTATCAGCCCATAAAAAGTGCAGTAGCCTTGAGCCAAATCTAACTTCAAATTTCAAATGAATAAAGACTAAATTAAACTTATTTCCTTGATGAAACTACTGGATCATTAACTGGATACTAACAGAAGCCTAATCTTCAAGGTATTTTTAAATTACTGTCCACTCAGTGACATTTGGATTTTATCCTGTTCAAAACTTTTCTTGAAAATTTAATATAGTTCAAATAATTTAGATAGAAACTTCAAATACATTTCATATCCTGGTTTTCTTTTCAAATGCATTAGAGTTAATTGTGTGGTATACTGATAGTTTCTCCTTTTAAAATATAACCAGAATAAGATATTAAAATAGACCCAGTAAAATTTATCACCATCAAAACACATGGAGAATCTATCTTCATAAAATGCTTTGTTAGTTGCTGTTCACAGCAAGTTAGACAGACACAATCTGTCTCTTTGTAATTTACAACCTAAGGCTGACAATGCTTTCACAGAGGTTGCTGAGGTAATTCAGGCAAAGAAATTTTAGCACTAAACAGATAGATAATGTGAAAAGATGAATTTTTTTTAAAAAATTGCTAATAACAAATAACTTTTGATACACAATAATTTGTATTCTGACATTTCCAATATTCCTGTCTTTCAAATAATTCATCAGTCTCCCATTGACCAGTGCCGCAGGTTCATGCATGAAGACACTAGGGTATGAGAGACTGATAAACAAAGTTATTGTTGGCTGGGTGGATCCCACAAAGAGAAACATGAAGCAGAGAGGCTGGGATTGCCAAGGAAGAAAAAAAAAGGGGGATGGGGGGCTCAGTGTGTTTTAGTGATTAAAACTGGATTAGGGATGTTACTTTTCTCTTTGAATCCAAATAGGAGGAAAATTTAAATTCCATATTGATCATCTCTCAGTTCAGTCCTGCGTGTCATACATTTGAAATAATTCACTAAAATAAAAATTTTAAAATGAAGACAAACACCTCTATTTATTGGAAGTAGAAAGTGATAAACTACTCCAGCATTCTGATCAATAACTACCTGCCTCTGTGCCTGGGATCAGGAAAATATATTGTGATCCTGGAGTAAAAGAGTGTCTATTATCTTTTCTTTGTTCTTTGTGCAAAATAGCCCTTAGAATACAATGGCAGGAAAGAGTGTTTATGTACTTTGCATTTTTCATTGCACTACATATGTTCCCAAAACAAATAATCCTAAATGGTTGAACAGAACAAACACATCGTACAAAGCTAAATAAATATATAAGTGGGAGGGAGCACGATGCTTAAGGCAAATGAGTTGAGATGATCTTGGGGGTATAAAATCTGCTCTACTGTGCCCTGTTTTCTTCTAGAATCCGTATTTGATTCTAGGAAAGAAGATGAAGCTGGGTCGAAGGTGCTGCTGAAATGTCGTAGCTGATTTTTATTCACTCAAGTTTGGAGAAAAATCAAAAAGTCTATAGGTAACTTTTTCAGAAGAACAAAAAAATTCTCTTTTAAATGTATAAAAAGATAATGAGTTTTTAAAAAATGTGCTCAATGTCCTTATTTAATAAATTAAAGTATTTAGCAAAAGGTTCACCCCTCCAAAAACAAAATCTGGTTAATCTCACTTGCATTTGTATATATTAAACTGGGCTCCTACAGATTTCTATATCAATCATGGAAAATAAATATGATAAAAACACACAAAAGACAAAATTAAGCAAGAAAATAATTAAGCTCATAAGATATATATCCTAAAATTATTACAGAGAAAGGATGTCTTCGGAAAGAAAAAACAAAAACATTTTAGTCAACCAAAATTGACCAAGGAAATTCTTAAAAACAAAATTTTGAGCAATTTGGAGTGCTGCTTTTCTCAGCCATGTGAGTAACCTTCTTAAAGTGCAGAACTATTAGGACAAATGCTTTAAATCACTATTCTCTGGCTGATCTCCAACTTAAAAGAAAAAAAACTTCCATAAAAAGGAAAAAACTTTTCATCCTTTCTAAGTGATATTGAGAATCCCACTCCTCTAAATATGTCAGAGAAAATTACAATAGAAATAAATCTTCTATTGAAGGAATTTCTCCTAAAATGAAAGCAAGGAAATGAAGAAAATTGTCATAGACAAATAAATAGTCTAGATGGACTGAAAATAATTATAGTTATGATTAGCATGTGAAATGGAGAGAAAGTTAAAGATAGGAAACCCCAGAGTTAAAAAGGAATTATTTCTAAAACAAACATTGGCTTACCAAAAGTTAGTGAGGACAGCCTCATATTGAGAAAGACCCAGAGATCAAACATTAAAATGTACCAATGTATGAATTTTTAAGAATCCTGATCAACAAACCATATATGAAAAAGAGTTTTTTAAAAATCTATGGAATTTGATTATGTGGTTGATAATAAGGAACTAATTTTGTTATGCATAAAAAAGACACTGACTTTATGAAGGAAATTTTCCATACTTTTTGAAGGTATGTGCTAAGGTATGTAGAAGTGAAATGATGTGATGGCTGGGATTTGGTTTAACATACTTTTAACAACAAAGAAAGGAAGGAAGGAAGGAAGGAAGGAAGGAAGGAAGGAAGGAAGGAAGGAAGGAAGGAAGGAAGAAAGAAAGAAAGAAAGAAAGAAAGAAAGAAAGAAAGAAAGAAAGAAAGAAAGAAGAAAGAAATCAAAGCAATATTTTGCAAAATCTTGAAAATTGTTAATTCAAAAAATTGAGTATGTGGGACTTGATCAGACTTTTCTCTATTTAATTATATTTGCAGCTTTTCATAATAGAAATGTTGACATTCTATGATGATATAAATAATATACATATGTTTTAGAAGTTTTAGAAAATATAATGAATTAAAACATTAAGAATTCAGCCATGAGTCTACCATCATAACTAATTTGTCTCAATAGACTGGGATACTTACTTTGTAAATTCTATTGGTAGAATTTTTCTATAATTAATTACTATTTCTATTTCATCTTGATGAATTATATATCTTGATCCTTCCATTTTCCTTTTGTGTTTTAGTTGCTTTAAAAAAACATAGGTTTATAAAAGTTCATTTAATATTAAGAATAATCAATCATCATATTTAAAGAAAATATTTTTTCATTTCATCATTTATATTAAGCATTTCAAATTTTGCATAGGGAATTTTAAAAATCTATTCATTTTTATTAAACTTATATATATTCCCTTTTAATTCAAAAGAATCAAGAACTGTTGTTGAATCTTGTTATCACACTGTGGATATATATTTCATATCAGATAAAATTATGGCTTCAACAGAGATCTTTTTCCAAATAATTCCTGGTATCAAGTTGGTGCTAATTCATGGATGGCAAAATGCAGATGCCTTCTGATATAGGCAGAAAAATTATGATTATAAGCTACTTGTTCCCCATGAAAATGGAAAATTTGAATGGAATAGTTTTATGCACTCATCATATTTGTTTGTTACTAGACTGAGTTCCTTGAGGGTAAAATAGTATTTTTTTATTTTCTACTAGAGGCCCGGTGCACAAAATTTGTGCACTGGGGGGGGGGTATCCCTCAGCCCACCCTGCACCCTCTCCAATCTAGGACCTCACAAGGATTGGGCCTAAACTGAAGTTGGACGTCCCTCTCACAATCTGGGACTGCTGGCTCCCAACCACTTGCCTGCCTGCCTAATTGCCCCTAACCGCTTCTGCCTGCCAGCCTGATCACTCCCTAACCACTCCCCTGCCAGCCTAATTGACGCCTAACTTCTCCCCTGCCAGCCCGAATGCCCCCATCTGCCCTCCCCTGCTGGCCTGGTTGCCTTTAACTGCCCTTCCTGCTGTCCTGTTCACCCTCAACTGCCCTCCCCTGCTGGCCTGGTCACCCCTAATTGCCCTCCCCTGCTGACCTGATCACTCACAACTTCCCTCCCCTGCTGGCCATCTTGTGGTGGCCATCTTATGCGAGGGCATGATGGTCAATTTGCATATTGCCACTTTATTATGTAGAATAGGCACATAGTAGTACTCACTCAAATATATAGCTAAACTATAAAATAGAGAAATTGTTTTCTTAAAATTCCATGATATAGTAATTGAGAATGCCCAAATTAATCTATATAGACTTAAGATTTCATAAGAATTGATTAAAAATAATTCAAAGTAGCAAAAATTACCAACTATATTTTAGAAGAGAAGATAAATGCTCTGATAATACCTTTATGGTACCTTGTATTCTTTCTATTTTTTTGTGTGTGTGTGGTTCCAATTCCTGTCTTTCCTTCAAGACTGGGTCAAATTAATCCACTTCATTGTCTGTGTTATCTCTCATGGTTAACTATCATTGCATTCTATCTATACATACTAAGGCATGTTTTAGTCTCCCCTCACAATTTAACTTCTTGCTTTCATGGTTCTAGTTTTATTTATCTTCATTTTTGCTTGCATTTGAATTGCTTGGAGCATAATAGAAATTCAAATTAAGTATATATATATATATATATATATATATATATATATGTTGAATAAGCATATAAATGGATAAGCATAATAGCATTACTAATCAAAGAAAGCATTGGGTAATGTAACTATATGCTTACTTAGAAAGGCAATAAAATACCTATTGTCATGGCAGCATTATTAAACTCCTTTAAGAAAATGGCATGGAATAGT
The DNA here is from genome assembly GCF_000147115.1 of Myotis lucifugus. Lineage (NCBI taxonomy): Eukaryota > Metazoa > Chordata > Mammalia > Chiroptera > Vespertilionidae > Myotis > Myotis lucifugus. The sequence goes on along the minus strand of NW_005871119.1, from coordinate 4,949,845 downwards.
TACTGGGATTTTCCTTTGGCCCTGGAATTGTTTCAAAAGCCCAAAGCTGGAGACCAAGAAAACTAACTATTCTAATACTCTGAGAATAATTTGTGATTAGAGCCAGCCATCTGCTCTCATGGCTTGTTGAGAAGAATAAGCTCAGAGAATAAATTCCACCAGGGATGATATTAAAAGTGTTTACTAATTAGTTTGGCACAGAACTGACTAATCCAAATAGATGCCAGTTTTAAACAATCAGCGTGGTTACAAAAGCTAATACTATCTCCACTTTTATCCTCCAATAATGTCAGGAGAAGACTAGAGCAGATACTACCTCTGTGGAATGCAGTTTATTCTCATCAAAGCCAAGAGAAGGAGCACCAGAGAATCACTTATAAAGATGGGATGTGCCCTAGCAGGTTTGACTTGGTGGATAGAACGTCAGCCTGCTGACTGAAGGGTCCTGGGTTTGATTCCAGTCAAGGGCACATGCCTGGGTTGTAGCTTGATCCCCAGTAGGGGACGTGCAGGAGGCAGCCGATCAATGATTCTCTTATCATTGATGTTTCTTTCTCTCTCTCTCTCTCTCTCTCTCTCTCTCTCTCTCTCCCTCTCTGAAATCAATAAAAGTATATATTTTTTAAAAAGATGGGATGGAGGTTGCTTTCAAGAATGGAAGGCTGACATTAATTTGCTGACTGACTAGGAAACACTGTGATCTTCCCTCATGCTACTCCTGGAGCAAGAACAAATGGAAGACAGACTGTCTACAGAACGGGGGCTTGGAATGATCCCCTTAGGTTTAGAATCTGCTGAGAGGAACAGGAGGTGAATCCTTCACCTTTGTATAAGCCTGATATTTGACTATCAAAGTTGAATGACATTGGAGGATACCATTTTGCCAGAAATGCCACAGTGTGGTTGCCAAAGAAGCTTGTACACCAGAGAAAGGTGATGTGATGCAGCCAGTTTGAGGTCAAAGGGACTCCCAGTGCTTTAAGCAACTACACAGGAATGAGCCTCTTTCTCAGCAGGACAAGTTGGCCATCACCAGTCCATCTCAAAAAGAAGAAGAGAAACGCTACATTATCAGAAGCATTTACTAGTACTTCACAATAGTTCAACTCTCTTTTAGGCCTTTAGTCTCAATATCTCCTAATGTCTTGGGCCCCTCATTTGATCTCTTGCCCATCAGTACATCCTCCATTTCAACAGCCCAAGATATGCTGCTCTTTTTTTTTTTTAATCTTGCCCCAGCAAAGAGTCCTCTGTTGCTCCTGCTTCTTGATGCTGCAACACCTACTGCTAATCTGTACAGCATACCTTTGTGTAAATTGTTTTAAAACAATTCCTTCCAATCGGAAGCAACCCTCCGATTCATGGTGTGGCAGTCAGAGAATGGGCTGAATTTCAGCACCTCCCTCTCTCTTCCTGAGAGTCCTGATAGAGTCCAAACCTGGCAGGTAAGCTTAAAATGTTGCAAAGGGAGACAAAATGAAAGCCGTTCAAGTAATCTTCATAAAAAACTTCAAACCTGCAAAAACTTACAATTCAATATGAAATGATGCAAATTTTATAAAGTTAAACCAAATAGGTTATTTACCTGATTAACTCTTTGGCATATTGACCATTGGGGGAATTAATTTCTGGTGAACTGACTACAGCAAATGAATTTCCATAAAATTGACCTTGAGTGCTGCCCCAACCTCAGAGGATAAATTAGAGAGGAAGAGGAAATACTTGTAAAAAACTCATATCTTTCTCATTCCATTTCAAGATGTTATGATCTGAATTTCAGGAGGGAATATAAAGACCTTTCAATTAGATAGGATACTGATTTTTAAACAAGGAGTACACTCAGCTATTAAAGTGAATTTGTTTAAATACTTAAAATAATGGGGGGGAAATCATGAAATCTCTCTGAGATACCATTAAAGGAACCACTATTTAGCTGCTTTATGAAGCCAGCAGGGCGCAATTAGAAACAATGATTGAAACATAATTCAACCTTTTATTTTTGTCTCCACAAAAAGATTCCCCTATAATCAAGAGAAATCATTTGAGAATAGAAGCACATGTGATTTGACCAACTTTAATAGAGCAAATTGCTACGGTTTATGAAAAAACAATTATTTTACATTACTTAAATATATTTTCTGTACTGAACTCCCTACTTTGATGAAGTATCCCATTTCATTGCAATTTGAGAATTGTTGAAACGTACTTATCAGTTCAGGTGATTATCTGAAGCAGTGGTTCTCAACCTCTGGCCCTTTAAATACAGTTCCTCATGTTGTGACCCAACCATAAAATTATTTTCATTGTTATTTCATAACTGTAATGTTGCTACTGTTATGAATCATAATGTAAATATCTGATATGCAGGATGGTCTTAGGCGACCCCTGTGAAAGGGTCGTTCGACCGCCAAAGGGGTCGCGACCCACAGGTTGAGAACCACTGATCTAAAGACACAGGCTGTTTCTTATTCCCCCTTAGAGCTGATGCAGAACAATCACTTTTTCCTGGTGCATTCATCCTTCTACAGGGCCATTTCTCTGGCAGTTTCGCAAGATGGAACATTATTGTCAGATGCTTCCTCACCACAGAGATAACAATGCCCAAGTTGATGTCAGTACTTATTGATGCCATCCACCTACCTCACTAGACAGACATAATTGTGATGAGAGAATCATCTGTGCATCCAGACCTCTTTTTGTTTGCTTAGCTGATGTGACTCAGTGGTTGAGCCTTGATTTGTGAACCAGGAGGTCATGGTTCAATTCTTGGTCAGGACACATGCCCAGATGGTGGGCTCAATCCCCAGTAGTGGAAGTGCAGGAGGCAGCCAATCAATGATTCTCTCTCATCATTGCTGTTTCTTCCTCTCCTTTCCTCTCCGAAGTCAATAAAAATATATTTTAAAAAATAGTTTTAAAGATGAAGATAATTGGCATTAGATTTTTCTTAGATGGATTTTTTTGGTTCATTCAATATTTTATTACTTCTTGAATCCATTTGGTAATTTTCAAATACATTTCCCTTGTTATATAAGTTTTTAATATGTTCACATAATTATATTAACTTTTTAAATTTCTGAATTTAAATATTTCTACATTGCTGTAATCTGTTTCCCTTCATTTATAAAATTTTTAATATTGTAATTTCTCTTGTTTTCTTACACCATCTTGATAAATTTTCATACTATTAGTTTTATTTTAAGAACCTATTATGTCATTATAGATTTACATTTCAAATATTATATTGCTAAATGCCTGAAGCAAAAAGATGGTGTCAAAGTGAAAACTTGCAAATCCAAATAGACCAGAAATAATTCTTAATTTGTTAATTTTTGACATAAATGTTTTTCTAAAAAATGTAAACAATTTTTGTTCCCAAATGCATAATGACTATGTAATACCTTAAAATTTTATTTTTTTAATTAAAGTTTTAAAATTCTCAATGTTGTTCAGTTCTTGCAGTTTCTATTCACATGTCTTCAAGTTTATGGTCTTCTGTGGTATCTATCATGAATCTTTCATTTCAGATAATTTTTCAACTCTAGATATATTTGATTACTTTAATCTTCCAATTTTTTATTATGTTAATATTTTTTTCAATCTTTGAGCATATTTAAAATTGATCTTTTATAATGTTTATCTGCTATTTTCACATCTCTGGCATTTGGAGTCTGTTTCTATTAACTGATAATTTTATAAGTAAAGGTCATATTTTTCCTTTTTTTTTGCAAGTTTAGCAATTTGGTATTAGACTTGAGGCATCATCTTATCTAATAATAGACAAACACGATAATTAACTGTACCTTCGCTACGCCTCCCATTGGCTGATCAGAACGATATTCAAATTAACCACCAACAAAGATGGCAGCTAATTGGCATACTGCAGGCAGGGCAGGACAGCGTGAGCCACTAGCGCGAGCCACCATCCAGGCCTTTTTGGGTTACCCCAGAAGCCGCCTGCCTGCCGCTGTGATCAGATCCAGTCTGGGCCACAGGCAGGCCGGCCCAGGAAGCCCCAGAAACCTCCAGATATGGCAGTAACTCTATCAGTAAGCACTCTGAAAGTCAGTGGCATAAATGCACCAATTAAAAGACATATTATGAGGGTGAATCAAAAACAAAACCCACTTTAAATATAAAGACACATATAGATTAAAAGCAAAAGCCTGTTTTGCTCAGTGGATAGAGCATTAGCCCGTGGACTGAAGGGTCCCAGGTTAGATTCCAGTCAAGGGCATGTACCTCAGTTGCTGGCTTGATCCCCAGTCCCTATAAGAGCATGTGAAGGAGGCAACCAATCAATGTCTCTCCCTTTCCCTTCACTCTCTCTAAAATTCAATGGAAAAATATCCTTGGATGAAGATTAACAAAAACAAAGTAAATGGATTAAGTAACATTAAAGAGATTATAAGAAAAATATATTCCAAATTTTGTTAGTTGTATAATGGTTATGTTTAAATTATTAACACCTAAGAAATTAGGTGAAGGGTACATATAATATGCTGTAGTATTTTATAGTTTTTTTTTTACATGTATGAGATTATTTCAAATTAAAATATTAAAAAATTAAAAATTAATAAACTATTAATTGAAATGTATCTGCATTACATGAAAAATCTCCTAATTGCTTCTAGCATAATTTTTTAAATTGTGCTAAAATTTACAAGAGTTCAATTAAAAAATATCTTAATTCTAAATGATATAATAGAAAATATATAATAGTGCAGTTAGAGCACTTATCTGAAAATAAAAATTTAAAGAAGTGAATTTAAAGAAGGGATTAGCCAAAGAAAATATATGCACAACCCATGGACACAGACAACAGTATGGTGATGGCCAGAGAGAAGTGGGGGCAAGAGCTGGGTAGAGGGGGCAAAAGGGGGGAAATAGGGACATCCTATATTATAATAATGAAAGGTTAATATGCACATTGACTGAACGGCAGAATGGCCGGTTGCTATGATGCACACTGGCCACCAGGGGGCAGACGCTTAATGCAGGAGCTGCCCCCTGGTGGTCAGTGCACTTCCATATGGGGAGTGCTACTCAGCCAGAAGCTGGCTCATGGCTGGCCAGCGCAGAGGTGGTGGCAGGAACCTCTCCCACTTCCGTTAGACATTAGAATGTCCAACTAATGGTTTAGGCCCAATCCCTTGGGGGCCTAAGCCTTTAGTTGGACATCCCCCAAGGGCTCCCTGGCTGCCAGAAGGATATCTGACTGCAAGCTTAGTCCTGATCCCCTGGGGAGTGAGCCTAAGTCAACAGGTGGACATCCCCCAAGGGGTCCTGGACTGCAAATGGGCACAGGCCGGGCTGAGGGATCCCCCCCACCCCCTGCCAGAGTGCACAAATTTTTGTGCACTGGGCCTCTAGTTAATATTATATTGATGGATGCTTTGCTTTTGTTGTCTTCCTTTACATTTATTTTGGCAGGATATTAGACTACTGGTAGATTATCTTGAGCCCATAAAAGCTTATTTTTAAGATTTGATAGAGCAAGTTCAGAGTAACCTTTGTTTTCTAATAGGTTAGTCTTCTACTACAGTGAGATTTTCCTCTCTCAATTGCATGTGGTAAGTATGCAACTACATGTCTCGACTTTGGCTCACTATAAATGGTATATCTACCCGCTTTTTATAAGCTTTAGGGCCTGCTCAACTCATAGGTACCCAGTCACTCTTTGTCTGTCCTTCTGGTGTTTCACCTACCATACATGCAGTTCAGAATCCACGGTAGCCTCGCTGTGACCTATAGGCAGATTTCTGGAGCTCTTGCACAGCGTAAGTCCTATATATTACAACTCATACATCTTAGCATGTTGGCCTTCCTGTACTTACTTGATGTCTGTGCCCTCAGTTCATTGAGGCTACCATTCTCCGCTTGGGTCTCCTCTCCCTATGCTGAGCTCTGAAAGTGCCTGGAAGCATAAACTCAGTTTTATTATGAGGCCTATATTGTTTGTCCCCCTTCTCTTATGCATGAAACTTCAATGTTGCATGTTGTCCAAAGCCAGAAAAAAGCTTTCTATATACTTTATCCAGTTTTCTAGTTGTTTATGGTGGGAGAATAAGTCTAATACCTAATTGACTATCACGGCCATATGCAAAATTTCAATACTCATTATTTTTAATTAAAATAAAATTAAATAACAATTATTAAAACATTGGCAACTTACTTGCTTCTTGTCTCTTTAGAGGAAAATGTAGACCAGATTACTTTTTTCATGGCAAGCGAAATAGACTCATCTTTCACTATTAGGAGCTTGAAAATAGAAGAAACTCCATGAAACCTACTGGAAAGCCTTGAATTTGAATACAATTTTTTTTATTCCTAACATGGATGTACAAATTAGGGCTATGTCTTCTCATGTATCCATCTGGGTTTATTCAGAAGATTAAAAACCCCACAGTAGATTAAACAGGAAAGTTTTTTTTCTTTATTTTTAAAATATATTTTTATTGATTGATTTCAGAGAGGAATGGAGAGAGAGAGAGGGACAGAAACATCAATGATGAGAGAGAGTCACCAATTGGCTGCCTCCTGCACAGCCCACACTGGGGACTGAGCCTGCAACCCTGGTATGTGCCCTGACTGGGAATCAAACCCTGACTTCCTGGTTTATAGGTTGACGTGCAACCACTGAGCCACGCTGGCTGGGCCAGAATAAGTTTAACATAAAAATGTATTTAAGAATGATAAAAGAGTAACTATAAGATATCAGAAAACTCAGTATGTTGCCCTGGGGATGAGAGAGAGTACCAAGGAAGGACAAACTTGGAAGGTGATCAGAGCTTGCTGGAGGTGTGGTTCCACTCACTAGAGAGAAAGAGGTTGCCGGTTTTGCCAGGCTGGAGTTGGCCGGCAGTTATTGGGTAAGCAGAGGGTGATCTGGAGCACAGGTAGGGAGCATGGTGGTTGGAGCCTTCCCAGTTCACAGGAAAACTGGACTGGGCTTATAGAGAGAGGAGAGGTTCAGGGGGTTAAGGCAGGCAGGCTGCGAGTGGGCTTGCATCAGGAATAAGGCTGCCAGCTTGCTTGAGGTGACTTTGGGTGTTAGGATGATGTGGATTTGGGCAACAGTTTGGACAGGAACCCTCTGGGGTGCTGGTTTCTGGAATGAGAGTTGCTGAAAGGTTAGTGCCAGATCAAGCTGCAGTGTTAAAAGGGGCCATGCATTCTGGGACCGCACTCTAGGGCGGAGCTCCACCCAGTGCTCTCATGTTCACGTGGCTGACCCCCCAAGCAGCAGACAGAACATCCAGCCAGCACCCTCTCCTGAGGAAATTTAACATCATGCTCGTTGTGGGGGAGAGAATCTTAAAGGTGTTATTTTTCTCAGGACATATTTTGAAAAGTAATCTTGGATCTGAGGGGCAATACATCTGTAACTGGCACAGAATGATGTGGACAAATTTTGAGACACATTATAAAAAGAATCAAAAAGCGCTGCTCTGAGTGGGAAACAATCCTTCATGCATCAATCGGATAAAATAGCTTTTTTTTTCTAACTGAGCATTTTCAGTTCAGTACATCTAAACCACGAAGAAGCTTTTCTTTTAAATTCCTATATCCTTTGTATTAAAGCAAATCTAATTTTATCTTTTGTGTAAAATTTCATGCAACTCTTGTCCTTTTCATATCTCATTGCTTAGAGCTGTGTCCTTGGTGTATTATTTCGACCAAGGATTTTATTCAACATGTGAAGCTCCCCTTTGATATTCACTAACCACTAGTCCGAGGATGTAATCTCAGCAGCTCTAAAAAGAAAAACCACTCTCACTCCAACCCCCAAACTGTCATTTCAGACAGGGTTTCTCTTGCTCTCCGCTTTGGTAGTCACATTTCTCACTTTGTAAAATAAATCTCTAATTGCTATAGACAGGCCATTAGATTCAACACAGATTGCATCATTAGAATAATTTATCAACCATCCAAACCAAAGAGAAGTGAAAATGTATAAGAGAGGAAGCAGAATTAGGAATGAAAGGCAGCTCTGATGCACATTTACTTGGAGGATGGGAAACTACCATATTTGAATTTCTCAAATTACAATGAAATGGGAAAGCCTTGCTTGAATCGAGAAAATAGAAGTAAAACAAAATCGAGAAAATAGAAGTAAAACAAAATCACTGGCATTAATAACTAGAATCACTCATTATAGTCACAGAAAAAAAAATTCTTAATAGTAACTGACAATCTAAAGCAAATTCCTTTAAATGGAAAGGTTTATTGAGAACAATGAAATTTTTCAATAGATTATTTCTAGTCTAAATCCAGTCTCACAGCAAACAGTTTTTGTTTATTTGTGTGTGTGTGTGTGTGTGTGTGTGTTGTGTGTGTGTGTGTGAGAGAGAGAGAGAGAGAGAGAGAGGGAGGGAGAGGAATATTGGGTCTTATTTATGACATCCTATTCTTTTGGCTGGGAAAATCACATCTCTGGGCTGGATTTGACTGGGATTACTACCTGGTAGTGACCCTTGATTTATAATTTTCCTAAAGTAGACATCTCAGAACTCAACATAATATTCCTGTTGGTTTAACCACACAGACTAAAGCTCGCTGATTACCTCCTTCAGGCGAGGCTGCTTCTATTAATCTAACTAGCATCTTGCTTTGATATTGTGCTATGCTTTTTACATGTCTGTTGCAAAGCCATATCTTTCTATGTCAATGCTGGAACAGGTCATTTTCCCTGTCAGAATTCCCGAGTGTTATGGGAAAAGCATCTATTTGTAGAACAAAGATCTTGCCTCCTATTTGATTTTACTATTTATTAGTTTCTAATCTTGAGAAAACGGGGTTTGCTCTCTGAGATGCCTCATTTTTGAAAAAAGTTGGACTGATGTCTTTATGTGATTTTTGTTTGAATCAGATGATCACATGTTACATAAGTAGTTTATAAACCACAAAATGAATCCAAAATATTTCTTGTTATTTTCTTTGTGAAATCTCCTCCATTATATTCCAGGTGGTCTTTTCCCCCCTGTCTCTTCAATTTTTCCTTCAGCAAAGTAGAAAGAACAAGTAATTTTCTGAGCCTGTGAAGTGAATTTTTGTCTGTGGCTATTTGAAATCACTGCACCAATCATCACACGTAATTTGGGGAATTCTGTATCCTATGGCTATAGAAAGTGATCTATTTCTTTTTAAACAACAAGTGGTCCTATCCGTTTATTTTCCATTTTGTTTACAAAGAAAATATGAACAATTCCTTAGTATAAAACTACCACAAAAGAAGATTACAGATTCATTCTGGATTAAAATTACTTTTTTTTCAACTCTCTTTTTAAATGTAAATGTGCATATGTTTGGTTTACTGGGTTTGCTTTGTCTTTGCTTTTATATTTTATTTTTTTCTCTCAAGAGAAAATTAGGAAACAAGGCCTTTTGTCATGGAAATACATGAAGCTAAATATAATTATAGATGTTCTAATTAAAGTGGTTATATTAATGCTATTATTAAATATTCAACTATTACTTTGGAGCTTAGCATACATTTATTCTCTAATACCTCTAAGATTAATTTCTTTTTTTTGTCAGATCACAAAAAAGAATGTCATTAAAAGAATCCAGAACAGCCCAGCTGGTGAGGTTCAGTGGTGCAGAGCATCAACCTATGAATCAGGAGGTCATGGTTCAATTCTGGGTCAGGGCACATGCTCAGTCCCCAGTGGGGACATTGCCGGAGGCAGCCGATTGATGATATTCTCTCATCATTGATGTTTCTATCTCTCCCTCTCCCTTTCTCTCTGAAATCAATAAAAAAGTATATTTAAAAAACAAGAATCCAGAACAAATACAATTTTTCTTGACAACATTATTTTATTTTGTTGTGTTTTTTTTTTCCTAAGGTTTTGTTTCATGCTTGAATGAAATGTGGCTGTCAAGTGAGACTGTCATAAATGTTGATTTGACACCTAAGATGATACAACTCAGTGAAGGAGAAAATATGTATTTGATTACCAGTGGTAGTGTTTTGGTGATACCTTATTTATATATATAAAAGTCATCTTTTATATTATCTTTTTTTTTATACCATCCCATAGGAAATATTGTGAAGTTCAATTATAAATAGATATGTTAAGCATGCAAATAAATTTGAGGTGATAAAAAGTTTAAGTAGTATAAATGGTTTAAAATAAGTGTTTTTCTCCGCTTTAAATATTTGAGGTTGTAAGTGATGCAACTTTCTGGTCTTGAACAGAACAGAGGAATGACTTCTGGCTGCATTCCACCTGCCTGCCTCAGTAGCAGGGAGAATTGGTTACACACCGCTGATTATCTAAAAGACTATTAAAGTCCCACAGTTTTTATGAACATAAAGGAAAAGGTATGACAGAGGTTACTGCGCAATTGCTCCCTTTTTAGTGTATAATACCTTTGACTTCATTTAAGAATCCATTTAACAGAATTAACAAAGGGCTACTCTGTGCCAGGCATTGTGCTGGGCACTGGGGATTTTTCTGTGAACAAGACTACGCTGTTCCTTTCTTCACCAGTTTACTCTAGCTATCCTGGAGCCTGACATCAAACAACCAATCCCTAGCTTAATCACTTCATGGTGATTATGATAACACCATGAAAGAGAAGCACGGGTGTTGCATACATATAAATTAGGCAGACTTGACCTTGTCCTCAATGTCAGAAAGGCTTCTTAAGGAAGAAATATCAGAGCTGGAATTATTGAAGGTGGGAGGTGAAGAGGAAGTAATTCTTGCAAATGTCTTGATGTGGGAATGAGCATAACAAGAGAAGCCAGTGTAGCTGAGGTGTGAGTCCACATGAGAAGAATCTCATGAATTGCACATGTTCTGCTCATCCAAGTTTTATTTAGTCCCAGTCTGGGTCAGCTCTGTGAGAGGTCCTGGAAAGAGACAGCTTAGAAACATAGTCCAATGGGGGAAATATATCAGCACATGAACCTTTTTAAGGCAGTAATCACTTCCATGTCAGGCAGTTTGGTGAAATAGATATCACAAATTACCCTCTTGTTTGAAACAATTAAAATGCTGAACTGAGCTGGCACAAAAAATAAGGAAAACACAAAATTGAAAAATAAATGATGTGAGAGCCAGAATTCTGGGAGGTAAATGAGCTTTCTCTTTTGATGGCTGCATGGTGGAGAAGAGACAGGCGACAAAGACTAGGATGCTGGCATGACAGGGAATCTGAAAACAGACTCCTGCGCAGGTTCTAACAGCTATACTCTTAGTGTAAGATGAACTAAACCCTGCCAAGGGGAGAGATACAGCATGCTCTAGCTTTGAGCTGTGTTGAAGACTATACTGAGAATTCATAACACTGGCTATCTTTCATGGGTTGTGCTCTGAATTCACACAACCTGAGTGAATTGAACAGCCTCACGTTCATAATTTAATTGCATGTGGCTCTGGGTCTGGTTGATGAAAACAGTCTGCCTAAGGGACTCAACCTCAGCTCACATTCGAATGAATTTCCATAAATAAAGTTGAAAGGCAATTGCTTCACTTAGAGTAAAAAAAATCACAAAACAAGGACCTAAGAATGAGAACAAGCAGAAACAATAGAGTTGAAACAGGCCCACAAAAGACTTCAGATATCATTATGAGACACAGAGTATAAAACAAGTGTTTAATATGCTTAGAGAAATTTTTAAAAGAATGCAAATGTGACCAGAGAAGAAGTGACTACTAAAAAAATACATCAATCTGATTTGAGGAAAGAACAACACAGCACTTCTAGAAATGATGTGTACAGTAATTGCAATGAAAAACCCCATGGACCCACCAAGTAGACACAGCTGAAGGAGGGAGAGGAGGTGGGCATAGTGTTACTACAGAGTTATGTGCAGGGATATCTGTCTCTGTCTGTCTTTACCTGTCTTTCTGTCTTACCCTGGCCCCTCCCTGCATGTGCTGTTCCTGTTGGGGCTCTGCTTTTTCTTGGACTCAGGAGACTGCCTCTGCACTTCCTCAGGCATAAGTCCTGGTTGCTGAACCTGAGTTGGCTCTGCCACATGTCTGCTCTGCTTAGAGGTGCCCGGGTGAGGGACACCGCTTTCTCTGGTTACCAACAAGAATCTGAGCTGGTGATGTCCCTGGGTGACCAGTGAGTGGCAGGGCTACATCGGCCCTGTGGAGCGCTCCCCGCCTCCTGCTAAAGTGAGAGAAGAAGTTTCACCCTATATAACCTGACAGGAATTTTCCCTCTTAGGGTTTTGAACAGACTGATCTGTGACCCATGGGACAGAAAACTGTCACTGACTGCTGACTCATTGTGAGGCTCCTGCACACACAGTGGCCCAAATGCATTTCATGCTCCATCCTATGCTGAGCTATTTTGAAAGCCCCAAAACAGGGCCTCTGTGGGAGGTTTTAGGATCCTAGAAAATAGCAGTTTGAATTATTACCTTTTATAATGTACACGCATTAATATTTTCCCACAGGATCTAATTTTACTCACCCCATATTTTCTGCTAAATTGGAATCTGTTCATGTATTTTCCTTGGCCAGAAAGATTCCAAAGACAATTTGAAACCAATGTTTACATCCAAACTTAGAGCTCAAACTAAGAGCACAAGTATTAAAAGAAACACCTGACTTTAACCAGCACATGCCGATTTGATCTCTTACAGATAGTATGGGTATTTTTTTTCCAGTTAATTTATAGGATGATCTATATATATAAAAGCCTAAGTGACCATTTGACTGTTAGACTGTTCGACCAGTAGCTATAATGCGCACTGACCACCAGGGGGCAGATGCTCATTGCACAAGCATAGAAACATGGAACAGACTGATGAATCTCAAAGGGAAGGGGAGAGCGGGGAGGGCGGAAGAGATTAACCAAAGATCTTATATACATACTAGAGGCCCGGTGCATGGATTTGTGCACCGGTTGGGGTCCCTTGGCCTGGCCTGCGGGCCTCAGGCTGAACCAGCTCTCTGACATCCCCTAAGGGGTCCCAGATTGCAAGAGGGCACAGGCCAGGCTGAGGGACCCCACCAGTGCACGAATGCATGCACCGGGCCTCTAGTTTATTAATAATGCTATAAAAAAACTAGCACACAGAGAATAGAATTAATTTGTGAATTCATTAATATTCTGTGTCTATTTCAACTGACCAAGCTAACTATTGGTTGTTTGTTTTTAATGTTGATATCTGTCAAGTCAATTTTATATTATACCTGTTTTAAGAAAACGTGTGTGCATGTGATTTAAGTAGTGTGTGGATCTGTATATTTGAATAACATAGTATTAAATATAGAAAATACCACTGAGTGTTACTACATGCAAAGTCTGAATCAGGTATGTACCATGAGTGACTCAAAGAAATACCTCAGCTTTAAAGTACTCAAGTAGCTGATGATCTACTACTGGAAATATTTAAAATGCATGGAATCAGCTGTGGATTACAAAAATAATCATTTTTAATTTTCTCCAGGTATTGTCTTCAATTCTGTTATGTCTAATTCTTCCTTCTATTCTTTCACTGTGAGTCCATCAAAAAACATTTGAACACTTCTGGATATTAAACAGTTTATAGAGGCAGAAGCTGCATCAGAATTCCATGTTATCAGACAAGATGGCTGTACATGTTTTTATATTCTCTCACATAAGGACCTTCCCACCCTGCCTCCAGCCTCCAGCCTCCTGAAGGAACACCTAAGAGAACCGCTTGCAGAATGTGGGTGTTTGCAAGCAGGCCACCTGGCACCATGATCAGGATTATTGATTGCTCCATTTCTCTGCTCCCCACACCCTTCTATCATCTGCCTGTGCCAAGAGATTAAGGAGACATAGAAAGGAAAGGACTTGGGCTACAAAGTGATCCTTAAATATTGGGAGGCTTCCTTCCTTCCTCCCTTCCTTCCTTCCTCCCTCCCTCCTTCCCATCCTTCCTTCCTTCCTTCCTTCCTTCCTTCCTTCCTTCCTTCCTTCCTTCCTTTTTCCTTCCTTCCTCCCCTTCCCTTCTCCTTCCTTTCTTCTTTCCTTCCTCCCTTCCCTTCCTTCCTCTCTCTCTTTCTTTCTTTCTTCTTTCTTTCCTTCCTTCCTTCCTTCCTTCCTTCCTTCCTTCCTTCCTTCCTTCCTTCCTTCCTTCCTTCCTTCTTTCTTTCTTTCTTTCATTCTTTCTTTCTTTCTTTCTTTCTTTCTTTCTTTCTTTCTTTCTTTCTTTCCCTCTGGATGCCTGTTCAACCCACTTACCAAGAAGACAAGAAGAAACAAAGAGAGGTTACCAGTAGGGAAACTGAATTAACAAAATGAGAAAAAGACCTTTTGGATAGTGGAAGAATTCCATTCATCTTGCCTAGAAATCAAGTGAGCTCAGTTGCCTGGAGGCATTTGTCTAGTAGCTGACATCATAGGATGAGACCATTGCAGAAGAAACTCTATGTCTATGTAGAACAGGGGTCCTCAAACTTTTTAAACAGGGGGCCAGTTCACTGTCCCTCAGACCGTTGGAGGGCCAGACTATAGTTTTAAAAAAAACTATGAACAAATTCCTATGCACACTGCACATATCTTATTTTGAAGTAAAAAAACAAAACAGAAACAAATACAATATTTGTATTTGCATGTGGCCCGCGGGCCATAGTTTGAGGACCCCTGATGTAGAAGATAGGACTGGATAAGCTTTAATTTCTCTCTAAATTTAAAGTTTTACAATATCAGTTTTAATAGCACTTTTATTTCACTTTATCAAAGTCAAATAAAACAGAAACAAGAAAATGAAACTGCTAAAAAAAATCTCAATTCAACAATAGCATTGTAATTGTATATCATTCCACACTTTTTTATCTATATACTTCAACAATGCAGAAAGTCCACATACACAACCAAATTCTTTTATAAAAAGTGGGATTTTACTGATATAAAACTTGATTTTTCTCACTGAAAATAGAAGGTACATCTTTCTTGACCAGTAAGTGAGCTCTACATTAAACATTTAAATACAGAATAGTAATTCATAGTGTGAAATAATTATGTTTATTTAGCCAGTTGCTGCCTTTTGAACTTTGATATTTATCTGCATTTTGCTAACATTTACAAACAACAATAAGATCAACATTTTTTGAAAGAAAAATAATTATGCAAATTCTTTATAAATGGTAAGGGGTTTCATTCATTTTCCCCAATTCATGAAATACAGTTTATAATTTAGCACTTAGGAAACAAGGCCTTTTGTCATGGAAATACATGAAGCTAAATATAATTATAGATGTCCTAATTAAAGTGGTTATATTAATGCTATTATTAAATATTCAACTATTACTTTGGAGCTTAGCATACATTTATTCTCTAATACCTCTAAGATTAGTTTCTTTTTCTTGTCAGATCACAAAAAAGAATGTCATTAAAATAATCC
Organism: Myotis lucifugus; assembly: GCF_000147115.1. NCBI lineage: Eukaryota > Metazoa > Chordata > Mammalia > Chiroptera > Vespertilionidae > Myotis > Myotis lucifugus. Next base: position 4,934,499 of record NW_005871119.1, on the reverse strand, counting down.
AGAACAGCCCAGCTGGTGAGGTTCAGTGGTGCGGAGCATCGACCTATGAATCAGGAGGTCATGGTTCAATGGGTCAGGGCACATGCTCAGTCCCCAGTGGGGACATGCAGGAGGCAGCCGATTGATGATATTCTCTCATCATTGATGTTTCTATCTCTCCCTCTCCCTTTCTCCCTGAAATCAATAAAAAAGTATATTTAAAAAACAAGAATCCAGAACAAATACAATTTTTCTTGACAACATTATTTTATTTTGTTGTGTTTTTTTTCTAAGGTTTTGTTTCGTGCTTGAATGAAATGTGGCTGTCAAGCGAGACTGTCATAAATGTTGATTTGACACCTAAGATGATACAACTCAGTGAAGGAGAAAATACGTATTTGATTACCAGTGGTAGTGTTTTGGTGACACCTTATTTATATATATAAAAGTTATCTTTTATATTATCTTTTTTTTATACCATCCCATAGGAAATATTGTGAAGTTCAATTATAAATAGATATGTTAAGCATGCAAATAAATTTGAGGTGATAAAAAGTTTAAGTAGTATAAATGGTTTAAAATAAGTGTTTTTCTCCACTTTAAATATTTGAGGTTGTAAGTGATGCAACTTTCTGGTCTTGAACAGAGGAATGACTTCTGGCTGCATTCCACCTGCCTGCCTCAGTAGCAGGGAGAATTGGTTACACACCGCTGATTATCTAAAAGACTATTAAAGTCCCACAGTTTTTATGCACATAAAGGAAAAGGTATGACAGAGGTTACTGTGCAATTGCTCCCTTTTTAGTGTATAATACCTTTGACTTCATTTAAGAATCCATTTAACAGAATTAACAAAGGGCTACTTTGTGCCAGGCATTGTGCTGGGCACTGGGGATTTTTCTGTGAACAAGACTACGCTGTTCCTTTCTTCATCAGTTTACTGTAGCTATCAGGGAGCCTGACATCAAACAACCAATCCCTAGCTTAATCACTTCATTGTGATTGTGATAACACCATGAAAGAGAAGCACTGGTGTTGCATACATATAAATTAGGCAGACTTGACCTTGTCCTCAATGTCAGAAAGGCTTCTTAAGGAAGAAATATCAGAGCTGGAATTATTGAAGGTGGGAGGTGAAGAGGAAGTACGTCTTGCAAGTGTCTTGATGTGGGAATGAGCATAACAAGAGAAGCCAGTGTAACTGAGGTGAGAGTCCACATGAGAAGAATCTCATGAATTGCACATGTTCTGCTCATCCAAGTTTTATTTAGTCCCCGTCTGGGTCGGCTCTGTGAGAGGTCCTGGAAAGAGACAGCTTAGAAACATAGTCCAATGGGGGAAATATATCAGCACATGAACCTTTTTAAGGCAGTAATCACTTCCATGTCAGGCAGTTTGGTGAAATAGATATCACAAATTACCCTCTTGTTTGAAACAATTAAAATGCTGAACTGAGCTGGCACAAAAAATAAGGAAAACACAAAATTGAAAAATAAATGATGTGAGAGCCAGAATTCTGGGAGGTAAATGAGCTTTCTCTTTTGATGGCTGCATGGTGGAGAAGAGACAGGCGACAAAGACTAGGATGCTGGCATGACAGGGAATCTGAAAACGGACTCCTGCGCAGGTTCTAACAGCTATACTCTTAGTGTAAGATGAACTAAACCCTGCCAAGGGGAGGGATACAGCATACTCTAGCTTTGAGCTGTGTTGAAGACTATACTGAGAATTCATAACACTGGCTATCTTTCATGGGTTGTGCTCTGAATCCACACAACCTGAGTGAATTGAACAACCTCACGTTCATAATTTAATTGCATGTGGCTCTGGGTCTGGTTGATGAAAACAGTCTGCCTAAGGGACTCAACCTCAGCTCACATTCGAATGAATTTCCATAAATAAAGTTGAAAGGCAATTGCTTCACTTAGAGTAAAAAAAAATCACAAAACAAGGACCTAAGAATGAGAACAAGCAGAAACAATAGAGAGTTGAAACAGGCCCACAAAAGACTTCAGATATCATTATGAGACACAGAGTATAAAACAAGTGTTTAATATGCTTAGAGAAATTTTTAAAAGAATGCAAATGTGACCAGAGAAGAAGTGACTACTAAAAAAATACATCAATCTGATTTGAGGAAAGAACAACACAGCACTTCTAGAAATGATGTGTACAGTAATTGCAATGAAAAACCCCATGGACCCACCAAGTAGACACAGCTGAAGGAGGGAGAGGAGGTGGGCATAGTGTTACTACAGAGTTATGTGCAGGGATATCTGTCTCTGTCTGTCTTTACCAGTCTTTCTGTCTTACCCTGGCCCCTCCCTGCATGTGCTGTTCCTGTTGGGGCTCTGCTTTTTCTTGGACTCAGGAGACTGCCTCTGCACTTCCTCAGGCATAAGTCCTGGTTGCTGAACCTGAGTTGGCTCTGCCACATGTCTGCTCTGCTTAGAGGTGCCCGGGTGAGGGACACCGCTTTCTCTGGTTACCATCAAGAATCTGAGCTGGTGATGTCCCTGGGTGACCAGTGAGTGGCAGGGCTACATCGGCCCTGTGGAGCGCTCCCCGCCTCCTGCTAAAGTGAGAGAAGAATTTTCACCCTATATAACCTGACAGGAATTTTCCCTCTTAGGGTTTTGAACAGACTGATCTGTGACCCATGGGACAGAAAACTGTGACTGACTGCTGACTCATTGTGAGGCTCCTGCACACACAGTGGCCCAAATGCATTTCATGCTCCATCCTATGCTGAGCTATTTTGAAAGCCCCAAAACAGGGCCTCTGTGGGAGGTTTTAGGATCCTAGAAAATAGCAGTTTGAATTATTACCTTTTATAATGTACACACATTAATATTTTCCCACAGGATCTAATTTTACTCACCCCATATTTTCTGCTAAATTGGAATCTGTTCATGTATTTTCCTTGGCCAGAAAGATTCCAAAGACAATTTGAAACCAATGTTTACATCCAAACTTAGAGCTCAAACTAGGAGCACAAGTATTAAAAGAAACACCTGACTTTAACCAGCAGATGCCGATTTGATCTCTTACAGATAGTATGGGTATTTTTTTTCCAGTTAATTTATAGGATGATCTATATATATAAAAGCCTAAGTGACCATTTGACTGTTAGACTGTTCGACCAGTAGCTATAATGCGCACTGACCACCAGGGGGCAGATGCTCATTGCACAAGCATAGAAACATGGAACAGACTGATGAATCTCAAAGGGAAGGGGAGAGCGGGGAGGGCGGAAGAGATTAACCAAAGATCTTATATACATACTAGAGGCCCGGTGCATGGATTTGTGCACCGGTTGGGGTCCCTTGGCCTGGCCTGCGGGCCTCAGGCTGAACCAGCTCTCTGACATCCCCTAAGGGGTCCCAGATTGCAAGAGGGCACAGGCCAAGCTGAGGGACCCCACCAGTGCACGAATGCATGCACCAGGCCTCTAGTTTATTAATAATGCTATAAAAAAACTAGCACACAGAGAATAGAATTAATTTGTGAATTCATTAATATTCTGTGTCTATTTCAACTGACCAAGCTAACTATTGGTTGTTTGTTTTTAATGTTGATATCTGTCAAGTCAATTTTATATTATACCTGTTTTAAGAAAACGTGTGTGCATGTGATTTAAGTAGTGTGTGGATCTGTATATTTGAATAACATAGTATTAAATATAGAAAATACCACTGAGTGTTACTACATGCAAAGTCTGAATCAGGTATGTACCATGAGTGACTCAAAGAAATACCTCAGCTTTAAAGTACTCAAGTAGCTGATGATCTACTACTGGAAATATTTAAAATGCATGGAATCAGCTGTGGATTACAAAAATAATCATTTTTAATTTTCTCCAGGTATTGTCTTCAATTCTGTTATGTCTAATTCTTCCTTCTATTCTTTCACTGTGAGTCCATCAAAAAACATTTGAACACTTCTGGATATTAAACAGTTTATAGAGGCAGAAGCTGCATCAGAATTCCATGTTATCAGACAAGATGGCTGTACATGTTTTTATATTCTCTCACATAAGGACCTTCCCACCCTGCCTCCAGCCTCCAGCCTCCTGAAGGAACACCTAAGAGAACCGCTTGCAGAATGTGGGTGTTTGCAAGCAGGCCACCTGGCACCATGATCAGGATTATTGATTGCTCCATTTCTCTGCTCCCCACACCCTTCTATCATCTGCCTGTGCCAAGAGATTAAGGAGACATAGAAAGGAAAGGACTTGGGCTACAAAGTGATCCTTAAATATTGGGAGGCTTCCTTCCTTCCTCCCTTCCTTCCTTCCTCCCTCCCTCCTTCCCATCCTTCCTTCCTTCCTTCCTTCCTTCCTTCCTTCCTTCCTTCCTTCCTTCCTTCCTTCCTTCCTTCCTTCCTTCTTTCTTTCTTTCTTTCTTTCTTTCTTTCTTTCTTTCTTTCTTTCTTTCTTTCTTTCTTTCTTTCTTTCTTTCTTTCTTTCTTTCTTTCCCTCTGGATGCCTGTTCAACCCACTTACCAAGAAGACAAGAAGAAACAAAGAGAGGTTACCAGTAGGGAAACTGAATTAACAAAATGAGAAAAAGACCTTTTGGATAGTGGAAGAATTCCATTCATCTTGCCTAGAAATCAAGTGAGCTCAGTTGCCTGGAGGCATTTGTCTAGTAGCTGACATCATAGGATGAGACCATTGCAGAAGAAACTCTATGTCTATGTAGAACAGGGGTCCTCAAACTTTTTAAACAGGGGGCCAGTTCACTGTCCCTCAGACCGTTGGAGGGCCAGACTATAGTTTTAAAAAAAACTATGAACAAATTCCTATGCACACTGCACATATCTTATTTTGAAGTAAAAAAACAAAACAGAAACAAATACAATATTTGTATTTGCATGTGGCCCGCGGGCCATAGTTTGAGGACCCCTGATGTAGAAGATAGGACTGGATAAGCTTTAATTTCTCTCTAAATTTAAAGTTTTACAATATCAGTTTTAATAGCACTTTTATTTCACTTTATCAAAGTCAAATAAAACAGAAACAAGAAAATGAAACTGCTAAAAAAAATCTCAATTCAACAATAGCATTGTAATTGTATATCATTCCACACTTTTTTATCTATATACTTCAACAATGCAGAAAGTCCACATACACAACCAAATTCTTTTATAAAAAGTGGGATTTTACTGATATAAAACTTGATTTTTCTCACTGAAAATAGAAGGTACATCTTTCTTGACCAGTAAGTGAGCTCTACATTAAACATTTAAATACAGAATAGTAATTCATAGTGTGAAATAATTATGTTTATTTAGCCAGTTGCTGCCTTTTGAACTTTGATATTTATCTGCATTTTGCTAACATTTACAAACAACAATAAGATCAACATTTTTTGAAAGAAAAATAATTATGCAAATTCTTTATAAATGGTAAGGGGTTTCATTCATTTTCCCCAATTCATGAAATACAGTTTATAATTTAGCACTTATGAAATGAAATTCATTTTTGTTAATAATAACACAGATGGCCCTAGCTGGTTTGGCTCAATGGATAGAGTGTCAGCCTGTGGACTGAAGGATCCCAGGTTTGGTTCTGGACAAAGGCACATGCCTGGGTTGCGGGCTCGATCCCCAGTAGGGGGCAGGAGGCAGCCAATCAATGATTCTTTCTCATCATTGATGTTTCTATCTCTCTTTCCCTCTCCCTTTCTCTCTAAAATCAATAAAATATATATATTTTAAAAATAATAACACAGATGAAGGCAACTAGTCCCAGTTTACAGACCATTTCAGTTTGCTGATGCTATGAAAGGGGGTGCTATTTATTTCCAACTAATGGGCCATGAGTTACAGGTTGTCTAGGACCCTAACCTATCTTGTATTCAATCCCACCTCTATTCCTCTTACTTAGAAGTAAGAGAATAAAGTGTGGTGCCTAGCAATAGAGTATCATTCCCAAATGGCACTGTGTCTAGAATTCTAATTGCAAGATTTTTGGAAAAGATAGATTACATCGCTGTCCTTGTCACGGAATTCCTAATCATTCTGGAGACCTTTTAACAGGAAGGCTTCTATGTCAAACAAAGAAAAATCAATAATAAGCTGGGGACTTGGAATTGATTTTATCTTGCTACATTTCTAGGGAAAAGCAAAATCTCTGGGATATTCCTGAAAGGGTTTTTGCATGACAATATATATCCTGTTAGGGTTTACATTACATTTGCGAAGTTCTTAATTTTTGGAAAAAAAATCAAACTCGGATAATCTATGGCAGGAAATCATTTACACATTCTTTTAGCATTTAATGCTTGTTATGGTTTCTTTCTTAGTCTGCTATTTTTTTTCTTTCTAAAATTTTCTCTAGAACCCAACATACTATTTTTTAGGATCTTTTCTAGTTTTTTTGTTGTTGCTTTTTAATTGTGTCTTTTATCTATATCTTGACTTGACTTTTTCAAACACCATCATCTCTTTTGTTTCCTACAAAAAAAAAAGATTTTATCTTTCTATGTTCACTAAAAACGGTTTTACTTCAAGGGTTGATATATTTCCTGTGGCCATTTTTAATAACCAGTTGAAATAATAACTTTCCATAATTAGTATATAAATAATTTATTTCCTTAAAAATTCTGACAAAAATAGACCTACAGGTTCCCAGTGGATTGAGCAAAAGTTGCTAATAAAGACCCATGAGTGCTCGTTTTTTGGTGATCTTAGGCAAATTTTATAGCCTTCAAATGCCAAAGGTGTTAATTAATTTTACTCTTTCCAAGTGAGAAAATAATGCATACTGTTTCATTGCTTGATGCAATCAGTGCTGCATACGGATTAATACCAGGAAGAAATGGATACACAGAAGGGAAAGGAAAGCTTGGTTACCTACACAGCTGGATATACGAGCATAGAGATGAAATGGGAGTTAGGAATTGCCACTCTAAGAGGATGTGCCTTTTCCTCCGTTTATTTCAGTGGTTGTCAACCTTCTGGCCCTTTAAATACAGTTCCTCATGTTGTGACCCAACCATAAAATTATTTTCGTTGCTACTTCATAACTGTAATGTTACTACTGTTAAGAATCGTAATGTAAATATCTGATATGCAGATGGTCTTAGGAGACCCCTGTGAAAGGGTCGTTCGACCGCCAAAGGGGTCGCGACCCACAGGTTGAGAACCGCTAGTCTATTTAAACCTTCATTCCAGACAAAGCCTTTTTTGAACTTCTTTTCACCAGCAAAGCTTCTTTCATTGTTTGCAAAACCCACCCATTATTTGCTGGGCCTGCTGCATATCCCCACATCCCGGTTTGGTGTTCTCCCACAGGACTGGCAGCCAGGTTACTCTCTTTCAGTCAGACCAGGACGCCAGTGTAGGCATGTTCCCATCATGTTAAACAGCCTCCATGTCTGGGTATAAAAAATTCTTAATCCAAATCTTGCTTTTCACTCATGCTAGATATAACACAAACGAGCACCTTTGGCTGCAAATAAGAAAACACCTGTCTGACAGCAGCTTAAACGAATATGAGTTTATTTCCACCATCCTCGCCACATCTGCTCTTCATCAGGATTGTAGCTTCCTGGTCACAAATGGCTGCTGCACATCCACACATCACATCTGCATTCAAATCAATGGCCCTTGGAGAATTACCCTCTGTATTTCTAGTACCCATTTTATGTCTTCAGTGTCATTATGCTAGACCTTACCTTTTTTTATCAGTTTAAACTCATAACTATATATAAAAGCCTAAGCGACCGTTACTACCAGTCAACTGAATGACCAGTCGACTGGTTGCTATTACATGCACTGACCACCAGGGGGCAGACCCTCAATGCAGGAGCTGCCCCCTGGTGGTTAGTGTGCTCCCATAGCCAACCTCCCACGGCCGGCCAACCTTCTGCGGTCCTCTCCCCAGCTGGCCAACCTCCCGGCCCCAATCAGCCCAATTGGGAATGGGTGAGATGGGGCCCGATAGGCCCCAATTGGGCAGCCAGCCCAAGGGACCCCACCCATGCATGAATTCGTGCACCAGGTCTCTAGTATAGGCATAAAGAAAGGTTTGAAATGTCATGACTATAACATTTTGTTGTGTATAATTCCTTATGCAAACATTATAAATCTAAAGGCAGAAAAGAGAGCATTTTAGTTTATTGTTTGATATTTATCTTTATATATATTTTAAAAACCTGCAGCTCATTCAAAGGACAAAAATAGTAAAACACATAGTTTTATAAGGTGATTTTTACCTTCCAGCCTGGAGATACTCTTCAGCATGCTAACTCATCTAAGTGTATGTACTTAAAAGATTTTTTAAGAATAGTTTATTGATTCTTAGAGAGAGAGGAATAAATATTCAGGTTTGAGATTTCTTCTACATGGAGATTAACATGATAATCTCACAGTTTGTTTTCTGTGTGAACATTTGTTTGGATTGTGAATTACCTATAATACCTGGTTGGGAATTTTCAATGTGGAGTATTTCAAAGTAGACATCACTATCATAATACAATCATCATGACTGGAGACTGACCAACAGACTGGGTTTTCCTTTTTCCCATAGCAAGATATACATATGTGTTATGAGTAGAAATTTATTGACAACTGTTTGAAGACCAATTGTTATAAATTTGTGAGGGCTTATTGTGATCCAGGAACTGCCTCTGCAAAAGGCTTTATGTATATTGATTCTCCTAAAGTCCTAGTCTAGGTATTGCTTTTGTGTCCATTGTGTGGATAAGAAAAGTGAAGTGCAAGGTGATAAGGTAATTTGTCTGAGGTTGCACAGCCAGTAATTTGTGCACTGGGCCTCTAGTAGAGATTATAATAGAGCTAACATTCAGGGATACTGGAGGAGGTAGATGTGTAAAATGATAGAAATAAATTGATGGTTGACAAAAATACCAGGGCCTGTGCAAAAACAAATGAGGGTTGTAAAGGGGAATAAATTACGATGCAGAAATCAAGTGCAATTTTTGCAGGTTTTCAAACTTCCTAATACTAATAAAAATATATACACTATGGGCTCTGTCGTTGTTATTCATTACAGTGCAAGGCTGGGATATTCTCACTTCCTGCTCATACCATTTTAGAGAAAGATATTCCCTATGTACAATTGAGGTAACTTGCTATGGTTAAAAATCAGGTCCATTTTTATAGCTGCCTGCTTATTTTAACATTTACTGATTTCTTACAGGTATGCAGGGGGGAGCTGTTTTTCTCAGAGTCTTGTCATGTATTGAAATAATAATTAGGAAGGACTGATTGCAGAGCAACCTGAAGGTGACTGGAGTTTAAGTTAACTCACTTGATTTAAATGCAGAACTTACAGAATACCTTTACATTTTTAGTTTTTCTTTCCTCACTTGTATCAATCAAAGAAAACACAGCAATAACCCTTTCCTTTTTAAATATTTATACTTCACTTCTAAAGCATCACAAAGAGTAGAACAAGTTGCATGCGGAGCTCAGCGTCAGCAGGCTGAAAATACCCCAGAGCGCCTCGTTGTCTGCAAAGCATGGAGCCTTCCCCTGCCCTGGATGAAGCGACATAAATTAAAATAGAAAAACTTTCAGAGCCAACTGTGTACTCGATTTTGCTAGGAAATTTGGTGATTAAATATATTTTTAAAGTATAGTTTTTACATTTTACATTCGATGAGCCTACAGTCAAAATATAAGATCAAGTTTATAGAAGTGTACAGAGGCACACATAAAACAATTTTAAAAGAATATTTATTTATTTATTTAGTCAGATGCTACTGAGCTTTCTGGGTATCTGGTTGAAAAGGATATATCTGGCTTCTCCTCTCCCTGCTGCCTCTTCATGGTTGTTGCTCCTGAAGGACTAGTGCCCAATCCTCTTCCAGACCTCTCTGTGAACTATTCCTGAGTGTCTTTGAGCCTCAGAGACATCACTTCATGTCCATCTCATTGACTTTCTTCCCAATGCCAGTCTATCCAGAGTGACTTTGATTCTGCCTTATCAAATAAAATTCCCGTCAACATTTTCATGTCTGACAATGTTTCCAACCTACTCTTGACTGCCTTAGCTTCCTTCTTTACCTTGTCCTTGATTTCTCCCTTGGCTTCTTTCTCCGATAAAAGCTGAACGATCCTTTGTACCTGCTTTCTTCTCTACCTGCTACCATACCCCTCTAAGACAATCAAGTTATCTTTCACTCAAAAGTATCATTCTAATCTTCCATCTAGTCCCTTTCAATCTTTCCCAAATATTTTAATAGTTCTACTGTATTTGTTAGAAATTGAATTCAATTGCTAGTGATACAACCTGAAGAGCAGTTTTTTTAAAAAAAATATAGGGAGGTATTTCCTCTACAGTAAGACTGGAGGCAGGCAGTCCATGAGGAATGCAGTGGCCCCATGACGTCATCAATGCCTCTGCCTCCTTTTCTCTTCCTTCCCACCACCCTTAGGGCATGATTTCCAGCCTCATGATAGCGAGGTAGCAGCTGCAGCTCCAGCCATCGTATTTGGTTCCCAGGAAGAAAGGAGTAGGAAGGGAACAGTAAATGGCAACAGGGATTAACACAGTTAGTGCCCCCGCCCCCTCCTCTTAAGAGCCTCCCTGGAGACCTTATTCAACAATTTTCTTTTACATGACATTTGTTACCCTGATTTTTAAAGGAAATGGCAAAGGAATAATTGCCACTCTCAAAACATAGGTTTCTTTCAGGGAGGAGAAAAGGGGAATGAATATTGAGTAGGTGACTGGCCTTAATTTACTTTAGAAAATAATTAAAGATTTCCCAGTTGAATGTAGGTTCCATGGGTATGGGCATTTTCTTGTTTTCTCTTTATACCCACTTTGCATTGGGTAATAAATGGCATATAGTTGTATCTCAATAAATAACTATTGAATGAATAAGTGAATCTGGAAACAGTGTGTTCATTCACTTCAAAAATTTGTATTTGTCCAAGATACTTGGAAAAATATTTTAATAGATACAATCTGAAAAGAGTGGGTTTTTACCAATTCATTATTCGTGGGGTGTGGGGGGAGATGATCTTTGTCTTCAAGCATATCACAAATGACTATAAGTAGTAAACAAATAGTAGATAACTATAATGCAGCATATATAATGCAGAAATCGGGAAATCATTTTTAAATAAGTTACTACTAGGGCACAAAAAAGAGACCATTAATCTTCAGTTGAGGACAAGAAATATATTGAGGACAATGCACATAAGTGCCATAAGGATAAAAACTACGGGTATCTTCTTTGTAGTTGTATTTCTACATCTAATGCTGTATCTGGCACAGGGTTCAATAAATATTTATTTAGAAAAAGAAGAATTAGGAAGGCAAAGAAGGAAGAGGGAGTGGGGAGCATGCCAGTCTATGGGGACTACATGTGCTAAGATATAAAACGGTGAGTATTGATGTTCAGGTAAATTTAAGGGCTTGATATGGTTGACATGCAGGGACCAAGTTGGAAATATGTAGGAGTTGAGGTTGGACAGCAGGCAGTGGGAAAATAATGAAAACACTATTTTTTTTAAAAAGAATAGTTTATTGAACCTAGTCAGTTTTTCTCAGTGGTTAAAGCATCTGCCCATAAACTGAAAGGTTGAGGGTTCAATTCAGGTCAAGGGCATGTACCTTGGTTGCAGGCTCAATCCTGGCCCTGGTCAGGAAGGTGTTGGAGGCAACCAGTTGATGTATCTCTCTCTGTCTCTCCCCCTCCCTTCCACTCTCTAAAAAACCTTTAGAAAAAATATCTATAGGTGAGAATTAGCAAAAATAATAATTTATTGATTTTTAGAGAGAAAGAAGGAGAGAGAAACATTGTTGTGAGAAAGAAATATTGATTGTCTGCTTCCTGCATGCCCCCTCCTGGGGACTGAGCCCACAACTGGGGCATGTGCCCTTGACCTGGAATCGAACCAGCGACCTCCTGGTGCATGGGAAGATGCTCAACCAACTGAGCACACTGGTCAGGGCAGGGAGTTTTTTAATAAGCAAAGGTGTGCAACTTTTAACCTGAAGGGGGAAATTGACTCTTTAAAGGATCCTAAGCAAAATATTAAAAAGATGTTTGCAAGATAATCCATGTGGTAAAATGGAAAATGAATAAAATGGGTGCTAGGGGTGAGGAGTGGAGGCAGTATGGAGGCATAGCAACCAGTCAGCCAGACAAACATAAGATCCTGAACAAAGGCAAGGATGCCCGTGGAAATGGAGTGGGAGAAAAAAATCAGAGGTGTTCACCCCCTCCTCTTCTTCACCAACCTTTACCACAGTTTGTCTTGCCTCTGGGGTATTCTTTTCACTATTTCTTCTTCTCTTCCCCTCTCTCCCCATCTGTTTAAATTCCATGTACTTTTTAAGATTCATGCAAACATTTTTATCTTAAACTTTCCTTTACACTAAATTTAGGCTAACCTCTTTTCTAAACCTTTCAAACCATTTTTTTCCCTTCAAGATATTGCCTACAATAGTGTAAATATGTGACATGTTTTGTTGATTCAAATATATTTTAAGACTTTTAAGCACAGGAATTGTGTCTTACTTGTCTCTTTATTTTCCCAGATCTGTGAACAATTTCAAGCACATCATGGGCAAATGAGTGAAGACAGCCTGATTACATAATCTTAGTACATAATCTTAGGGAGCTCTGTTCTAGGATTTAGCTAGTGTTGACTCATTTGCTAGCTTGATGGCCAAACAGTTTACTTTTCTGGTAAGTCTGGGAAAGTAAAGGAACCAGATTCTCAGGAGGCAAGCTTCTTTCTTCATTTATTTAACAAATATTTATTGAACAGCCACCTCTGTCATTATGTTAAGTTTTGGGCAAACGAACATGAATAAAACATGGTCTCTACCGTAAGGAAATTTCTATCTAGAATGGGGAGACAGGAATACAGACTCATCAGTGAAATGGACAGTTACAGAGTTCAGGATATATAAGGGAAGTGTGTGTGTGTGTGTGTGTGTGTGTGTGTGTGTGTGTGTGTGTTTAGGTTTGAATGTTTACGTTTAAGGAAATGATAGAGGAGGAGGGTAAGGAAGTTTTAATGAGTTCTTGAGCCTGGAAAAGTGAGGAGGAACATGCTACATAACAATAGGAGAACATTTTTAGCAGAGGAAGCAGCAGCAGAAACATGAAGGATCCTAGAAGGGTGCAAGAATCACTGTACTTGGGCCTGGCTCCCCATGTGGGGTAGAAAGAGAACCTGGGAGAGATGTGCAGGAGCAGCAGACAGGTGCCAGATCTTGAAAGATTCATGAACAAGGCTAAGGGATTTGGAATCTATGCTGGAAGACCAGGGGATTCTGATTATTTGCTTGTATGTTTTCCAGCTGAATTTGAGAAGCACACTATTGGAATAATCATGTTTGGCAGTTCAAGGTGTCTTTCTCTTTAATGTTTCCCCTTCATCCTCTGGTGTCAATTCTAACTCCCTCACCTGAAGATATGAGTGCTAAGCAGTATAATTAACTAGTGTATAACCACATTTCAATTTCTCCAGTTATTCTCCAGTTATACCATAATGACTTCGATAGCTGGGTAGATGTGTGTGTGTGTGTGTGTGTGTGTGTAGGGAGGTATGTGTGCACCAGGTGTGTTTTCTGATCCAGAATCTCTTGAGAGCTCACACACAGTTGAAAGCTCGTTGCCTATAATTTAGAACTCTTCTCAGCCTTTGTTTGGTCTGGTCTTTCAGGAAATTGTATCTTTGAAGAGCACAGGCCAGCAGTCTTTTAGAAAGCCCACATGCTTACATTTTTCTGATTGTTTCTTTATGGTTAGATTCAAGTGAAACACTTTTCAAGAACTCTACATAGATAATGACAGTGGGCATGTGCTTTCAATACGCATATATGGCATTTTCCTGTTTGAATCATTCTGCTTCTTACTCTCTCCCTTAGGTGCAACTTTTAAAATGTGCCATTACTGCTGCATACACTTCTGTTTCCCTGCCCCTAACCACAGGAAGGTGCTCGTCTGCGGGCTGCATCTCTCAACATATCACCTACCCATGTCTCTAGTGATGAAGTCAGGCTGTATCCAACTTGTGTGAATGTCTGTGTTCATATCCCAAGAACAAAGTTCTTAATCAGAATAGTTACATGATCAAATATTTGTTTTTGCAAGATCACGTTTGTGCCAGTATAGAAGATGAGTTAGAGGGGGAGAGTGTAGAGGCAGGAACGTAGTTAGGAGACCAATAACATAATTAAAGGAGAGAAGAGGAAGAGCTGGCTTAGGATCGCACTAGTAGCTGTCATGGTGATAAAGGGGACTGAGGGACATTAAGGAGACAGGGGCCACAGAAATTTACTAAAAAGTTCTCTGGATTCCCCTTTCCCTTTTCTCCCAGACCCCTTTGTGACAGTGAGAGGAAAATGAGTATTGTGCATGAAATTTTTAGGGGAAAATGAGGGCATCAGTGAAGTTTCTAAATCATTTACACCACCAGACATATTTTTAATTCCAGGGGAAAGAATGACTATGGGAAGTCACTAGTTCAGCACACGCAGCAGCTGCAAAATTACAGCACTTCCCAGATGAATGGAGGAGCTGGAGTCCCTGGTGCAGCTCAAAGTCTGATGCATTTTGAAAAGTCTTTACCTTATGTACTGAATGTATAAAGCAGACAATTAGCAATTTTTGAAGATAGAAGAACAAAAGAAAACTATAGGAGTGTAGCTGTTAAGAACATATAAAATGGCAGAGTAGAAAGCACTAGTAATCTCCATCTAGACCATAATTACTTTGGCAGCATCTGTCTGATTAGAACTCTGGAGACTATTGAAAATTTGCAACATCTCGGAGGAGTGTTGGCTGGTAAATTGCATTTAATTTCGGTTAATTTCAGCTTTCAGGGCGGTAGCAGCTACCTATCGCCCACACCACAGCCACGTGCCAGGCAGCCAGGCAGGTGTTTCTGGCGCAGTTTGCCTGCAGCCTGCAGGAGTCAGGGAAGGCAATAAGGACCCTGACCTTCAGATATTGGGGATCTGTTTTCTGCTCTTTGCTGCTTCTGATTGTGAAGGTGCAGACACAGAGTTGCGTAGCTATTTCTATGACCCACACCAGCACTGTTGCAAACTCCTCCCTTCCTGCGGATGTGACTTCCCGATATTTTAAGATCCTCGTTTCTGTGTTTGCCCCCTTCATTTCTCTCTTTTTCCTGTTTCAGGAGACAGGTAATTAGGAATTAAGACATTCAAAAGCAATCAAAAGGGAAACCTAGAAAGTTATTGCACACGCCCAGGAAAGGTGCTGCTCAGAAAAGACCTGAGAAGACCTTAAGCTGACATCTGAGGCTTATTGTTGGCCAAGAGAAATGCTACAATAAAACAAACAAATACACACAAAAGCAAACCCAAAAACCCCAGCAAACCTTGGGGAAGAGGGAGTCTTTGATCTCCAATTACCACCTGAAATGATTCAAGTGTCCAATTTTTAATAATAAAAACAAAAACAGAAGTCATGCCCAGTGGCATAGTTCAGAGGTTGAGTGTCAATCTAGGAACCAGGAGGACACGGTTGGATTCCTGGTCAGGGCACATGCCCGGGTTGCGAGCTGGATCCATAGTAGGGGGTGTGCAGGAGGCAGCTGATCAACGATTCTCTTTCATCATTGATGTTTCTATCTCTGTCTCCTCCCTTCCTCTCTGAAATCAATAAAAATATATTTACAAAAACATATGAAGCAGAAGGGAGAAATATACAGTTTTACAATAAAGTAAATGAGCTACCACTCACACCCAGTAATATGACTACTACTTAAAATAACAAACAAACAGAAAATAACAAGTGTTGATACGGATGAGGAGACTTTGGCACCCTTGTGCACTGCTGGTAGAAATATGAAATGGTGCCACTGCTATGAAAAGCTGTATGGCAATTTCTCAAAAAAAACTTTAAAAGAATTGCCATATGATCCAGGAATTCTACCTCTGGGTATAAACTCCAAAGAATTGAAAGCAAAAATTTGAAGAAACAATGAAGACAATGTGTAGCAGAGCCAAAGCCATCTTAGAATGTACACGTGGTGTGAGCAAAAATGAAAACTTTGATGATTTCATAAAACAAATGGAAAGTGATAGAAAGCATCCATCTGCATTAATTCTAAAGGTGAATATTGTTCTGTGAAGCTTTTTGGTGTGTCCCAAGATGTGATAGAAAATGTATTTCTTACTATGTGTCAGTTAAATTAAAAAAGAAAAGATAGGGTTTTAGGAGTCAGAAGGAGTTCTTTCTATTTATAATGCTGCTTCAGAAAGCAAACAAAGTATGATTCATTCACCTAATACAAGGTATAAAATTGTGTATTTCAGGCAAAGTTTTATTTTTATTTCAATTAGGTCATTTCTCCAATAATTAAATTTTTTCTCTGTATATTATAAATGGATTTTCCTACTCCTCAAAATGTAACAAATTAGTATGCATTTGGTCCCTTGGTCTTAGTGATTCCCTTCCAGGTGTCATAGTCTGCATTATTATTATTATTATTATTATTATTATTTTTTTTTTACAATGAAGAGTCAGGACACCTACATTTACTTCCTTCCGTGAAAATGTCCCAGAATGGTCTGGATGGCCTTCAGACGATGCAGTAGGGGTGTCTGTATAGGAGTTGGAAGGTTCTAGCTGACTTTGAAGTCCTTGCCATCTCTTGGGTCCTAGGATTCTGTAGGCATCTGGCTTCGGGCAGTAAGCACGGGAGGGTTCGTTCTCTTGTTGGCCTCCTGCTCTCTGCTACTTCACATTATTGATACTCCCTCTCAGTTTGGTTTCACATCTCAACACACACTATTTACAACCTCTTGGCAGAAAATGCCAATCCCTGTGCATCCGTTTTCCACTTCTTAGTTATTTAGGACATCACTAAATCGTAGAAGCTCAAGGGAGAGAATTTAAGGAAAGCATCTGTCTGAGGCTGACACCGCAAAAACTAAGGGGATGAGAATCAGGAGAGAGTGGCCACTGATCTGGACCAAACAACCGTCAACCCCACCTGCTGTACACAACATGCTGTGCGGGGCAGCGGAGGCCATCTGACCGAGGGGCAGCATTTCACGGAGCTAGACGCAGGTCCACGTACATAACCTAAGTCGGATCTGTGATCTAGTTTCTTCTCTACCGTGAAGGTCTGGCTGCCTGCATCTGGAAATACAAGCAAAGCACTTGGCTCTACTTAGAGATAAACAACACGCAGACCCAGGTGGGAAGAATTCTATTACTTATATAAGCATTTTTATAGCACATCTAATATCATTGCAGCCCCTGTCATGCAGAGAAAGGTGTAGTTCAAGGAAGCAAACGTACTGAAGGGCCTATTATATGCTGGGCCCTGTATAAGCACAGTACATACAAAGATGAAGGATGCTGCATTAGCCTCCAGGGATGAGTTTATATTCCAGTTGGGGAGCTGGGCCCAGAAATAGATAATTTCAGTACCATGTGGCAATAACTAAGATGTAGGTATACACAAAGTGCTGACGAAGGGGTTACAAGTAGCAATTAAATATTCTCCAGTAAAGTAAGGCTCACCATTATCCAATTCCATTTAAAATCAATATTCTTTTTCCCATTTTTCTTTTTAAAAGCAAAAAAAGTTACTAATAAAATACTGATCATCAGAGAGACGCAAATTAAAATGACAATGAGGTATCACCTCACACCTGTCATAATGGCTACCATCAACAAATCAACAAATGACAAGTGCTGGCGAGGATGTGGAGAAAAGGGAATCCTAGTGCACTGCTGGTGGGAATACAGACAGGTGCGGCCACTGTGGAGAACAGTATGGAGTTTCCTCAAAAAATTAAATATGGAACTGCCATTTGACCCAGTAATCCCACTTCTAGTAATATATCCTAAGAAACCTGAAGCACTGATCAGAAAGAATGTATGCACTCCTATGTTCATAGCAGCACAATTTACAATAGCTAAGATCTGGAAACAGCCCAAGTGTCCATCAGTAGACAATTGAATAAAAAGCAGTGGTACATTTATACCATGGAATACTATGCGGCAGTAAAAAAGAAGGATATCTTACCCTTTGAGACAGCATGGAAGGACCTGGAAAGTATTATGCTAAGTGAAACAAGTCAATCAGAGAAAGACAAGTACCACATGATCTCACTCATATGTAGAATCTAATGAACAAAATAAACTGATGAAGGGAGTGGATTCAGAGACATGAAAGCATGTAATAGAGTGCAAAATCTTGGATGGATGGTGGGGAAGGATGGATGGGTAGGAGGTGATCAACCAAAGAACCTATATGCATGGATGCATAACCCATGGACACAGACAATAGGGTGGTGAAGGTCTGGGGTGGGGGGTAGGGGCAGGCTGGAGGGGATCGATGGGGGAGATAGAAGAATATATTTAATACTTTTAACAATAAAGATTTTAAAAAATAAAAAAAACAAAAATAAAATACCTAAGAAGTATAAGTAATTAGAGTTACTTCAATACTTGGCTAATTTAAGTAAGGTATCATCAACATACATGGTCTAGTACAGTGGTTCTCAACCTTCCTAATGCTGCAACCCTTTAATATAGTTCCTCATGTTGTGGTGACCCCCAATTTCATTGTTACAAATTGAACATAATTAAAGCATAGTGATTAATCACAAAAACAATATGTAATTATATATGTGTTTTCCGATGGTCTTAGGCGACCTCTGTGAAAGGGTCATTCGATCCCCAAAGGGTTCGTGACCCACAGGTTAAGAACCGCTGGTCTATTAGATCTTAATCATTATAAAATATGTTTTATTTATTGATTAATACATTTTATTATATACACCAATTAAATTATTTTTCCTCAACTACTACACTTAATGAGTAAAACAAATTACTTGTATATAGTTCTCTACAACTAAAATATGTTTCAGGAATAAAAGCAAATTTTTAGTTTTAAACCTGTGCCTATGTCAACTCAAAAGAACAGAATATCTAAAGATGATGCAAAGAAAGGCCCCAAAGCACAAATACTTCTAACTGATGAAAATGTTTACTCCAAAAGGCAAGAATTGTTCCCTGCTGAACCTCAGTCATGGAATCATGCTGGCACACGTTGCCACAAAGCAAATTTTAATCTATCTATCTATCTATCTATCTATCTATCTATCTATCTAAAAGCCTAAGTGACTGAACAACCGAATGACCAGTTGACCAGTCGACCAGTCGCTATGACCCGCACTGACCACCAGGGGGCAGACACTCAATGCAGGAACATCCCCCTGGTGGTCAGTGTGCTCCTACAGTGGGAGCACTGCTCAGCTGACTGACCCATCCTGGGGGCCCACCAGCCCAGCGGCAGCCACTCAATCCCTCAGTAGTCCTGCAGGTCCAATCTCCGGAGAACAGGCCAGGCACCGACAGACCAGTGCCACTGGCAAGATCCCTACATCACCGCCGGCCTTCTGGAAGTCGGCCTCAGGCACTGCGGCCACTTCCCCTCCTCAGACTCTCTGCAAGGAAGAAACGTTATAAAAGTGGCTACCAGGTGGCTCCTGATAACCAGTGCGAATGTCATTGGAATGGGTCCGGACCCTGGGCTGGCAAGGGCATCCCACCACCCGCCCAGAGGGCTGATCATGTCCCAGCCACCCCACACTCCCCTTGGGACGGGTGCCAGATACAGGGCTCATGGCTAGCTAGCATTACTGTGGTGGTGCGAGCCTCTCCCAATCAGGACTGACTAGGCGTGAGCCCAAAGCTGGCACAGCGGGGCCAGGATGAGCAGGAGCGGCAGGCAGGAGTGGCAGGTGGTGTTGGACTGTCAGTTTTGGCCCAATCCCCATAGGCCACCCCGAGGGACCCCACCCATGCACGAATTCATGCACTGGGCCTCTAGCATATAATAATTTTCAAATAAATAAAAATAAATAAGTATAATATTTTTAGATCATAATTAAATAAAATTAACAATTTTAAAAGTCAGAGAAGGCTGCTGGCTAGAGATATTAAAATTTTAACCTTTAGAAACTATTTATACAGGGGTGGTTCAAATAAATACAAGATTTGTAGAAAAGAATGACAACAGAAACATCATATGTCAGAATCTCTGGGATACACGTAAAATGGTATCCATGAGAGCAGGTATAATATCAAATTGCATTATTATGTATTAAATGTATTTATACCTATATAAATTAAGCATATAATTGAAAAAAAACTTTAAAATAATAACCAAATAAACTGAATGAATAAATTGATAAATACAAATAAGTTACCATTAGAAAAACACTAGGACAAATTTTTAAAACTGAAGTTTTTGAAAGTCCATAAAATAGTTGATGCTCTAGGTCAGCGGTTCTCAACCTGTGGGTCACGACCCCTTTGGGGGTCGAACGACCCTTTCACAGGGGTCACCTAAGACCATTGGAAAACACATATTAAATTCCATATTGTTTTTGTGATTAATCACTATGCTTTAATTATGTTCAATTTGTAACAATGAAATTGGGGGTACCACAACATGAGGAACTGTATTAAAGGGTCTTGGCATTAGGAAGGTTGAGAACCACTGCTCTAGGTACTAGGTAAGCTGATCAAGAAACAAATAAAGGAAGTCACAGATATATAATGCAAGAAATAAAAAAGGGAAAAAGCTAACAGTAACAAAAAAAATAAAATTTACAAAAGGCTATTTTGCACAATTCTGTGGATTTAATGAATAATTTTTTGGAAAAATTATTTGTTAAAGCAATATACAACTTATTAAAATTTATTAAAACAGATTAAAAGGTGTAATTTCCATAAGATGAGGGGGGCATTGTCAATGAGCTAAACCCTCCCTTCCAAAGCCCTGGGGTCTGATGCTTTCTAAGGCACCTACCGATGCTTAGAAAGCAGCCTCCAACATTGTTGAAGCTCTCCCAGACCTAAAAAGTGAGGAAGTCTTCCATTTTTTACATAAATCTGTACAACATTGATACCAAAAATCTCAAAGATAAACTATAGGGCAATTGATTAAAAAATAAGAAATAAATATAAACAAATAGAATTCAACATCATATCAAATAATTATATAGTATGATAATGTAAATTTTTTAGAAATATAAGTATGCTTCACTATTGGAATATTTATTAGTGTAACTTTTATCATATTTAATGCAGCAAAATAGAATTTCCTTTAATTTGCTTCATGGTGTCTAAAAATGCACTTGACAGCCCAGCCAGTGTGGTTCATTGCATCATCAACCTAT
Source organism: Myotis lucifugus (assembly GCF_000147115.1). Classification (NCBI taxonomy): domain Eukaryota; kingdom Metazoa; phylum Chordata; class Mammalia; order Chiroptera; family Vespertilionidae; genus Myotis; species Myotis lucifugus. The sequence continues at coordinate 4,913,345 of NW_005871119.1, read as the reverse complement.
GAACCAGGAGGTCACAGTTCAATTCCCAACCAGGGCACATGCCTGGGTTGCGGGCTCCATCTTCAGTAGAGGGCATGAGGAAGGCAGCCAATCAATGATTCTCATCATTCATGGTTCTATTTCTCCCTCTCCCTTTCTCTCTGAAATCAATAAAAATATATTAAAGCCCTAGCCAGTTTGGCTAAGAGAATAGAGCATCGACCTGTGGACTGAAAGGTCCCAGGTTCAATTCCAGTCTAGTTACATGCCCAGGTTCAGGGCTCAGTCCTCAGTAGAGGGCGTGCAGGAAGCAGCCTATCAGTGATTCTCTTTCATCATTGATGTTTCTATCTCTCTCTCCTTTTCCCTCTCCCTTCCTCTCTAAAATCAATAAAAATATATTTAAAAAAAATAAAAATGCATTTGACAAACCTTGAGTGTCTATCTAAAGGAAAAAACACTAAAAAATACCAATAAATATTTCTTTTAAATTTATATGTAAATTTATATGCATATATTAACATAATTTTATATAGATATGTGCATATATATAGTATTGTATACCTATTGTACTATCTAGGTATACATACCTAATGTATTGATATTGCATGTTATTGAGGTATAAAAAACTATGTAAACTTAACAATATTACATGCAAATAGTAATAGTTTTGCCTCCTCTTTCAAATTTTTAGAACTCTTTTCTCTAATGCACCAGGTAACGCCAGAAGTATAATTTCTAACCAGTGGCAAAACTTCTTGCATTTTCCTATGTGCTATATGAATGAATAAAGGCAATGTGTTACTTACATGCAATATAACATTATTTAAATTTAAAAAGGAAGGAAATTTGGACATCCTAAAACATGGATGAGCCTTGAGGACATTATGCTAAGTGAAATAGGCCAGTCACAAAAGAACAAATACTTTAGGATTCTGCTCACATGGGGAATCCACAGTAGTCCAATTCACAGAGTCGAAAAGTAGAACGGTAGCTACCAGAGCCTGAGGAAGAGAGAAAGGGAGAGTATTGTTTAATGAATATAAAGTTTCCATTTTGTGAAGATGAACAGAATTCTGAAGATGGATGGTGGTGATGGCTGCACAATAGTCTTCATGTATTTAATGCCACTGAACTGTACATTTAACCATGGTTGAGAAGGTAAGTTTTATATTACGTGTATTTTAACCGAGTTAAAAATGATAATTTTTTTAAAAATATATTTTATTGATTTTTCACAGAGAGGAAGGGAGAGGGATAGAGAGCCAGAAACATCGATGAGAAAGAAACATCGATTAAGCTGCCTCCTGCACACTCCCCACTGGGGACGTGCCCGCAACCAAGGTACATGCCCTTGACCGGAATCGAACCTGGGACCCTTCAGTCCACAGGCCAATGCCCCATCCATCGAGCCAAACCGGTCAGGGCAAAAATGATAATTTTTTTAAAAAGTAGTACTGGGATAACTTGGTAAGTATCTGGCAAAAGACAAGTTTGGATCCATACTTCTTATCATGCACCTGAATAAAATTCAAATTAATCAAAATTTAAATGTAAAAAACAATACTAGAAGAATACTGGAATTAAACTTGGGGAGTGTCTACATTTTCTTGGCATGAAGAAGGTCTTTCTAGATAAGACCAAAATGAAGATGCCATAATCAAAAAGATAGAGAACTTTAAAAACACACACACTCTGACCTGAAAAACTTTACATGGCCTAAAAATAGTTAAAAATCAAATAACAATCTAGGGGGGAAATATTTGCACTTCACTTCACAGACGAATCTCCTTAAACATATTAAACGCTTCCCCTACCTTTTCCTCTGGCTGCCACCTTTGGCCTCCTTCTGCTTCAGGTTGCAATGCCCCACATCCCAGCACCCCAACATAAAGTAGTTCAAGGAAGCCTTCAGTCTCCCCAAAGTTTTTTCCTACATTATCTGGTTAGCAGTAGTAGTTACTGAAATGCACACTGCACTCTCCTTTCCAAGTTTTTCAGAGTTGATTTTGGGAAAGACCGCCCAAGCCAGTTCACTTACTTGACAGGAATCGGAAGTTATGTAAAATCAATGGCTATTCAACTTCATTCAGTATTGGGGTTCCTGCTACCCTAGGGTTGTATAAAAGTCACCAAGGTCTGAAGAAAACTCCTCTAGTGAGGCTCAGTTGCCCAGAATGGCCAGTGCAGTGCAGCTGCTTTTTCTGGACATCACTAGAAGCACCCGGATCTTGAGTGACTTTGGGAACTCCAATGCCTAGGTTCCCTGGTGGACTGTACTGCCTTGTCCTTGAGGCCAAATCACCCTTACAGGGGCTAATCCTGATAGGGGCCTGACAGACCTATACCATCCAGGCCAGATGAACCTCACCTCTCAACCTGTCTGCTTCTCCAGTGCACTCTGCCTGCCCTCTGTCTTCCCTCTGGCCCCCCAGCATAGCTCTAGGAAAACATCTTGAAATGGAAGTTGATAAAAATTTGAAAATGAAAGACTGTGCAAAATGCAAGTTTGTGTAACATGAAAGTTTGAAGCAATTTCTGCGGGGTTAACAGCAATATTCTCTAAGGCAAGGAATTATAAAAGGTCTCAGAATATGGGAATGGGGAAATATGTAATACAAAATTATTGTTGTAATATAATATCCTGCTACTAGATGTTTGCCTGAATCTTGGGGAAATGAATTAAAATCATGCTGAGGTGAATTTCTGAGCATCTATTTTGTTCGAGTCTCAACTTTCAAATGTTATCTTGATTTATAATTTCTTATTAAAAGTCTCTTTCCTTCTTTTCCTATAATTAAAGCCTCTTTCTGACAACCCTTTGGTTTCAAGCAAGAAATTTGAGAAAATGCCTTAATATGGAGTTGTGCAAAATGCATTATTGAGGATCATATTGGCCAAATGTAAGCTCAGCATTTTATTTTATTTTTAGGCACAGATAATTGAATATAGAGATAAAATATGCCATTTGTCTTGCTGCTTCACAAGTTAGAGGTAGGTCATTGCACTGATTTTAGTAGAACTTTGCTGTTTGAATATGGACCGTGTTCAAGGAGAGGTCATTGTCCAAGGTTGTAAATGCAAATTAAAATGATGCAGCATTTTCTAGTACTTAATACACAATTTTTCTTCATTTAGCTTTATTACCTTGAACATTGTATCACTGAGTTTTTTATTGTACTTTAACATAATTCAGCAATAAAGATTTTATGAGATAATCACTGAAAATTTTCTGATTTGTAATAAATATTCTTTAGTTATGTTTATGGAATATATCTCTGAAATCTAGAAAAAGACTTACTTTTACACATAAATTTGCATTTTTATAGCTTCGTACTTGACCTAGAGTCTATTTTAGTGAATTGGGGAAACAATGAACTCAGACAGTGAGTGTGAAAAGTAACGGAGAGGATTGGAGCAGCAAAATTAAGTTAATTAAAGTGTGTCTAATCCACAGAACCTGAAGCCAAAATTTCTATATTGGGACTACAAATTATCCAATTTAGCTGTCAACAGTAGTCAATTAATGTGTGACTGCCAGATTCATATTTTTTGTATTCATATGCCAACCGGTTTTCAGTGAACTAATAAATAGAGCAATCTCATATCAAAGCTATATGTAATGTCATATCATAGATATTCATAAAAGTGATCCTTTTAAAATTCAAGTCAGATCATGTCAATCTTCTGCATGATTTTGTTGAATGACTTTGTAGCTCAGAGGACAAGTTCAAGTCCTTATAACAGTCTCTAAGCATAATCATCACCTTCCTCACTCCATGCCCCCTCTGACCTCATGTCTTGATAAAACTGTAAAGTTTTTAAAAATCACCATAGGTGAATTCTTCAGAATCTATGGCTAGACAGAGTCCTTGATACCAAAAAGCATAATCCATATTAAGAAAATTTGATAAATTGGACTTAAAAAATATTTTTGCTCACTGAAAGACCCTGTTCAAAGGACAAAGAGAAGCTACAGACCAGCAGAATATATTTACAAGTCATATATCCAACCAAGGTCTACTCTGGAATATGTAGAACTACTAAAAGAACAACAAAGAGGCACCTTGGCCCCACAGAGGGCATTTAACAATGTCTGGAGATAATATTTGCTTGTCACAATTGAGGAGACGCTATCAGAGTCTAGTGGTTAGAGGACAGGGATGCTGTTAAACATCCTAAAATGCACAGGGTAGGCTCCCACTGCAAAGAAACATCTGGCTCAAAATGTCAATTGTATCAAAGTTGAGAAAAAGAAGACAGTAGATAAAAACAAATCTTCTCAAAATTAAAGGCTTTATCCCAGATATAAAAGGACTAATTGATCAAAGTCAAGTCTGTTTGATGAGGCCATGTACACTCAAAGTGTTTTAAAATGCAATAAAACAACAACAACAACTCAACAGTAGAAAACATTTTAAAAAGCAATTCAATTAGAAAATAGGCAAAAACATGAAAGGACATTTCACCGAAGAGGATGTACAGATGACAAACAAGTAGAGGTATTCCACATCTCCAGCCATTAGGGTAATAAAAATTAAATCATAGTGGGATATCACTACATACCTATCAGAATAACTAGTAAAAGAGAGTGACGACAGCAAATGCTGGTGAGAATGTGATGGAACTGGTAGGACGTGTAAACATGGGACAGCTATCCTGGAAAACAATTTGGCAGTTTCTTAAAAATGTAAACATGCAATGGAGGAATGAAAACACATTAACACAACAATCTATAAATAAATGGGAGAAGCTTTGTTCATAACAGTCCCTAAATGGAAATATTCCAAATATCCTTACTTGGTGAATGACTAGGCAAACTATGAAACAGCCATACCATGGAATAGCAGTCAGCAATAAAAACTGGCAATTGCGCCCTGACTGGTTTGGCTTGGTGGTTAGAGTGTTGGCCTTTAGACCAAAGGGTCCCAGGTTCGATTCCAGTCAAGGGCATGTACCTTGGTTGCAGGCACATCCCCAGTAGGGGGATGTGTTGGAGGCAGCTGAATCGATGTTTCTCTCTCATCAATGTTCCTAATTCTCTATCCCTCTCCCTTCTTCTCTGTAAAAAATAAATAAACCATATTTTTTTAAAAAGTGGCAGTTGCCCTGGCTAGTGTTGCTCAGTGGATAGAGCATCAGTTCTAACACTGAAGGGTCTCAGATTTGATTCCTAGTCAAGGGCACATACCTGGGTTGCAGGTTTGATCCTCAGCCCTGGTGTGGGAGGCAGCCAATATGTGTCTCTCTCATATTGATGTCTCTCTCCCCATCCCCCTCCCATTATCTCTAAAAATCAATGGAAATAATATCCTTGGGTGAGGATTAACAACAACAAACAGCAAAGTAGTTATACACTTTCCTACAAAATATACAATTTGAATGAATCTCCAAATAATTATGCTAATTAAAAAGTCAATCAGCTGCCTCCTGCACACCTCCTACTGGGGATGTGCCCGCAACCAAGGTACATGCCCTTGACTGGAATCGAACCTGAGACCTTTCAGTCCGCAGGTCGACGCTCTATCCACTGAGCCAAACCGGTTAGAGCTGTACTATTTCTTAATGCAAAAAAAGAAGGTTGGGTGTTAAAAAAAATGGAAGGAAGTAACACTAGTAACAATTTGAAACACAGAACGTGTGGAATTTGGATGAAGAAAAGAAATGGAGAAAGGATTCCTCTGTCATCTACTATTCTTGATAAGAGAGTCTGTACTCCATAACACTCAAATTACAACAATTACTGAGTAAATATTTTTTTCAAGGCATTAAGCCCTGCTCTATGACTACTATGTTTCATGGTTATATTTAAACAAAATAGTAAAAAAAAAATTCTTCTATAGCTTAAAAGGTTAAGATTGACTTAGCCCAATCTCAACACTTTCTAAATTTATAGGACAAAATATTTTACAGCAAAAATTGGTGTTTATTATAATGACTGAAATCCATTTGAATCTGACCAACAAATAGGGGATGAAAGAAAATATGATAAAGTTTGATTAATGAATATGTTGTTTTATATATACGAAAACTTTGGGTTGAATCATCATTCTTTGAATCAATAGTGCCCATTTGAACCATCTCAAATAAATGCAGACTGTTATAATAAATACAATCAATAAGACTTTGGGTGCTTTAATTAGCTTGGATAGCACATGAGAAATGTATTTCAGTAAATGTAATTGTCAGCTCTTTTATCCAAACTAGAAAATTGCTTCTAAATGAAACAATCATTATACACACTGACTGTGGCAATGATTGGGTTGTTACTATGGGAAAAGAAATAGAAACAATTAACCAAGGCTACCAACCACAGTAATTAATTGCTGGGGGAAAGGTGGGCATGTGAGAGTAAAAGCATAGACGTGCAAGCGAAATCGGAGTTGGATGTGGACTGATGTCAAGTGGGAACAAAACTTGTGATTAAACATTTAAATAATCCCCCAATGAAATAAAAATCTGAAGATGGATCACAAAATAAGAGAGATATTCCTAGTGGGAAAAGACTCACAGAAACTTCAAGTTTCAAGAACCAAGGTGTGGGCCAGGCCCTTCCTGAGAGTTGAGTGTCTCCAAGAAGAGGTTGGCAGATGGTGGGAGTGATAGTCTGAAGTGGCAACAGTTCACAAGAATATCCCTGCCTACTTTCTGGCCTTGAGAGACATCCGGTGGGGTAGAATAAAACAGTGTCTGAGAGAGCTGCAAGGAAAGCAGTCTCTTTAGGGGAAGTACATGAGGACAAGGACATTTCCATTTTGCTGAGTGGAACAGAGCGCGGCAGAAGCGTGCAATCAGAAGGCTAGAAGGCATGTGTGGCAGCACAGGCATCCCTGCTTTTTGAAAGTTTATGTTATGCCACTTCACGTTTATGAAAAACCTGCGTTCATATCTGTTTTTGCTACTGAAAGAAACCTGAGAGGATTTTCACTTTTATGGGGGGGAAAAAGGCAAACAGCAAAGATAATGTTCGGCTTTTGTTTTGCACTGAGCTGTTACAGAGGCAGCTCGCACCCCGGCAGCGAGAGGGGTCCCAGGCTCCTTCCTCAGAAACACACTCAGCATCTCAGCATCAACCCGCCACAGCTGTGCACTGTGCCTGCCTTGAGCATCTGTGCTTTATGTGGAGTGATTTTCTGCATCTGCTAGCAAAGGGAAGAGATTAACCGATGAACTTACATGCACATACACATAACCCAGACACAGACAATAATGCGGTGAGGTCAATGGGAAACAAAGGGGCATCTAAAACACTTTCAACAGTAAATATAAATTTTTAAAACATATGTATCTTAAGGTAATTGCTTTGTCACTTTACACCATTTTGGCTTATGAAAGGTTTCCTAAGAACGTTCTACTTTCAGAGAGCACGGCAACCTGGATTTTAAAAACGTCTACGGGGGAAGGTCAAGGGGGAAAAAATAAAAGGAGACATATGTACTACTCTTCGTAATATTTTAAGCAATAAAACAAAAATTTTTTAAAAAGTCTAAGTGATGATGAGTGACCAGGGAGGTATAAACTTCTGGTGATGACTACGGTCAACAGTGACATCAGGCATGGTGGAGGATGAGTGGGCAGCGGACTTTGTGCTGTTGTCCATTCTACCCCAAGGCTGTGGCAGCTTGTGAAAAGGTGGCTTCTGGAGGGTTGCTCCTGGAATGATGTTTATAGTAGACAGAAGTCTGTCAGAGATATGACACTGCACAGATGGGACACAGAATACTTCATATAAGACATTGCACTAGGCACTGAGGATTCAGTATGAGCAAAACGACACAATCTCTTCTTTCAAAAAGCTTGCAATCTAGTAGGAAGGACAGAAAGGGCACAGACTGGTATGAAGATCTACTTGGTATCTCTAGGTAAGGATTGTGTGTACATTTACATCATGTATAAACAAGTACATGCATAGTGGTGAGGGGGTAGGGAGAGGGAGGGTATCAATAGTGCCTCAAATGAAATACAGAGCAGCTATAGGAGTCCAGAAGAATTCTGTCTGGGCCCGTGGGTGCTTTTCTTAACTGAACACAATACAATTTAATTTAACTTAATTTCATTTAATTTATCTTTGTCTATCTATCTATTATCTATCTATCTATCTTTTCTACAACTACATATAATCTAGTCTAATTTTTGAGACCTTGAATCTAAACTCATCTTTTTAATGAATGTCATTTAATTCTTGGTTCAACTCAATCTGTACTTGTGGCCTAAAAGTTCATAATTTCTCATGCTTTCTCTTTCCACTTCAACTTGTCTAGATTTCTATATCCTTATTTATGCCCCAGCCTGAATCTTATTCCTAATTTTCTGCTCAGTTTCAGGTCCCAAAGGTCTGGCTCCTATGTCCCAATTTTGTCCTAATTTTCCTATTGAGGACTAATTCTAAGAGATACCAAAAGGACAGATATTTATAATAAATAATTTATTAAATCATATAGCACAAACACTTTCCAGTGAATAATTTGCTCCTATCTACCAAAATTCTTCACTTTGCAATGACACTTAAATAGACAAATTTGCATAGAAATTTGCCTTATGCTTTTATTTGAATCCAATTCATTTAATGCTACAGAATAACACTATTATTTCCAGAATTCTTTTCTGAACTCTCTCAAAGGAACTAGTGCTAACATTAAATCAATTTAAGAAAATTTGCTTCCTGAAAGCATAAAGCATAACTTACTCTTGTTGGTAAAAATGTTAGCAAATCACAGAGGAAACCAAGGCCCCTGGACAAGTTAACATCAGAAAACTGTCTATTGCCCCTCTGATTACTCTCATTGCCATGGTGATAGGAAAGGGAAGAAGGAAGTTTTGGAGAAGTGAAGACATTCTAATATTATATATATTGATTTCAGAGAGGAAGGGAGAGGGAGAGAGAGATAGAAACATCAATGATGAGAGAGAATTATTGAGTGGCTGCCTCCTGCACACTCCTTACTGGGGATCGAGCCTGCAACCCTGGCACATGCCCTTGTCCAGAGTTGAACCTGGGACCCTTCAGTCCGCAGGCTGACACTCTATCCACTGAGCCAAACCAGCTAGGAAGACATTCTAATATTCTTGCTTATAAATCTGAGTGAATAATATGAAAGCCCACATGTCCAATCAAATCTTTTAAGATTCTTACATGAGTAAGAGTCAGGGTTTCTTCAAGTTGTACCAGAAGTCAACTAAAAAATGTCCACAGCTATAAAAATGAAGGGCAGGTGGGGTGTGGGTAGAACCTTCATTCACATGCAGACACCCACATTCAAAGTGAAGAGCCATTGAATTCTTCTGTATTATTCATCTTGCTAGGTCTGTTATCAAGTTTGTCGCAAATATAAAAGAGAGGATAGATAACAGAAATATATTTACCGTATACATATATAATTGTTATATGTGTGTACACAGACACAGACACACACACACACACACACACACACACACACACACACACATATGATCTGCAGCATCAAGAAAATGTGACAATGGAAGGTGTAAGAGGGAATGTGGGTTAGGCTTCACAAGGGGAAAGAGAAAATAGGTAAAGTCTGCCAAAAAGTAAGTCTTTATTCTTAGGATACCTGAATAGAAGGGTAATATCCCTATAACAGTCATTCCTAAATCAGATAGACCCCTTATTACTTAGTTCACAACTGGACTCCTGAGCTGAATGGTGAATGCCACACTTAAGAACTGGATTCTGAGAAGATGGTTAAGAATCCATAATACACCCATATGTATTCTGCTAGGTTCTGAGGGATATGGTGGTCCTACATAGAGAAATGCTAGTATATCCTGAAGGAATATAAACATGGAAAATGGAAGAAAAAGAAGACATAGGGATAAGTAGTGTTTTCATGATAGCTATTTTCAAATATTGGAATGCTTATGGCATAGGGAATGAACTTATTCACATTGCTATGGAATTAAATGGTAGCAATAATAGGAAGAGAATTATGGCTTAATAAAAATGTCAATGCTTTAGAGCTTATAAGTAATATCACTGGAGGTACTCAAGGTGGAGGATTAGCTGACTTGGAGGGATGGGTGATGGCAGTGTAGAGGGGTATGTGGCATGGGTGAGAAATCAGGCTTGATCATATTAGCTAAATTTTTTCCAACCTTAAGATTCTGTGACTTTTTAGAAAAGAACATGCATAGGATTTAGATACAAAAATATGAGAGACAAGCTCAATTAAGGTAAAGATTGACCGTTGTCAAGAAAGATACTGGCCTAGGACATGACTACTCGCTGTAACTGGCTTTTACTTAGAAAGTTTTAATTTCTAACTATCCTATGTGTTTACTTGAGGTCTCTGAGTTGGTAAGGCCTCCATGCAGGCCTCCCCTGAACTTGTCAGGTTTAGTATGTGGCCCCTTTTTCCTCCACAATAGTGATCTGAATCCTACCAACACATAGTAGGATTGAACTTAGCTGCCACTTGAAGTCAGATGTTGTCTTGTGGCTTGCTTTGGCCAATAAAACATAAATGGAAGTGCTATGTCTCACTTTCAGACAGAGGTATTAAGTACCAGAACACAGTACTAATATGCCATATACTTTTGTAGTCATGGAAGCTTTTGTCAAGTTGATGCCTCCACAACCTTGCCAACCCACAGAAATAAGGTTTGCTATTTCAAACCACTGAGAGTTTTCTAGTTGGTTTTCGTAGTATAACCCACTCTATCCTGGTTGATACCTCTATGAATCCTTATTAAGATGCGTGTGAAGAAGCCACTGAGTGTTCCTACAAAATTATTTTTAATTTATAATATAATAACTATTAATTGAATGTAAATAAAAAGTATATTTTTCTTTCACATCTCTCAGTTACTTTCATCCTAATTTATTTGCATAATCATTTCCAGTGATTAATGAATTACAAAAATTTTTGTCAAGATTTTTAAAGAATGCAGAAAGTTGAAGCAATATAGAATCTGGCTTTCTCCCAAATTCCATAATGCGATAATAATCATTATTGAAAATAATTTTAGAACATTAAGGCAATTTTTCAGTGGTTCTCTTTCACTTCATTAGGCATATTGAATCTTTATTCTACTGTGTAATTGGAGAGCCAACCCAATCCTATCCACCATTTCCAAACATGCACCCCCCCCCAGTAGAAGCCTGTCAGTTATCTCCTTCCTTTTCGACCAGAAGTACAGAAATTATTGTGCCAGAACTATGTGGAGAAATTGCATTGCCTGAGAGTCCTAGCTCCCAGGTTATTATAGCACAAGGTAATTAGGGCTTTTAAAGCATGAATTTTCTACTAGTTCCATTGTCTTCGGTTAAATGACAGGAAACTCTACTTTATAAAACATGGTTCACAATACAATTGACATTTGGTTCCTTTATAAGAAAAATTTTGTCAAGAATTCAGGAATGTGCTGCTACATTAATTATATCTACAAAAATCATTTTAACAAAAGTGGGTGGGGTGGGTAGTGAATTCAATCAGAAAGCTGATTAGAAACATAAATAAGGGGATTAATTTGGATATGCTTCTCTCTCATATTATTTTAGAGCTTTGAGTACTTCAATAAAATACACAAAATTGTCTATTTCTAGATCAATATTTGTTTTCTCTAATATGTTTAACCACAAAGAATTCTTTCCTTTCAGTCAGTCTATAGAATGCTATTTTCTTTAAATCATCTGGTCAAAAATGACATAACTGAATTCTGGAAATAACTGTTGGAATAAAAAAGAACCCCAGTGATATCAATTCAAAAAAATGCAATATAAAAATTTGTCATTAAATTGAAAGGGTATAATGCAATGGTTCTCAACCTTCCTAATGCCACGACCCTTTAATACAGTTCCTCATGTTGTGGTGACCCCCAACCATAAAATTATTTTCCTTGCTACTTCATAACTGTAATTTTGCTACTGTTATGAATCGTAATGTAAATATCTGATATGCAGGATGTATTTTCATTGTTACAAATTGAACATAATTAAAGCATAGTGATTAATCACAAAAACAATATGTAATTATATATGTGTTTTCCGATGGTCTTGGGTGACCCCCGTGAAAGGGTCATTCGACCCCCAAAGGGGTCACGACCCACAGGTTGAGAACCGCTGGTATAATGTCTTTACATTTATAGAAGAGATTAAGACTTAAAGCAAAGGCTTGCTTTAGAGCCATAGAGTATTGTTTCAGAAAATGTCTGGGAGAGAATATTAACAGAGTGATATCAAGGGAACAATGGGTGGAATGTGAGTCCAGGTAGCAACATCTAGAGAGGCTTTAGGAGACAACAGCTTGATACTCACACCAGCCCACATTTAAAATTTAGACAGTCACAGTTTATGGCTAACATTTTAAGTGAAATTTTAAATTAACTTCATAAATAAAATCATGTTTTATACATTTTACACTAAGCAATTTTAAAAATAAATTTATGGTACCCTTCTCTTTTCTTCAAAATTCATTTTCCTCCACAATTCCAAGGGCTGGGTTTTTGAGCTTCCAATTTCCTTAGGTTTCATTATAAATTCAATTAATCTAGAACATACTATGGATGTCAATGAACTTGCTCTGTTTATAATGCCTTTCTTGTTCTATTTTGTGAATGCCTAGTTTTTCTTCAAGACCCTATTTAAATTCCAACTCAATACAGACTGACAGCTGTCAGAGGGGAGGGGTTTGGGAGGCTGGGTAAAAAAGGTGAAGGGATTAAACAAAAACAAAACAAAACTCCTAGACACAGACAATGGTATGGTGATTACCAGTGGGAAACGGAGTTGGGAGGAGAAAGAAAAGGGTAAAGGGAGGATAAAAAGAGATGGAAGGAGACTTGACTTGGGTGGTGAACACACAATACAATATACAGACTATGTTTTATAGAATTACATACCTGGTACCTATATAATTTTATTAACCAATGTCACCCCAATAAATTCAACTTAAAAACATTTTAAGAGGTCTCACCCACCTTAGTACAGAAGAAAGATAACTTATGATCATTCCTCCCCCACCAAGAATGGAAAGAATTATAATTTCTAAGCTTTGAAACAGGAGTAGCTACCTATCAGTGAGATCTGGCCTTCGACTTGGTCTCATGAGTCCACAGCACACACATCAGTGCGTGCTCTCATTTCTGATCATAGCTGCACAAAGGACTTTCAGTGACAGTATGGTTGGAACTTGGACATGTAAATCTTAAGAGATGACCTTTTTCTGAGATAAAGATGGCATTTCCCACTATCTAGTAACTTAAGATTGTCACTAATATGAGAGAAGAATTTCAAGGATGTCTTTGCTTCCCATCCAAATGCCATTTTCCTAACAAATTTTGGAAGTAGCTATCTATCCATTTTTAAAGTCAAGATATTTTTCAAAGCCTGCTTTAGAAGAGATTTTTTTCTGTTATTCCTTTTCCCACTTACTTTTATTTCTTCCTCTTCATCTTAACACATCGTAATAAAGAATGAAAGCATGTTTATCACCTAAAAGAATTCCAACTCAATAAAAATCTTTCATAACCCCCTCAGGCAGTTATTTGTTTTTTTTCTGTGATACCATGATGTTTTGTCGGTATTTTTATAACTTCACGAGTATTACATTTCCTCTATTTAGATGTGTCTTACCCTGTGAAAACTTTAAAGGTAGTTACTGAGTCTTCCTTCTCTATGATCTGAGTACATAGATAGTATCAGCTAAATGATAGGATTCGATTCGCCTGTGTTAGATGGATGTATGATTCTCGAAATAGTCGGTTTTGGTGTAGCAACGACTGGTAAGCATTTCCCAGCATCTTTCTTCTCCTCCACTTTTAGTAATGGACATTCATCTCTGAGTTTCAGTGGGGCACATAGCTGCTCAGTTAGAAACAAATTGTCCCATATCCCTGAGTGAATTAAGTGACTAAATTTTTACCAGTGACACGTGAGCACAGTGATATGTATAACTTCTGCATCATTTCCATGGAAACAAATTACAAATCCTGCTTATTCTCATCAGCTTCTCCACAGACTAGATATCAGCTGTGATGCTGATGAGGCAGGCAGTGCATTAGAAAGTAAACGGGAACCTAGAAGACGTCACGAAACAGAGCCATCTGCCCACAATGTGTTTGTCCACCTCTTCTCAGACCATGAAGAGAAAGAGAAATAAACTTCAGTGCTACTTGAGACATCATCACTTTTGGACTCTCTTTGTTACAGAAGCTCAGCCTATATCTTATCTCATATCCTATATCGTGTGCAATATAGCTGCCCTATGTCAGGGCAGGTGGTCCTCTGGTGGATACCTTCAGCAGTTTTCAGATCTGACAGATACTGTCACATTCACTCTAGTTGTCCCGTCTCACACTAGCATACAATGAGCTGTTTTACCAGCTGCCTGTGTCAATATCTGTTGGCAGTACAACTCCAAACAATAGTTGCACCTCTAGATACTTCAAGAGCCAGGACCAGCAGCTCCAGTGATTTCCAGCAGTTGCGTCCGTCAACAGGTCTCACAGGGTTTTTCAAGTCTGTTCCTTTGTCACTAGATAGCTGTTATCCTCTCAGCATCTGAATGACTATGTGTCTAGTGGTGTATTAAATATGTTTAAATAGCTCTCTTTCACAGAACAAGAGCAAATAGAACAGACTCCAGTTTGTTTGCTGATTTCCACATATAAATGTGTAATACTCACAGCATGGCCAATTTCATGCTAGCAACACGACATCACTAAATGTGGAGTATGTGGAGCTGAGAAGAGCCGCATGCACTTGCCTTTTGTGGGCTGGTAAGAGCAGCTCCAACACACCACTGACTGGACAGTGTCAGTTATCTACTGTGGCACAGCAAACCATCCAAACTTGCCTGCTTAAAGCAAAAACTCATTATTTGCTTGCAATTCTGGACAGTAATTTTGTCTGGGATTACTGGGGTTGTTTTCTGCTGCGTCCACCCATGCTGTTGTAGGCAATTAGCATTTCAGAACGAGACTGCATGGACTCACGCACTCACGTGTCTGGCAGTTGGTGCTCACTGTGGGCGGGAATACCTTGAATCTCTTCCCATGGACTCTCATATTATGGCAGGATCTTTACTTGGGAGTCCCAGGGCAAATTTCCAAGGGGATCATAAAAGCAACTTCAACGCCTATTGAGACTCCACTCTGAAGTCCCATAATATTCCTCTCCTTGTATACTATCAGTCAGCTAAGGTAAGTCACAAGGCCAGCTTAAATTTAATGCATCAAACCATTTTGATTAGACAAGAAAGCAATTTAATTGGTAGCATTTTCCCTTTCTCTCTATAAGTTCAAATGGTATTTAAAAACATAGTCAAACCATCACACACCTATTAGGATGGCTACCATAATTAAAAGCAAGCAAAACAAAAAAATAAGTGTTGGTCAGGATTTAAAGTGCGAACCCTTGTACACTGTTGGTAGGAATGTAAAATGGTATAGCTGCTATTGAAAACAATAGGGCAGTTTCTCAAGAAATTAAACATAGAATACTATATGATGCAGAAATTCCACTTTTAGGTATATAAAACCAAAAACTGAAAGTAGGAACTTGGAATCTGTGTATGCCCATGTTCATAGCAACATTATTCATAATAGCCAAAAGGTGAAAGCAACCCAAGTGTTGATGGGAAGCAACCGTCAACAGATGAATGGATAACCGACATGTGGAGGATATATATATACAATGGAATATTATTCAGCTTTAAAAATAAAGACATTCTGACACATATTATAACATGGATACACCTTGTGGATATTATGTTAAGTGAAATAAACCAGTCACAAAAGGACAAATACTGTTTGAGTCCATTTATATGAGATACCTAGAGTAGGAAAATTCAGAGACAGAAAGTTGAATGCTGTTTACTGGGAGTTAGAATGGAAAATTGTTGTTTAATAGGTATTGATTTAAAAAAAAATTTTTTGTTAATCCTCACCAGAGGATATTTTTCCATAGACTTTTAGGGAGAGTAGAAGAGAGAGGGAAAGACAGAGAGAAACATCGATGTGAGAGAGACACATCAGTTGGTTGCCTCCTTGTACAAGCCCCGACCAGAGACACATCAGTTGGTTGCCTCCTGCACAAGCCCAGATCAGGGCTCAGGCCAGGGAGGAGTCTGCAACCAAGGTATATGCCCTTGACCAGAATTGAACTGAGCCAACCAGGCTAGGGCTTAATTATTATTATTATTATTAATTATTATTATTATTATTATTTTAGTTTTGCAAGATAGAAAGAGTTCAGGAGATAGGTTGTGTGAACATGTGGATGTTCTTAGCACTATTGAACTGTCCACTTAAAATAATTAAGATGGTAAGTTTCCTGTTGTGTATCTTTTGCCACAATTTAAAAATTCACAGAGCCACAAATTCTTTGACACCCATTGAGAGGTAAGTTCTCTGTCTCTTCCCCTGGAGCCTCGGTGGGCTTTTGACTCTCTTGGAAACCAGTAGAACGAGGCAGAAGAGTGTGGCACGAATTATAATACTATCTCAGAAATGGCAGCATAATGTTTGCCTCGTTTGCTGAGACACTTGCTGTGGAGCCCTGAAGTCTGATGACCTGATGCCTGGTGAGATGCCAGGGCACATCGAGAAGCAATGAATAAGTGCTACTAAGAGTCTCAGCTAAGGCGCAGAAGACAGTCAGCATCCACTGACCAACTCAGTGCAGATGCTTCTGGCGATTCTAGTCCCCAGCCAGAGTCATCCCCAGCCCACTGGGAGTCTCAGCTGAAGTCCAGACATCATACTAGTAGGTCTGGCAAACCACTCTCACCAGACCTGGCCAAAGTCCCGACTCAGATTCAGGTGGCTTCAGAAAATGTGTTTTAAGCCTCTGCATCTTTGTTTTAACATAACAGCTTTATTGAGATATAATTCACATATCATAAAATTCATCCTTTAAAATGCATAACTTAGGGTTTTTTAAATTATACTCACAGAGTTGTGTAATTATCACTTCTATCTAATTTTAGAACATTTCATCGCCCAAAATGAAGCCCCATGCTCATTAGCACTCACTTTCCTTTCCCTACTCCAGTTCTACTCTATAGATTTGCCTATTCTGGAAATGTTATATAAATCGAATCATGATATATGTGGCCTTTTGTGCCTGGATTTTTTCACTAGAATGAGGTTTCAAGGCCTGGCTGATTTGGCTCAGTGGATAGAGTGTCAGCCCTCAGACTGAAGGGTCCCACGTTCAAATCTGATCAATGGAATGTAACTTGGTTGCAGACTCTATCCCAGTTGGGTGCGGAGGGGAGGCAACCAATCGATGTGTCTTTCTCACATGGATGTTTCTCTCTCTCTCCCTCTCCCTTCCACTCTCTCTAAAAATCAATGGAAAAATATCATCGGGTGAGAATTAAAAAAAAAAGAACACTCATTCATATATTAAGGTCCCAACATTAATTTACAACCTAATTATATGTGCTTGCCTAAGGAAGAAACTGGTTTTTTTTTCCAGATATAAAGAATTATAAAATTCCACTTTACCTTTCACTTATAAAAAAGTAAAGAAAAGAGAAACGGTCCACAGCAGAACTTAAACCTTACAATGAAAAGACTGCATGGAAATAAAATGTTCAGTAGCTGAGAAGGAAAAAAAACAGCTCAATGGTTGAGCATTGGTCTGCACACTAAAGGATCTTGGGTTCAGTTCCCAGGCAAGGGCACATACCTGGGTTGTAGGTTCAATCCCTGGCCCCGGTCAGGGTATGTGCAGTAGGTAACCAATCTGATATCTCTCTCTCACATGGATGTTTCTCTCTGTCCCTCCCTCCCTCCCTTTCTCTTTCCTTCCTTTCTATTCTATCTAAAATCAATAGAAAAATATCCTTGAATGAGGAATAAAAATTAATAACAATAAATAATAATAACAAAATAATTTTTTTAAAAAAGAATGAGGTTTCAAGGTTCATTCATGTTGTAGCATGTATCAGTATTTTATTCCTTTAAATGGCTGAATAATATTTCACCGTACAAATATACCATGTTTTGTTTATCTAAGCATCAGTTGATAGACATTTTAGTTGTTTTCACTTTGGAGCTATTATGAATAAGGATGTTATGAACATTCATATACAAGTTTTGGTGTGAACACATGTTTTCTATTCTCTTGGATATATACTCATGAGTGGAATTCCAGGATCATGTAGTAACTACATTTAGTTAGCATTTTGAGGAACTGCCAAAATATTTTTCAAACTGGCTTCCCCATTTTACCAATGCCACCAATAATGTATATGGGTTTCAATGTGTCAACATCCTTGCTAAATTTATTTTTAGCTCTTATTTTACTTGTCTGAGTGGGTGTAGCATAGCATGCCATTGTGGGTTTGATTTGCATTTTCTAATGACTAATGTAGTTGAGCATCTTTTCATGGCTTTCAATTTGCATATCTTCTTTGGAGAAATATCTATTCAAATACTTCATTTTTAATTTGGCTATTTGTCTTTTTATTATTGTGTTATAAATGTTCTTTAGATATTTTGGATACAAATCCCCTATCAAGATACATGATTTGCAAATATTTTCTCCCATTGTGTGGATTGTCTTTTCATTTTCTTGATGGTCTCCTGTGAAGTATGCAGTACAAGGTTGGTTCCCTTGCTATTTCCTCTTGACATGTGTTGATATGCACACTGCTACTAGGCCATATGGTTTGAGTAGTAATTAGATTAACAAAAGTAATTTTTATTCAGAACAACTTCTTTGGGGGGATAATTTCCTTTATCTTTTCCAAAAGAGTAAAATTATATCCTCATTAACACTGCAACTAAACTATTGGCTTTGATAAATTCAGGATGAATATAAAATAGTAAAGCATTTGCTTTTCTTTATTCTGAAAAACTGCAATGATGAGGATTTGGGGTAAATATTCCCATAATGGGTGATAAATATGTATGTATTCCATAATAATGCTGTGTGAAATATTACTTTATGAAACAAGGCTTTAGAAATTATTTTAGATTAAAAGGTCCTAGACTGGGCAGAAAAAAGGAGATGGATTAGTTAATATCTTCAATCTTGTTTTTTATCAGAATCAGTTTGTGCTGAGCAGATCTGTTCATTTAGAAGGGTTTCTCATACCAGGACAGATGACATTTATGTCGGCCTGTGGACTCAAAGGTCCCAGGTTCGATTCCGGTCAAGGGCATGTACCTTGGTTGCAGGCACATCCCCAGTTGGGGGCGTGCAGGAGGCAGCTGATTGATGTTTCTCTCTCATCGATGTTTCTAACTCTCTATCCCTCTCCCTTCCTCTCTGTAGAAAATCAATAAAACATTAAAAAATAAAATAAAATAAAAAAATAAAAGGGTTTCTCATACCAGGACAGATGACATTTATATAAAGAAAGTGGACATTCCATAAAAGATGTTTTCAATATATATCGCTTCATCAAAAATAATACATGAATGAATATAATATTTATTAGTATAAATTAATTTGAAAATTCACAAAATTTGGAATGTTGTATCTTTGTAACAATTCCAAATTTCCACCACTGAGAAACCAGCTACTGTCTCTTCCACAGGTGACTAATTTATTTAAAGGTCCACATAATTGGCTTTATTTTGGCATTAAAATTTAACAACTGTCACTTTTATTGCTACTTTGGTCTTGCTCAAACAAAATGAAGTGAACATAATATGTTATAGTCCTGATAAAACATTAGATCTATTAGTAATTTATAATCAAATAATAATACTAATTTAGTAGAGAGGCAAAATTTAAAGTGTTCCACCTGCTGTAGGAATCTAAAATATAAAAAATCTAATACGGTTAATTGTTTACAATGAAGGATATCAGTAATGAAAGATGTACTTTTAATTCTATCAATATATGGTATATAGCAACTATTGACATGATGATTAGTAACTTACCTAATATGTAACCAAGGCCAAGCACACCTTCAGGTATTCCCCTATCTCTTGCTGATGGATTAGAAGACCGTTTAGTGACATTTTGTGGACAGCAGTTCTTTAATACTTCCTGTAATATGGAAAGTAATAGCAGTAATTGTGATCAACAGTTCTGATAGTCTAATAGAAAATTCTATTTCTCAAGAATTTCATTAAGGATGTATGTACCTTTATACAGATAATAAACCTGACAATAGACTGCATCTTTATTTTGCTTTATTTAGTAAAACAGAATCAGCTCAATCAAATTTATTGTCACAATCAAATCTTAAGATAACATATTTAGCAATTAACTAAAACAACTATATCAAATGGACAATTGTAAAGCTCACATAATATAAGAAAATGTTCCTTTTGTATCAAGAACAGGCCACTAAGTGGTCTCATAAACTATAATCAAAACAAGCAAAATAAAGCCAGGAACACAAGTTTTCTGAGTGATAGCCTTGTTGGTATCAGGCAACTAAAATAGTTTTTATTCAAAAAGCTTTCTAATTTTTGCTCTAGTGTGTAATATTTTCTGTATGAATTTAGTGCCTTGTACTACTGAGAATTTGGGATGAAGACAGTATATGCTACAATCAATTTACTATAATTTGACAAATATGTCTTCAGAATTGTTTTTTAGCCAAACAGAATGACCTCAGAATTAAAAATGTAGGGTAATTTAAACAAAATGCAAAAATTTACTTTTCATTACATAACAATATTGACATGCCAAACAGTAGACAGTTTACTAAAGATGGTTACTTCTTTAGATTCACTGAGGTAGCCAAGGAAAATTCTCTATTTTTTTAATTCGAAACATTTTCATTTTCTAAAATTTAAAACCTCTTCATCTCTCCCTCTCTCTCCTAGCAAACAGTCAGTCAAGTCAGCTTGCTTGTCTCAAGGTCATTTCCACAAGGTTAGCTCCCCTGAGGTTGCTTGTGGTTGTTTTATTGTCATCCCTTCCTCAACTGCTGCCCAAACTCTTATAATTACCCAGTGTAAATATACACAAATGAGGAGTTCAGTACCAATAAAATACACGCATAAATAAATTAAACAATGTAAAAATAATAGTGCAGCATGCATAAGATTAAGTAGCAAATAGTAGTGAATACTCAGAAAACATTTTGAACTGATGAGGCAATTCTCAATTGCAAGTTAACCTTTAAGAAGGTGAATTTGTAATATAGGCGAATGATTAGACAGAACTTTAAGGTGGAATGGGGCTTATGTAAGATTTGGCTAGAAAGGGAGAACCTAGGTGGATGTGTTACAGGATTCCAGGGCAGGAGGAATAGGGAAACTGAGACAGGAAAGTTAAAACAAGGCCAGTGTGGGCAATTTACAGCCAGCTTGTAACTAACAAGCCATTGTCTTCCCAGCCAAGGACACCAGAGCAAATGGTTAATAACCTTCCTAAGGAAAGAATGCAGAAAGGGAGGGGGGAAGGGGAAAGGAAAAAAAGGGCACTTTTACTCCCTAAGCAGAGAAGCCAGCAGTCTCAAGGCTTGGCAAGATAAAGTGCCAGGTGCCTCTCATGAATTCTGGGAAGGCCACAACAAAGTGAAAAAAGGGACCTTGAGAATTAATCTGCACCAAAATATTCAGCAGAGGAATTCTGAGACCTATAAACAGGAAGCTATATAAGGCCCTGGACCCCCACCCAACCTGCACTTCAAATTAGCTGAGAGCCTGTCTGTACTTGCTTCATAACTCCGATGTATAGATTTGCTTCCTTTGCTTCTTCGATAAAGGTGCATGCTTTAATTGCTTTAATAAATTGGCTTTTCACTATGCAGTCAAGGTCTTCCTATAAATTCATTTACATGAGAAGACACAGATCGAGGCTGGGAATAGCCCTCTCCCACTGGCTCAGGAGGCTGTCTTGTCCGGAAACACCTCTCTGGTGTTGGTGAGAGGTGCCTGTAACACATGAGATGAAATGGCACGGGCGGTAAAGCAGAGGTAGGAACTCTCAGTGCATATGGGTGCTTTTTTACCAGCATAGGTGGGATCTCAACCCTGGCTGCAGGATGGAAATATCTGGAGAGCTTTACAAATGCAGCGTCCGGATCCCTCTCACAGAGATTCCAGTTCAGTGGGCTGGAGTGAATTTCAGACACCTAATCAGGGGTATACATTTGCTTTTGAGATCATCCAAAACTCTTATTAGATAAATATGTAGTTTGTGAGACATAGGCAAAACTTTTTTGCATAGACAGCCAGAATTCACTTATGTGCTAAGCGTAGGATAAGCAGAAACATAGGATGCATTAAGTACTAGTATAACTACCAAGAGTGACCATATATTTATGTAACACATAGGTACAAATATATACACGACTACATATGTAAAAGGTACTTGATAACCATGAGGTATTAATTTGGACACACTTTGGTGACATTTATTCTGCACAAGTAAAATCCATGGCAGTTTGTAGGCTAATTGCAAGCTAGAGCGTGGCCAGGAGTAATCATTCTTGTGTTTATTCAAAAAGCAAGACCAAGGCCTTCCACCTGTGAACCCGATTGTGCAAAACCTAATTCTGCTCCTCATGACCACACCACCAGTGGGGAAGGCTGATGTGGCAGAGAGAGATACAGCAAATGAATACAGAATTCCTCAGGATTCCTGTAGTGATTTTTTTTTGCTTGTATGCTATCTTAAATCTATTAACTCTCGCATATCTTTCCCCTTGCTTCTCACTGAATGCTTTAAAATAGATTTAATAACAATGGCATTTGAGGGTTTTGTCTGTGAACCTTTCTGTTCTGTGACCTCTGAAATAGCTTGCTTAGCAGCATTCGTGGAGGACACTTTTGCAACAGCACAATGTCTTGTAAGACATAACCAGTGTTGTTTAAATGCTCCCCAGTGGTTAAAGACAGGTCTGGGTTGAGAGCTGCTGGGATAGGGAATTGGAAGATCTGTATGAAAATTACAGATGAGGAAGGATTACTTTACATGTGAGTTAAGCAATTTATATTCTATTATTCAGCACATCTGGAGTTCATGAAATACAAAAGTAATATTATAAAATTGTGCCTCGAAGATTGATTTGACAGTGATATGCATTTGGGACAGGATGAGGAGAAAAGTCTAGACACTTAGCAATGAATTGGAATAGACAAAAAGAAATTTTTGGTGAAATAAACCTGTAATAGGATGATAGATTCTGGATGGGGAAAAAAAGAGGTTATCTGCATGACTGGATGGATGTTGGGGTCCATTCACTTCCCAGCTCATATTATGAGGCCAGTATTAACAAGATATAAAAATCATATGAAATAATTATAAAAAATAAAAATACAGAACAATATTCCTCATTAATATGAATTTAAAGACCTTTAACAAAATATTAGCAAAAACAATTCACCATTATATAAAAAGTCTAAACCATGTCTAAGTGTGGTTTAGACCAAGAATGTGAGATTAATTTAACGCTGGGAGAAGTTCCCAGTGTTCCAACCCATTCTCAGTTCCCAGCAGTCCTTGCACACCTAAAGGGGTGTCCACTATGCAGTTTGTCCAGGACTGTCCACTTCGCAGAAACCCTCCCCACCATGTAGAAAGTCCTGATTTATTGATGATTGGGGCATAAAATTGGGGAAAATGTAAAAAAATCCCAAAAACCTAAAAACTTCATATCATGTTAAAATATATAATTACTTACCATATATTATTTTTAAAAAACATATTTGTATTGATTTCAAAGAGAAAGGGAGAGGAAGAGAAAGAAATAGAAACATCAATGATGAAAGAGAATCATTGATCAGCTGCCTCCTGCATGCCCCACATTGGGGATTAAGCCCACAACCAGGGCATGTGCCCTGACCGGTAATTGAACTGTGACCTCCTGGTTCATAGGTCGACGCTCAACCACGGAGCCCTGCTGGGCCATGTACTATATTATTTTTACTGTTGTGCTAGTACTGCTGTGTTCTGGGTTGGCTCTCTAAGAGTTGGTTATTCTGTACCTGAGCAGGAGGAGAATTGCTTTCCATGGCATTGCCATCCCCCAGCAGCAGTCTGATGTTGTTGTTTCTTGGCACTAGAGTGTTTTTTACATTTATTTATTTTCCAATTAAAATTGACATAATATTACATTATTTTCAGCTGTACAACATAGAGATTAGACATTTATATACCTTACTAAATCTAGTACCCCAATAAGTCTAGTACCCATCTGACACATGCATAGTTATTACAATGCTGTTGACTCTAGTCCCTAAGCTGCACTCTATGTCCACATGACTACTAGTACTTTGATAACTGGCAATTTGTACTTCTTAATCTATTTTATCTTTTTCACCCATCCCCCAACCCCTCTCCCATCTGGCGACCAGCAATTTGTTTTCTGTATCTATGCGTTTGTTTATTTTGTTTGTTCCTTTATTTTGTTTCTTAGATTACACATATAAGTGAAATTACGTGGTATTTGTCTTTCTCTTTCTGACTTACATCACTTAGCATTATACCTTCTAGGTTCATCCATGTTGTTGCAAATGGCAAGATTTTATTCTTTTTAAAAGTATATTTTTTATTGATTTTTAGAGGGAGAGGAAGGAAAGGAAGAGAGAAAGATGTGAGAGTAGATCATTGATCGGCTGCCTCCTGTACACCTCCTACCGGAGATTGAGCCCAAAACTCAGACACGTGTCCTAACCTGGAAGCAAACCATCAACTTTTTGATGCATGGGACGCTGCCCAACTAACTTAGACACACTAAGCAGGGCAAGATTTCACTCTTTTTTATAGCTGATTAATATTCTGTTGTATATATGCACTATCCATTTGTCTATCAATGGACACTTATGTTGCTTCCATATCTTAGCTACTGTAAATAATACGACAATAAATGTAGGAGTGCATATGTCTTTTAGAATTAGTGTTCTGAATTTCTTCAGATAAATACCCAGAAGTGGAATTTGGTGCCAGAAAAGTTCTCTGTGGTCCAGGTTCAAGCTCAGTCTTAACAGGCCTACTGAACCTGGGCCTTTTTTTTTTCTTAGCATTTCTATCATGTCTCTCTGTGGCAGCAAACTGTGCCCTTGGTCAGTGGTCCACCTTGGACAGGAGAGTTTTCCTTCTTCTCAGCCAGTGATAGCAGACCTCTGCTTGGTATGAAAATAAGATCCTTGGCTCATGATGGTTTCTCACAAGATGATTAGATTGTGATGTTTCATAAAGGTTATCATGTTAAGCCACTGAGAGTTGGGTACTGCTTATTACAGAACATAGCCTATCTTCTCTAACTAATTTTCATTCATTATTTTTGTGGGGTTTTTTTTTCAGTTGATCAGTCAATACTTTATTGTGATTTTGTTGCACCAACACTAAATCTTTTGGGGGGTGTGTTTTTCAGTTATTATGTTTGCCTCATGATCAATCTTCCTGATAGTTGGACCTACATGTGCTGCTTAAACTGGAGATTCATTCCTGTGGAGAACTTGTCCCAAGGAAGACTCTAATTTTCTAAACCCTGGATTAATGATTTACATGATTTCTTGATATGATACATTAAGCCCATTCTCATAATAAAGCTAGCACAATTCCTATGCTGATATCTTATTCCACTTCTACCTTTAAGTTCTCTAACTCTAATATTTCAATCCTCTTTGATCTTCCATCACAAAGTGTTGTTCAAGTAACCCACCTGGTTTATGAGATCCTCTACTGTTTGGTTTTCATTTCAGTGTATCAGAACCACCTGGTGTTTATTTAAAATGCAAATTTGTGGTCTATATACCTAATAAATTCTTATTTCAAAGGTTTGGGGTAGGGCCAAAGAATCTAAATTAATAAGAAACCTCCTCAAATGGAGCACTAAAAATCTGGTGCAGTGTTTAGTTCTTTTTTTTTCTTGTCCTTGAAGACTTGATCTTGAATGAATTCCCAATAGGATCTAACCCACACCTGGAAAGTCTCCCCAACACTAATAACCTATTCTTGCCATATTCTGCTCAGAAGTAAGAGATTTTCCTAGTCTGATGGGCATGTCCTAACAAAGCTGTATGCCAAAACCCCAATTCCTCCACCAGAGAATTTTCAATATTTTTATCTCATGTTGTACAAGTACAATGTAAGGGAGCCAGTCAAATTTATAAAAGTAAAAAGCTGTGCAAATGCCAATATGAATGACTACAGCATTTTAACTTGGTTTTGAGATCCTTTATAGAATAACTTCTTCTATGGATAATTTTGTCATTTGATTCTCTAGCACTGTTAGACTACTAATTATTTCTCTTGCCCCTTCTAAGTGATTTTGAAGATGCAGTGTTTTGTCAGGTGTTATCTTTCTCTTTATATTCTTCTAAATTCTTGCTAGTATTCATATCCTGTACTTGACTTAAGCAAGTACTTTGTTTTAATTTTTGCATCCTTTTTACAAATTATTTTTAGTCCCCAAATGTGTTCTTCTTTTTGAGGTAGTTTCTTAACATTTCATTTGCTGTCAGTAGGAATCCTAAGCAGAGCTCTATCTGATGATTAGTCATTTCTTCAGTGATATATCTCACTTGACAGAGAGGGTTTAAAAAGATGCTTTCCCTTGATTTTACTTTTTGATTGTAATGATATATTCCACTATTTGTCATTTAAACTGAGATGTATTAGCTTAGTATTAGACTGTGTATTACTAAACCGAAAAACAAATTTCACAGTTTTCCCCGTTTGAAACAAAGTATTTTTTATTTCAGCTAGCATAATGATAAAACTTAAGAAGTATATGCAAATGTAAGTAGCTAGAATAATAAATATGCAATTGAATATAGCCCTTTGGGAAACAGAAAGAATAATAATTGTTTGGGTTATAAGATTTAGGGCTTAATGTTCTAAAAAGCAAAGGTATTATTTAGATTTATTTTTGTTTCCTTAAAACTAAACTTAACACAGCTTTTATTGAGATATTCAAATGGTTGTTTATAAAAAAGTAGAAGGAATTACTAAGAAGGAAGGTAAATGTTCCAGGTATAAGCATTTATGAAAGAATTGACTGTTCAGCCTAATTTGCCCTTAAATCAATTATGATTCAATAACAGGATCAACCTTTCTCCCTTTTGGTTGTAGCATGACTAAGTTGCTTTTGTCATTTTGATAGTGATGTCATAGTCTAAGCACTGAGGTTTTAGGGGCATAATAAAGGGGTTACTTTATATTTAAGATAAACCTCTATTGCATCAATATACTTTTTATCCTCACATTATTTGACATGCAGAATTTTTCATGTTAATTGATAAAATGATGTAATCATAATTAGATCCAGCATACAACTTTTCAATCATAAAAAGGAGTGACAAATTTAAAGGTTGGTTCCCTGCGGTTATTTATAAATTTCAAATTTGAGGATTATGTTTGCAAAATACTACTTTGTCGCCATTGCACTCTAACCAGACCAGATTTTACATTGAAAGTTATTTTAGTAATAGAATCAGACTGATATAATTTGAGGTGTTGGTAAGGGGAAATATGGGAATATTATAGCACCAGTTAAGAACAGATATTGCATACTAATTTGAAGGCTTATGAAGCATAGTTTCACCTTTATTATTAATTACCTTGAGAAATACATATAAATCCACCTCTGCTCATTTACACACAGATTCTTGCCCACCCCTAATATTTAGTACACCTGTGGGTCAGTTTCCTTTTCTTCCCAGCCCTGACATTACCAGAGGTTGCAAGAAGTCTTTTTGCACATGCATATGGATACCCAGCCATATGTCCAAACTCTTTCTACTCACCTTTCCCCAAACACGGCCAGCTCAGATCAACCTCAGGAAATCTGGTGTGGCAGAGAGGATCTTGCAGAACTTATAAATAGGCTAGCGGGCTTGCTTGGACAATACTACTTGAGTAAAGTTGGAGTGTGAGCTCCAGATGGACATGTCTTAGTGACTCCATGCACTCAGAGATGGACCAAAGTGATACCCTTTAATGCAAAGGGCACAGATTAGCATCCACCGCTACCTGGGTGTAATAGATATTTACATCTATCTAATATATTGCAGTATTTGCAGCATCACAGAATGGCCAGTTCTAGGGAAAGATAGCATAATTCTTGTTATATGATTGCTATTTTTTTGCTGTTGATTGAATGCATCTGAGAAGTGTCATCTCTGTAGATTTTTAATCAGAATATTAAAAATCTTTCCAGCTATTCCCTTCCTTTGTTTGGCAATCTAGAAAACCTAATGCTCAAATTAGTATTTTCCAGACAGGAATTAAAGAAATGTTCTGGAATAGAAGATAGTTCCTTTAAATGCTCCCAACTGATAAGGACTAGTCTACTTTTACTGTCCTGACAGTATATGCAAACACTTGGTACATTTTGACAAATAATTCTATCAAAATTCTTCTTTGGATCAGGTTCTTAGTTAGAGTCTTATACAGAAAAAGAGGTGTGCACACATTTTTTTCCCCGTAGCATATCTGTCACTTCCCCCAAATTCTAGTTTTTAATTTCTTTATTTGTTGTAGGCTAATGACACAGAGTAATTCTTCAGATATTTAATATAAATATAGACAGATGGAGTCAAACAGACTTACATTCAAATCTATGTTCAACTTACCAGTTTTGAGATTTGGGACTCAGCTTCAATTCCTTTATCTGAAAAAAAGGGATTAAAATATCTAGTTCTTATCATTGTTCATAGGATTAAATAAGAAAATATGTGCCTATTTTCTATTTAATAAGCACTCATTAAGTTGTATTATTACCTCACCATGGTTATTATTACGGATGTTAACTTTCAGAATTAGAGCATTACTGTTAGGCCATTAAGTGGTGTCTATCATCACCATTGCTCGCATAATTTCACTGTGCAAAAACGATTTCATCAAGTCATTCTAAATAAAATTGCCAAGGGCATACCTAAATCACATTATGTCAACCCTGAATGTTCACAGGCAAGTTCCACTTAGGGCATTGCTTTTTTAAGAAGTGACATCATATCAGAATCAGGTTTTGACATTCAACTCTAAATCTCTTTACCAGGTCACACCAGAGTTCCTCTCCTTCTTTTGTTTCTCCTGTTCCTGATCAGTTGCCTCACAAACCTCCCTCAGTTAAGCAGGGCCAGAGCCAAGGCAAGGGTGAGGTGTCCTAAGAACCCATGTCAGAGCTCATAAGGGCCTAGTGTGTCTATGGGCTTCACTAGGGGGAGCCGGGGGGAACATGTTGAGATACTGTCTTATAGCAAAGCTGAAATTAAATTCCAGGTGGACTCTATTACTGAATTCTCAAGTCAATAGAAGTAGGCAGTGAGAGAGATGCCAGGGGTTCAGAGTCTAGGTCTTAGAACCAGGGAAATCAAGAGGTGGGACCCAAAAGTTCCCCTGAAATAGTCAGGTGATCAGTTCTCCTCATTGCTTTTACTTTCAACTCTTGTCCTTTCTTTTGTGCCATGACTTAGGAAGTACAAGATTTTCCTCTTTACTGCCACCTCTGTGAAATCTTTTCAAGCCTTTAGAGCCAGGATCATAATAAATACTTTTTATGATTAATATTTCCTAATTCTCAATTTCATAATTTTCCTGTTCATATGTAAATTATTTATATATAAATGATTCCTTAATTCATTCAATTATCCCCCCGAAATTTTATTGGTATTGTGCTGAGAAAAAGAGATTTGATACCAGCACTTATAGAAGAAGAATTCCAATAACTAAATAGGCAAAAAATTAATAGAAAAATATCAAATACCCATAGATTAATGTGACAGAAGGACTTTGAAAATATTCATTTTAATTTGGGTATCAGAGAAATTCTCTCTAAGAAATTGATTCAAGCAGATACCTAAGTAAAGAGAAGGACCCAGCCAACCAAATGTGTCCAAAGCAAAAATTTGAAGATAGTATTGAGCTGAGTATATTGCCCCCACCCCCCAAAAAAGTCAATGTGTTCAAAGCGTGATGCACATGGAGAGATTGGTACAAGATGAGGTCAAGAAGAAAATCAGAAAACAGATAAAGCAGTCTCTTACAGGTTATGAATAGGTTTTAGATTTTAAGTGTGACATGAAATTATTAGAAAGTGTATATTAGAAGAATAGCATATGTTGTTTTATGTTGGGGAAAGCTTTGGGACTAGTGCACATGAATGAAACTAGAGAGAACAGTTTAAGGGTCCTGAAGTAGTTCTGATAAGACATGATAAGACCTGGACTAGAATGAGAGTAGCAGAAATAAACAGGAGCGGGGGGGGGGGGAGTCGTAGAATTTATTTTTTGAGGGAGAGAAAAGGGAAAATTCAAGCATAAAACTAAGTTTTGGCTTGAGCAGCTAGATAGGTAGTGGTACCATTTTTTGAGATAGTGAAGACTGATAGAATAGAAGACTGGGTGTGTGAAAATAGAGAGTTCTTTTTTGGATGTGTTCAAAATACCTATTCATCCAACAAGTACATTATAAATATATTTTCTTTTTATTGGCTAAGATATCATGGGTGAATTTACTCATTGATTTCTTCAACGTGTCTGTGATGCAGTAGATAATACAATAGTATTATCTTATGGGGCAATCAATGATCACATTTTTAAAGTGCTGAAGCTAGCTTGGTGTTATTAAGTTATAATAAAGCGATTGGTCAAATTCATTAAAGTAACTAATGGTTTTGTTTCAAACATGTTCCCAGAAGACTGGCCTCTGTATTCAGTTTATTCCTTGCAAGAGTTAATATAATGATATGTAATGAAGTCATAATCAAGTGGAACATGCTTATAGAAACAAGTCCATGCTTTGGAAGTTTAGATTACGAGCAAATCCTTTGCCAAAGCCTACTTTGTAGAAAGGATTAAACAGTAAAAGATGATAAGGGAGTGAAGGACTAAACCTATCTTTAAAGTACAAGGTATTTAAAGATTTGGTGGCCACCATGATTACTACAAAATGCCTACAAATAGTAAAAGATTGGTTCATGATCTAGGAAAAATAGATGTGAGTCAAACGCTGATCCATGTCAAGACACAGGAATAAAAGCTCAGATCCTAAAATAAGACTGTTGAAAGCTAAGATCAGAATGCTGCAACTTAAGAATTGAAGCATAAAATGTACTCCTGCTCAGCAAAAGTGATTTCATGGCCCTTTTCTAAGATAGTTAATCAAGCTAGAGACAGGCACGTGTAGCATCACTGTTTTATGTATGGGACAATCACTTGGGAGCTTTTGTTTCTTTGATGTATGGATGGGATTTGGGGTATGAGATTTAAGGCTACTGTGATTTTCCTATAACAATGTAGCATAAGATTAGGAGAAAGTGCTTTGGAGCCAGACCAATCTGAATTTGAAATGTAAGGTTTCCATGGTTCCAAATTGCTTTGGGCAAATTACTTCCTCTGTGCAGTAAGGTTTACAATGCTTACTTCCAGAATTTTTGTGAGTTTTAAATTAGTTTTCATTTGTAAAATGCTTAGCACAGTGCCTGGTACACAGTAAGCATTGAAAAAATAACATGATTTCCTAATCGTTATTATTACTATTTTTCATCGGATTCTGGCAATGGTAACAGTGGGGGGTCTTATATCTGTACTTTGCATAGCACCTCTGGGAAATTAAGGCAAGTTCCTAGGAGTTCTATTGGCCTGAGAACTCCAAGATATTGAAGGAAAAATGGTATTAAGAGACAGAGGACTGACATATATATAGGTCACAAATATCCAAGATTAATATTCCAAAACAAAATTAAACTGTAACAATTTTTCTAAAAATATTGCATTAGTAGGAACAAGAAAGTCACTATGAAAAAAAAGACATTTCAGTCTGGAACAACTTGAAGAGCAAGGAATTACAGTGAGTATGCAGTTAGAGTGGAAAATATCCTCAACTTCAACTTTTTTCATAGTGAAATGTATAAATATTTTGCAGAAATATTTTCAAGTTTTTATATTTTAACTTATTTAAAAATTACCTTTCTTCAACAACCTCTTAGAAGACAAAACTCATCAAGTAGATTTTTCTTTATTATGATTATATCATCTGTTTTTGCCTCTGAATTTTATTCAATTCCAGAGTAAAAATAAATTTATCCACTTAAAATTTGGAGCTCCATAAAATATTATTCAAACAAAGTCAAAATATCCAACACACACAAGTATAATATTTCAAAATTAAATAGTATCACCTTTTGAATTCCCACTGTTTAATTTATTCAATTTCTATTTGTTTACAGGGTTACATTTGAATTTCTTCCTATTTGCAAGCTTTCTTTCAATAATTGCATTTTGCCAAAAACTAGAAAGGCTGAAGTTGGTTGGACATTTTAATTGTTGATTAAAGATTTTCAAATGATATTTGAATAGTGAGAAGAGGGGGGGAAAGTTAAATATTCAAACATTCTATGTTTTGCAAGTAGTATTGAATTTTGTAACATTTACAAAGCAGTTCTTCAAAGGTTTAATCATTTTAAAAAATTGTGTGATTGTGTGTCAGATAGCAAAAAGAGAAACTGAAATGTTCTCAACAAATAGGGTCAACAAATTAGTTATTTTTTTCCATTTTATGAATGCACGAAATACTTGGGATAAAAAAATAAGTGAAATGATTTAAGAGTAACAATTTGATCTGAATTTTAAAGCCAGATTCAAAGAGTGCTATGTAATACAAGTCCTGATTATCATTCATTAAAAGCTATGTGAATATCAAGAAAATATACATAAAATTATTACAGATGATAGTTACCAAAGCATTGAGATCTTAAGAGAGTCAAGATTCCAAAGCAAGTGAAGTGTAGGGATGATCCTGATATTCAGACCATTATTTCTCTGGAGACATCTACTAAATTTTAAACAATTTCAATCTAAAAGAAGAAAGCCAGCTGTTGAGTAAACCTTGTAGCAGAGGAGTTAAGTGGCAATGAGAAGCCAAGCAGAAATCACAGCTCAGGAGACTTGGCAGGTGAGCCATCTCATAAGCATCTATACATATAAAAGCCTAAGTGACTGGAATGACTGGAACAACCGGTTACTATGATGCTCACTGACCACCAGGGGGCAGATGCTCAACTCAGGAGCTTCCTTTTGGTGGTCAGTGCGCTCCCACAGCCAACCTCCTTCAGCTGGCCAACCTCCCTCAGTCCCTCCCCTCAGCCAGCCAACCTCCTGTGGTCCCTCCCCACAACCCCAGGGCTGGGACAGGGAATCAGGGGTGGGTGGCAGCAGATGCGGCCCCTTTCCCAGGGGGGCTGAGGGCCGACTCCCTCCTTGGGGCCGGCAGCCAACCTCCTGTGCCCCATCTGTCCCCTTGGCCAGCAGGCCCTGATTGGCCTGCCACCCGCCCACTGCAGAGGTGGCGCAGTGAGGGAAAGAGAAGGGGGAGAGGTGGCGAACCACGCAGTAGCATAGTGCCAATGATGCAGTGGTGGTGTCCAGCGTCTGCTCCTTTCATGCCCGGCCCAGCAACTGTTGCCTCCTCTCTGGCCCGGCCCTGATCGGCCTGGCCCCAATCGGCCCTGATCAACAGCCAGGCCTAGGGACCCTACCCCTGAATAAATTTCATGCACCGGGCCTCTAGTATGGAATAAACTTCAGAGTTGGGCCAGTCATAAAGAAGACCTCATAAAACTTTAGCTTTTCATTTTAAATATATAGGACTAACTAGAAATAGATCGTCCACTACAAAGTTTGAAGTCCTGCTTCAAATTAGCTTGAATTTCAAACTGAATTGGTGTGATGTTCCAATCCTAAAAGTCTTCCAGAAAGAAAAGGAAATCTGTGAAGCAACAGATTTTCTCAAAATATTCCTATAAATTTTCACACACTATGTCCAGCATTCAACCAAAAATTATCCATCGTACAAGATGCAAAAGCAAATGCATAAACATTCAAGAAAATAGAAACTGCGAGAAAGATACCTAAAGATATACAGATATTGGTATTATCAAACACACAATTTAAATAAATCTCAAGAAATGGAGATCGAGGTAGAAAATTTTAGGAGAAAGTTTAAGTTTGACAGTTCTGAAGGGAAATCAAGCAGAAAATGTAATAATCAAAATTAAGAACTCAATAGTTAAGTTTAACATCAGAGTAAAGAGTCGATGAAATGATCAATGAACTGAAATATAGGTCAGTAGAAAATATAGAGACCATAACAAAAGCAAAGAAAAATGATGCAAAACCTAGAAAAGAGCATAAGAAATATACTCAGCATAATTAAAAGGTTAGCATGTGTAACCTTTGGAAATTGGCATCCAAGATAGAAAAATAGGCAAAAGCAAATATGTAAGGGAAGACAGTTAAGATTTTTTCATGATTAATCAAGCAAACCCCCAACAAAATAAACACAAAGAAAATTACACCTAAACACATTAGCAAATCTGCTAAAAAAAAAAAAATGAACACAAAAATACACTCTTAAAAGTAGCAAGAAAAATAGAGAATCTTAAGAATCAGAATCTGTCCTTGCCGAGGTTCAATGACCTATCATCCCAACCACTGGACTGGATCAGAAACTGGACTCACCAATGGATCCCAATCAATCTTTCAGGGATGAAGACCAACTTTTCAAAGCTGCACAATTAGAGTCCTGAGTGAGAGGTCCAGGAGTACAATAGTGCCTCTCCAAGTTATGGGCACTATACTATTAAAAAAAATTAACCTGACACTTGTTAAATTGGTAAGGAAGACTTAATTCAACCCTACTATAAGAGGGGTATTCCAACAGGGGAGAGAGATCTGATTCATCTCCAAATGCAAGGACAGTGAGAATTTATAGCCAAGTAACGGGGTGAGGAGGGGGTCAGTGGATGGAAAATTACTAAAAAGCAGGGGGATTTTTTCTAAACTGACCTAAAAGGATTCTTGCTAAAGGCAAGCTGAGAACTTAGATATCAAAGGTAGGGAATGAAGAACTTAATTAGCTATCAAGTGTGATGAGATATCAAGGATGGGTGATTACTACTAAACTAGAGGCCCAGTGCATGAAATTTGTGCACTCAGGGGGGTCCCTCAGCGTGACCTGTGCCCTCTTGCACTCCAGGAGCCCTCAGGGGATATCTGACTGCTGGCTTAGGCCCTCTCCTCTTAAGCAGGCAGTCAGACATCCTTAGCGCTGCCACAGAGGCGGGAGAGACTCCTGCCACCGCCACTGCACTCGTCAGCCATGAGCCCAGCTTCTGGCTGAGCGGCGCTCCCCTTGTGGGAGCACACTGGCCATCAGGGGACAACTCCTGCATTGAGCATCTGCCCTCTGGTGGTCAGTGCGCGTCATAGTGACCAGTCATTCTGCAGTTCATTCGATTTGCATATTAGCCTTTTATTATATAGGATTGACTTAACAAGCTTCTTTGCTAAAACTAAGCAAGTGGAAGATAGGATAGGGGTCAAGAGCAGGGTGTAGTTGAGACAAGGTCTCAGAAGAACATGACTAAAGTCTTTTCCAAGAGATAGTCTGTCAAACTCAATATTTGGTGGGTAGATTGGTGGATGGATGGATGGATGGATGGATAAAAGGATGGATGGATGGATAAAAGAAAGAACTATAGAAAACAGAGTATAAAAAAACTCCCTAAGCCTGTTGGAAAGAAAAAAATAAAAGAAAATAAAAATCTTATTATTCAAAGCTGATTTGTTGACATAAAATGTTCATATTTCACTTTTACCAAAAATAATTATTAAACTAGACAAATATGAAATGTCACCCACACATTTTCTGTCAAAAAAGTTTCTGTCAGAATCCTGTGAAACACTACAATTAGAGAGGATAGGCCTCTGAGCACAGTGAAATTAAAGACTGCAGCCCTGTGTTTCTTGAATCTCATTATCACAGTGAAATTCAATAATAATTAATACAATTACCCACTAGTTATAATGTGTCATTCAGGATTTCATAGTTTAACTACCTTGTAATTTGAGATGTTATCTTTTGCTCATAAAATAACTTTTACTTATTCCTTTGGTTTAGATTTTTTGCTTCCCCAAAGCCTATTTTTGTCCCCAACTTAAAAAAAAAAAAAAAAGAAAAAAAAGGAGGAAATGCGAAAAGGCAAGGTAAAAGAAAGGAAGGTAAAAGAAAGGAAGGAAGGAAGGAAGGAAGGAAGGAAGGAAGGAAGGAAGGAAGGAAGGAAGGAAATTCTCTCAAAATTCAAAAACATTCAGATTTCTTTCTTTCAAAAAGGAAGAAATGAAGAAACGAACTGGGGGGAGGAAGGGAAAGAGGAAGAAAAGAAGGAAGGAAGGAAAAAAGACATTCGACCCTTTTCAAGTCAGGAAGCTCCAGCCCCGGCCAGGTAACTCAGTTGGTTGGAGCACCCTCAGCGCACCAGCAGGCTGGGGGTTCCATTCCTAGGCAGAGCACCTGCCTAGGTTAGCATTTGATCCCGCCCGCTGTCAGGGCGAGCACAGGAGGCAACCAACCACGTTTCCCTCTCACATCTCTCTCTCTCTCTCCCTCACTCTCTCTCTGAAAATCAGTAAAATCATGTCCTCAGGTGAGGATTAAAAAACAATCAGTAAACTTCATATTTCAACTACAGCACGTGGCTGTTCTCTGGCAGTCATAACGTGGTAATAAAGTTATTTTAATGACCTCCTGGAAGCAGCTGATTAGAGTTGCCATTCTATTTGTTTCCACAGTCACCCCTTTGAACTCATTTATGAAGATTGATTTCTTTCAACAGCCACTTATCTGTTCAAACCTACCAATTTTTACCCAGTCAATCTGTTCCTTTGCCACTTCCAGGTTCCTCGATTAGACCCTGTTACATTCAGAGCATTCTGAAAGGTCTGGCAGCCGTGGCATGACTCACCAGAGGAAATGCACCAGCGTAGACGTCCAGGTGCCACTTTCTCAGATGTCTGAAGGTGAATTTGAAGAGGCAACAGTGTAATCTGGGAGCCTTATGTTCAAAAAGCTTTTAGAAATGACAAGTGTTCTCACTTCCAGTGTCCTTTGCACTGCATTTGTAATGTAAGGAAAGGATCATCTTCTCTCTAGCAGCACAGAAAGCAATGAAGGGAAGTCATTCATGTAGGAAAGGTGGCTTATTTACAGTTCTACTCTCAGCAAAGAAAATGATAATAATAATATAATCATAATATACCAGGGACATGTATGGGTTAAACCTTAGAATTAAGAAAAAGCAAGATTCTATCTACAAAATTATCAGAAAGAAAATAAGGAAAACAGAAGAAAAATTTGACCCCATGAAGATGCAGCAATTGTCTGCATGAAGATACGTGGGAGAATGGTGGCTTGGTGAAGGGGACCCTGGGCTCTAATCAGGATCCTGAAGATCCTGGATCACATCCTACATCAGGTGATAGAGGGGGACAGGGACTAATTTGGCTGTTGAATTATTAGCCAATCCTTAATGTTTTCATTCATTTACTGCATCCTTCCACAGTAATTAAAGATGTACAGACATACTGGTGCATCTGGTGTTAGGCATTAAATCACAAGGTTCTGAGACATTGTAAACATTTCCTTGGAAGTGTCTTACATTCAATCCAGGAGCTATTCATGATTATTTTTTACAAATATATCAGGTTATTTGGAAAAATCAATAACTGAAGTGCAACATTTACTTATAAATACTAAATGAATTCATTTCCCTTCTCAATAATTCAGCAAACAGACCCAGCTTCTCCTTGTTTCTGGAAACTGTGACAGGGTGCCACAGTTGAGGCATCGTCGTGACATGTGCACACTGTCATTCTCAGCGGAATGATAAGTCCAATTAAATTCACTCTGAGCAGTAATGGAAAAATGATGTGCTGTAGAAGCACAGAGAATGGACCAAAATAGTTTTAATTATGATGTTTATTTTCAACAGAATATGCATTTTGGTAGCTTCATAGTTTTATTGCTATTTTATTTAATTGATTCAAGAACTATACATTGAATATCTAGACATTTAGCAGAGGACCTGACAAAGTAGACACATTCTCTGCTCTAATGAAGCTTCTATTTTGATTGGGGATAAACTAGCAATAGGTATAAAAGTAAATAAGAAAATTCAGGTTGTATTAAGTGCTGGGTGTTTTTTTTTAAGTAATTCAATGGAACAGAGGCTGATAAGGGATGGAGGGCACTCTAGGATGGACTGGGAAGGCGTGGTGGAGGGAGTGGGCTTTGAGCCAACACCTGGGAAATGAGAAGCTATCTCTCTTGAATATCTTGGCATAAATGGGGAGAGGGGGGGCAGAGGAAACAGTAAGAATAAAGGCCATAGAGTTGGAGAGAGTTTGGCTTGTGCAATAGTAAGGTTTAGTGTCTACTCTGAGTGGAATCATTACTAGAAAAGTGCTCATAAAAACATCATAAAAACTAGATGGGGAACTTTTGGGGGTGTTTTGACCCCCAGGCTACTGCTGGTTAGAAACTTCAGGAAGTTGAAGTTCCTTTGGTTGGAAGATGGGAGAAGCAGTTATTTAATGGGAACCCCATCTATGCCATGACTCTCATTATCTTCAATTCATTTAGTATCTTTTATGGCAAATGAACTGTGTTGTTGTTTTTTTTGAAGAGGTCTTTTTAATTCTATTAATGTTCTAAGACAGCTGGCTGAAGGAACGCCAAGGCCAGTAGGCTGAAATGGCTTTGTCATGCTTTAATCATATGCATTGGGCCACGTGTCCAGATGAAGGGGCAGGGAGAATTCAATGTCAAAAGAAAAACAAGAAATATCAATAGAAAATGGCCATGACATGAGATTAGTATCTCTTCTTTTAGGTCCTGATTCTTGGCCATCCTTTGAATGAGGGGCTAAGTGTTAACACATGAACTCCTATTGAAGAAGCCAGCCCCAAGAAATCTGGCAGCAGGCCCATTTGTGACCTAGTTGGCAAAGATTGCCCAAAGACTGAAATATGTGGGGCTATTTTCCTTCATGGTTATAAGAAGCAACCCCCGCAGTTATATTAAAACTTCAATGGGGGTGAGCAAGGGAGAAAGCAGGTCCTGGAAAATCCCAGAATCCCAGGGGCTGTGTGAACAAATGGTAGAGAGGAGATACTCAATAATTCCTAACTAAATTCATATTGGAATCTATTCAGTAATAGGTAGTAGATACTATTTAAATAAATTGAGTATGGGATTGTGTAAGGAAATATTATAGGTGGAAATGTTATAGGTATAAATAGCTAGCTCATGGCCATGTAACTTTGCCACTCCCCTACCCCCAATAAAATGACATAATAGAAATGTAAATATAATGTATTTAAACAGACATGCATCATTGTTGCTCCTAGAAAAGAAGGAAGAGGTATTGAATGCTGTTCTGGTACACACTATCTTTGAACAAAGCACAACAAAATACTATATATCACAGTTAATTGCCCTGACCTATACTATTCACACCTCAAAGTGAAAGTTATATAAGCAAAATGTTAATGCTTTAACCTAAAGATTAGGCTAGAAACTTGATAATTATGCATTCTGATAACTCAATGCAATGTGCCATTTAATGTCCTTTGGTAACCTGCCATCCATTTATTGAAAGAGATTATGTGTCAGCGATTTCTAAATTTGATTTATCAATACTTTCTTACTGCTTCTTAGATTTTGCCTGTACAAAACAATAAATAAATGCAAAA
Source organism: Myotis lucifugus (assembly GCF_000147115.1). NCBI lineage: Eukaryota > Metazoa > Chordata > Mammalia > Chiroptera > Vespertilionidae > Myotis > Myotis lucifugus. The sequence goes on along the minus strand of NW_005871119.1, from coordinate 4,873,946 downwards.
TATCAATGTATGCTTTTACTTGACAAATAGTTTAAAAATGTTTTACTATGTTTTTTGCCAATGGCAATTTATTAACCAATGATTTGAGCCATTTTTAGAAAAATATAAACTTGTACAGTTAGGCTATTATAGTTGAAAAAGTTGTTTAGAGATATGAAGTTTCAAGTTACTCTTAATAGAAGAAACATTTAGGTTAAATATTTATATTTCCTAATGTGAGTATAAGAGAGAAAAATAAAATTCATTTTTATGTAAGATTACCCAGAAATATAAGACAAAGAAATTAAAAATGAAAACATGAGAGAATGTAAAAATATCCAAAACATAAATATTAAACATATTTCATGTATCTGAAGAGTATTACTATAAAAGAATAATCTAGGTTTTTTTGAGGACCTAATAGAAGTAAGAACCAAATTTTTAGAATAAAAGAAAAAGAATAAATAAATGACAAAATCTGAAGTGTCTGATAGAAAACAGACATCTATTTGAAATAATAAAACCAAAGAAATTTTCATATTAAGGATCAGGTATTGTTTCTCAGGATGGAACAATTCCTGGCATACAAGTGACACTCAATAGCCCTGACCAGGCTCAGTTGGTTGTGCCCCGTACACCAAAAGGTTGAAGGTTAGATTCCCTGTCAGGGCACATACCTAGATGGAGGGTTCCATCCCTGATCAGGGCCCATATGGGAGGCAACTGATTGATGTTGCTCTCTCACATTGATGTTTGTTTTTTTTTCTCTCTCTCCCTTTAAAATCAATTTTAAAAAAATCCTCAGGTGAGGTTTTATTTTTTTTTAAAAGAGACACTCAATACATTTCTACATGTAAATGGAAAAATAACAGCTAAAATATGCATTAAAATTTATGACAGCATAGGAGGTTTTAAATGTTGCTACTTCATTTTTAATATAATCTTTTAATAAGTTACAATTTACTTGTCTAAAGTTGATGATCATGTCATTAAATCCTCAAATTTCTAGTTGTGTACTATAGTGTGTGTGTTTTCTAAGAAGTGATGCACTATTTTTGTTACCTATTTTTTCTTAGGCCTGTGGTCACATAGTTAAAGTGTAAAGTGCTCTGAAAATATATGTTTAAAAATTTATTAACTAAATCTGCTACTTCCGGGACTCCTACTTCATAAACTACACTTGAAGAGTAGGTATTTCCAAAGTGGAAAGAAAACTTCAAATGCTTAATCCAACTTGTTATAGTCATCTACTGCCACAAACACAGACTGAGTGGCATTGTCACTTCTTAGAATGCTTTGCCCCTGTTTAGATGCTTTACTCAATTTAACCATGATATATTGATTATTGAAATGTTTATTTTGGGTTTAAAAAAGCTGCTAAAAATTGTTTTAATACTATTTCCTTCAATAGATACTGTTAGGTAATTATTTTTCCATTTGGAAGATAATTGACTGTTAGAAAACAAATGTGCACAAGAATTTATGATTACATGACCTTGATTTCTCCATATTTCAAAACCAATATTTATGGTATAACTTCCAATACTCTAATAAGTATGCTTTAAACTTCACAATTACCTCAAATTCAACATCATTGGAATTTAAGACTGTGATTACAAAAAAAAACATATGAAGAGAAGCTAGTTAATCTACATTTGCTGCTGAATATATGATCCTTTTAAAAATGCAGTGTTTTAGTGGGGAATTGCTATCTATTTATCTTTTTTCTCAGCCAGTTATTTTACTTCTAAGTCATTGTCCTGAAACAAAATATAGAAAAATTACACAAGGGGATGTTGTGACACTGTTTGGATGGAAAAATGCTGCTATTCTGTCCTTGATTGAAAAGACTAGAAGGTAAAATGGAGGCCAAAGTATCAGAATAAATAAAGAGAAAATTATTGAAAAGTGCATTTGTATTATTACTTGTGAAGTTCAAGATGACATCAATTATTGTCATAAATTTATGACATGAATAAAATATATTCTTAGGTCACATTACACTGGAGTTTGATTTTTCCTTTCATTAGCACTATATATATATCTATATATAGATATAGATATATATATAGATATATATAGTTGATATACAATATTATAGTTGATATACAAAAGTACAGTTGATATACAATAGTATATTAGTTTCAGGTATACAACATTGTGATTAGATACTTATATACCTTATAAAGTGATCACCCCAATTAGTCTACTACCCATCTGACAGCATACATAGCTGTACCATATTCTATCTCTTTGCTGTACTTTACATGCCTGTGACAACAAATAAAATAAAACTGGCCTTAAAAGTTAGTTATAAGTACTCTAGAGTCTAAGAGGAATTTATATTTAAGAAAAATAAATGTGGTTTTACTTTTTGATTACATATAAAAATTGTATACTTTTTAAAGCGGACATGTCAAAGAATTTGAATACTACAATCAAGGACAGTTTAAGTACATTTTTTCTGGTATTTCAAATTACTTTTTGCATTTCATAATTTTAAAAAAGGAAAAGCCTTTTACAAACTGTGCCTCCAACATTTCTTATTCAAGCTTATCTGTCCACTCAGTGCCTCGCAGACAATCATGAATGCAGTGACGTTAATGAGCAGAACCACATGGGTAAGGTGCATTTCCTCGGTGAACTCCAAAGAGTTTGGAAGGCACTATAGATACTCTCTATAGTCCATATTAATCTTCAAACTTGCCCTTCTACATATGTCAAAAACAATTGTTTTTCAAAAAATATTTATAGCATTAAATTGAGTACTGTGGATGCAATATATATTTTTAAAATTATGTCATGTTTAAGTTAACAGAAAATGTCCAGTGCTCTCTCTGATGGCTCTTGGGGAGAATCCTTCTGTGCCTCTTCCCAGCTTCTGGTGTTCTCCAGCACCAGAACCCTTGGAATTCCTGTGTGTAGAAGCATAGCTCTAATCTCTGCCTCAGTCATCACACTCTATCTTCTCTGTGTCCAAAGTGGCCTCTCTTTACTGGAAGAATTTTGGATTGAAGACCCACCATACACCAGTGTGACCTTATGACTAATCACATCAGGGATGACCCTATTTCCAAATACTCCCAAAGAGATCCAATTCAATCCATAACAAATAGGAACCAGGTAAACACCAAATCCTGCCTGGCCAATTACCATTCCTTACAGTGGGTGGGCCTCTCCAATGATATATATGGAAGTAAACTGAGCCAATGGGGAAATGTGAACCATTCTATTTTAAGCCAGACCAGGCCAGCACATTATGTCCAGATGCAGTCTTCTATAGTAATCTGCACTGGCATGTGTGAGTTAAGTCAAAGCCTCAGACAAGGCGTCTCCATTCCCCACACTCCAAATACCCATCTGGTCTCCATGCTAATCCCTGGCTAGTTACACTGTGGAAAGAGGTTAGAGAAAGGAGAGTGTATTTGTCAACTCTAACAAGAGCAGTGTAACATAAATTGAGCCTCACAGTTTTTGCTATTTTTCTTTGTTTACTTGTATCACTTCTATTCTTACCTCTCTCTGATGAAAGTTCCTTAGCTACTACCACACCTTCCAAATGTTTTGAGGTTTCCCTGTAAAAAGGGAGATCAAGAAGTGTTAAAAGCCATCAACAACTTTCTCCTTGACTAATCACAAAAATAAATAGCATTGAAAAGACTAGAGCTCTCTAAAGTGAAGAGTCATTCAAACCATTTTATGTCATAAAAAATTGCTGAAATGAAAACCTATTTCTGGTGTCAGGCAGGGGGGTTAATCAATCTATGGAGTTGCTTGCCTATGCTAAATGACCATAGACTAGTGCTCTTTCATCCTTATTTTATCCACTCTTATTGTTTCTAGTATCTTCTCTCTATTGCCACTCATCTCATGTAAAAATAACCAAATGAACATTGCTGGCAGCCTATGAATATAAACATATCACACTTAAACTCCAGAGTAGTTTTGTTTGAAATCCTAGGCCTCTGCCTAGCAGAAAGCCCATATTTTTTGAGGAAATACCTTTCCCTGAGATTCCCATAAACCCCTGTGGTTGCTTACCCATGCTCCAGATCATTTCTAGCCCCTTTCGCCCTAGCAGTTTTGAGTCTTTAGTTATTTCCTTTAAGAAGCCCGAGGCAAGAAGGGATTTCCTCGTAAATCATCAGAGAAAGTTCCTCTGGCTATTGTCAATCAGATGCCCATAGATTTTTTTTCTTTATTGATTAAGGTATTACATATGTGTCCTTATCCCCTCATTGCTCCCCTCCCCCCCACCCCCATTATGCCCTCACCCCTCTGGTGTCTGTGTCCATTGGTTAGGCTTATATGCATGCATACAAGTCCTTTGGTTGATCTCTCCCCCTTACCCCCCTCCCCTACCTACCCTCTGAGGTTTGACTATCTGATCGATGATTCTCTGTCTCTGGATCTGTTTTTGTTCACCAGTTTATGTTGTTCATTATATTCTACATATGAGTGAGATCATGTGATATTTATCTTTCTCTGACTGGCTTATTTCACTTAGCATAATGCTCTTCAGTTCCATCCATGCTGTTGCAAATGGCAAGAATTCTTTCTTTTTTACTGCAGCGTAGTATTCCATTGTGTAGATGTACCACAGTTTTTAAATCCACTCATCTGCTGATGGGCACTTAGGTTGTTTCCAAATCTTCGCTATGGTAAATTGTGCTGCTATGAACATAGGGGTGCATATATCCTTTCTGATTGGTGTTTCTAGTTTCTTGGGATATATTCCGAGATTCGAACTGCTCTCAGTCTTCTGCCTGCACTGCTTCATGCTTTCTGTTAAGCTGGTTAAAAAAAAAATTCTGTCTCTCATAACCATCTCTTTCATAGGATGTTCCCAGATCTTTGGGAAACTGCGACAAACTTCTGTTATATTTATCTAAGCCACCCATTTTCAAGAGGTTTCAGGTATTTTCTGGCAGATTAGGGAATATATTTGGATGGAAGAATGAGGAAGAGGAGACTCACCAAGTACCTGGTGGTTCTGTCCAGTACCTAGGCTCTACTTCTTGGTCCAGTCCACTCTACCAGACTGTCCTTTACTTCTGATGATTTTATTGCAGAATACCCCCACTCTCACCATTGCTCTTGGCTTTTCAGCTTAGATAGGATTTTCTTGTTATTTCCCATAGTGTTCATCTTATTTTCCCCAACGGGAGCATTTAAATTTTCTTTCTTTAGAACATAGTTTCACAAATTCTCTATGTCTCAGCTTTTTATCACCGCAAATGAGCAACTTTACCCAAATGATCTCTCCATGAAGCAGCATGCTGGAGGAGAACGAGTATTCCTTCAGGAGGCAGATCAAGCTTGGAGTCCTAACTGTGCCCAGAGCTGACTCTCTAACTTGGATAAATCTAAAGTCTGAGACTCTCCACCACTAATTGAGAGGGTGGAACTAAGAGATATCTAAGGTCCTTACATAAATGTAAATTTGGTGTATATTACAGAACTATTTCATCTTATCTTTTAATCTTAAATATCTTCATGAATTCCATACTGTTGTGTCCTCTCTTTTACATTGGCCGGACTGCTCAGGGTTCATTGGTAATTTTGCATCAGTATTCTCAACTTACTTGATCAACTTCATTGTTGAATTACATAACACTCCGTGATGTTTAACCATAAATTAAAATATACATACGGGAAGGCCAATGTAATGGTCAAAGTTTAGTTTGTTAATTAATAAGGAAACTATAGCTAACATTAAATATGACCATAATTTGATAAACAGTAGAAAGAACAGTTCTTTCCAAGAACGAATATTTTGCAATCCATTGGTTTTTGCAAGCATGGACTGGATTCAGCACTCTATGCCTTAGAATCAGTGGTTCTCAACCTTCTGGCCCTTTAAATACAGTTCCTCATGTTGTGACCCAACCATAAAATTATTTTCGTTGCTACTTCATAACTGCAATGTTGCTACTGTTATGAATCGTAATGTAAATATCTGATATGCAGGATGGTCTTAGGCGACCCCTGTGAAAGGGTCGTTCGACCGCCAAAGGGGTCGCGACCCACAGGTTGAGAACCGCTGCCTTAGATCTTTAACATTCTACCAGGTAAATTCTTCTTCTGGGCTGTTTACCTCATCTAAGGTTTCTCATGGAGAAATAAATCAAATCTGAGATCTGCAGAGACATGAATCAGTGTCAGCAGAGTAGGAAGAGAGAAAAGGCAGTCCTGGCTGTGTCAGTTCCTCATTGCCTTGAGTTACAAGGTCTCTTTGTGTAGGTTCTCCTTTAGGTTCTTTTAAAGTGTATCAATATGAGGTGGGAAGATTGGAGAGTAGCCCCAAACTTAGTTTAGGGAAGGCTAGTGTGGCCTTTGTCTTAAATGTAAAGGCATTTTAATAATCACCATGGGAAGCTCGACATATGTTCTTCTTAGAGAGCACACTGAGTGAGTCAGTGCAGGCATTTGACACCTTGTATGCAACACAATCTCAGAGGTTCTGTTTATGTCACTTACCAGATGTCATGATTCATTTCGTTACTTATTTGAAGAGTTTCTCTCCCATCTTAACTTCAGAAGTTTCAACATATGGTACTGAATATTGTTCAGAATTATTTAAATGATGCTTAGAAGGTAGTATTTGTCTGTTTTATTTATTTTACTTTGAAGTCTTCCTAATAACAGAAGTAGCTTACCTTCTGTTTTGCCTTGTTTTTAAAACACTTGAATAGTTTCTTTAATTTCTGTCTTTTTCAAGCAACGAGCACGAGTCTATTACCCCTGTCTGGTCAGTATCTCATTGTCACTGTCTCTGACCTTCCTAAACTCTGGCCCGACAGTTCTGATACTTTCTCCAAAGGTCTGATTACTGAAGATAATTTCCTTTGGTCTATGATAATGCTTTCATAATTACAGTTTTAGATGAAGGGGCAGAACAAATTCCTTGTCAACTAGAAACTCACAGATTTTATTATCTTCTGCTCAATCAAATTCAATTTTGCTTCCAATGCTTTTCACACTCAGTCACAGAAATGAGGCTGCCTGGTTCTGTCCTTATTTTCACACTCTGTTTTGATCTCTCTGGCCTAAGGCAGATACTATATTTCAGAGAAATATTTCCTTAGGAAGCAAGATGCAAACCTGGTGACAGCGAAGGCCATAGGTCTAAAAGCAGACCAAATGATTGTTAAATGCCAATCCTAAATGTTCAACAGCCTGAGAAGCAAGGTGGTTTCTGCACAGGCTGAGAGAATTTTTTTTTTTTTTTAGCAAGCCAGAATCCCCTTAATTCTGTTCTCTCTTGTGAGAGAGAAGTGCCCTGGATTAGAACATTACTAGCTAAAAGGGAAATAGTTGTGCAGCTAGAAGTCAGAAAATCTTATGGCTTTGGTTGTTTCATTGAACATCTCTATGACAAATTTTCTCATGCTATGAAAAAATAATTGATCTACTCTGAATAGAACAGTGCGACAAATTGGTGATTCTAAAAAGTTTTGAAAATGTTAAATACCTGTCTTTGTGGAGAGAAATCATACCAACTCTCAAAATTTAAAGCAGCCTCTATCATAATTCAAAAACTTCAGATTTCATATTTCTAGTGGTACTCTCAGCCCTGGTGTTTAGCTTGAAAAATATCTCAGTTGAGTTCCCCATGAACAGTTGTCTTCAGGCAGACAAAAAAGATATTTTAGTGTCTTTGCATTTGTATTCTGAATTCTGGTAGTCCTTGAAAAAAAGAACATTCATCTAATCTCCACAATTTAACTACAATGACAATGAATTTCTCCATAGATTTCTAATTATAGTCTCTGAAAGACTCTCTTAAATTTTTTATAAATAAAAATTGTTATAAATATTTAAAAATAGGCAACACACATTTATTGGAGGATTAATATTTTATTAGTTTTGTAGTAGGTATACACAGGAGTTTTATATATGGAAATTGAGGTCTAGCAAGTAAATGGAAAATTAAGTTGTAATGGTTTTCCAAAAACAATTTCTGCTCTGAACTACTGTAATATTTCATAATATAATTTACCTTTAGATCCCAAGCAAATATTTCAGCTTCCTGATGCCAGAGCATTACTTCTTCATTAATCTAGTAGATTTTTAAAAAGTTATTGATCACATGTTATATATGTATTTGGAACCATGAATATCATGGGGGAGGCAGCTAGGAATCAGAGATGCGTTATGTCTTGAATATTAATGGGAAGTCAGACATATTACACAGAAATCCATAAATAAAGAAGACATATCATTTGACATAGTTATAGAAGCAGCTTGTTCAGAGCAAGATTGAGGGGATAATTAATGCTGTCAACTAATTAATAAGAATTTCAGGCAGGTCTCCTTGCTGAGCTCTTGAGAGATTTTATGCATAAGACATGACAAAGGATAGTATCAGCCTTCAATATGGTACCACATATAGGTTTTCAATCAGAAAAGAAACTTGATCCAATTTACTATGAACAGAAACACTCTGTGGGACTAAAAATTAAACTAATTATTTTTAACATTACTGAATTCCATACTACAGAAGAATCTGAAAACAAAATATTTTTGAGATATAGATATTTCCAATGTATTGCATAAATAGTGAAAACAAACAAACAAACAAAAAACAAACAAAAAAGCATACCCAAGGTTTTGAAACCTACATTTGCCATTGAGACTGTGATTCAAACTTAATTGTCCAGTTCATTGTGCTTCTGATTACTAGACTAAGTTGATTTGGATGTTAAAAAATTAAACTCATATTGTGCTTAAGAAATGATTCTAGGAGATTATGCTCTTAAAAGAAAACTTGTATTAAGTGAAACAACAACATGTGAAAACCTGGGGAAAGATCACAAATAGGTCAAGAGGATAATGTGCAAAGCACCTGAGGGAGGAATAAGCTTGGCAAGTCCAAAGAACAACAAAGAGGCTGGTGTGGTTAGAACTGACTGAACCAAAAGGAGAGAGAGAGAGAGAAGATGACTTCAGAAAGCAAGCCAGAGTGAGATCATACAACAAGATTTGGGTTTCTGCACACAGGAATAATGCAATCAATATGATTTTTTATATACAGGAGAACCTGGTTGCAATATGGAGAAAAAACAGTGGTAGGGGATGGATATTTTTAAAAAAAGATTATTTAAAGTCGAGTTATAAGCCCTAAGGTGAGCCCTACATGCGAAGTCAAGGATGAAACGAAGTGAGACTTAATGAACCAGACTCGGAATGGAGTGTCATTTGGAATTTAGCAGGTATTTTTATCCACTTCAGGCACTTATAGGTCTACTGAAATGAAGAAGGCAGAGCTATGTATAACTCTGTTTTTAGTTCTCTGAACTCAAATTCTTTCTTGCATATTACAATAAAATCTCTTCATAGCCAGTAGATACTCAAAGAATTCTTATGTTGAATCTTCTGGGACTCCAGTAGTTGGAAAAGAAAGGGAAAATTGCTATCCTGATACTGAAAATGTGTACTACTGTCAGGACACAGGCATATGAATGGTTCACCTGATAATTCTGTTACTTCTACAAACTTTCAATTAGTTTTTACACTAGCCTATATTGGAATCACCACTGTAACTGGAGCAGACTAAGTAAAGATTAATGAGATGCTGGCAGAGTTGATCCTCAGGGATCTCCTTAATCTTATTTTCATGACTCAGTCATACAGACCTCTCCCACAATGCAATTAAAATCATTAAGTAACACATACCAGGGAAAATAAAGGGGCATGCACTACACATGCAGATTTTCAACAGAAAGCATCATGGGTATCAAGTGTTTTGGCTTCTTTTCCAGCTCAGTAATGATTAGTAAAGTCATGTGTAGAAAATATTTGCAGCATGTAAAATTTCTGAAGCTGTTGGTAAATCAAAAATGAACGCAAAACCATGTGATTTGCAAAGCTTTAATTAGTTCAATCCAAAGGGTGACTATTGCATCAATATGACAGAACCTGTGGATGAATGCTACTAAATTGTGATTGACCAATTCCTGTTATATTGTTACATAAATTATCTTAGTTTATAAAATTTAGAAAAGTGAAGGCTTAAAGTTAGAATCGCAACATTCAATAATTCAATTCTGCAACCATTTAGTGAATCCTTGTGCCAAATCTGTTCCTAATTAATACCTGGATTATTTGCATGTTAATTTTGAATAAAGTGATATTTCTTATTAATATATCACAATTGATCTTAGGAGTGACAGAGCCCTGAGTGATTGCTTCAATTATAGAAGATAAATAAACCCCAGATACCTGCTTTCAGCCGGCCATGGCCACGGAGCTGGAGCCTTGGGTTGCCCCTGGCCATGGAGGAAGCCAAGCCCTGGCTGGCTCTGATCTCCACTCCAGGTTACAAAGTTTCAATTATAGAAGGTAAATAAATCCCAGAAAAAAAAATAAAAAAAGGAGAGGCTGGGAGCTTCCGTCGCCAGGGAGGCTTGGTCAGCCTGAAAACGGCCCTCAGCCCCTCACCCAGACTGGCCAGGCACCCCAGTGGGGACCCCCCACCCTAAAGGTGGTGTGGCCAGCCTGAAAACAGCCATCAGCCCCTCACCCAGGCTGGCCAAACCTCCATGGGGTGGGCTTGATCAGCCTGAAAACAGCCATCAGCCCCTGACCCAGGATGGCCAAACCTCCATGGGGTGAGGGTCCCCACTGGGGTGGGGCTTGACCAGCCTGCAAACAGCTATCAGCCCCTCACCCAAGCTGGCCAGGCACCCCAGTGGGGACCCCCACCCTGAAGGGCAAACCAGCTGGCCCCCACCCATGCACCAAGCCTCTATCCTATATAATAAAAGGGTAATATGCAAACTGACCCTAACAGCAGAATGACTGGGAATGTATGGTTACTATGACACACACTGACCACCAGGGGGCAGATGCCCAATGCAGGAGCTGCCCCCTGGTGGTCAGTGCGCTCCCACACGGGAGCTCTGCTCAGCCACAAGCCAGGCTGACAGCTGCCAGTACAGTGATGGTGGTGGGAGCCTCTCCCGCCTCCTCAGCAACACTAAGGATATCAGACTGCAGCTTAGGCCTGCTCCCCGCTGACAAGTGGACATCCCCAGAGGGCTCCCAGGCTGCCAGAGGGATGTCTGATTGCCAGCTTAGGCCCAATCCCCCCGGGGTGCAGGCCTAAGCCAGCAGGTGGTCATCCCCTGAGGGGTCCCAGACTGCAAGAGGGCACAGGCCAGGCTGAGGGACCCCAAATATTTGTGCACCGGGCCTCTAGTCCAAAGATAAATGACAAAGTGGGAAAATACTGCAAATGTAATAGGAGTTTGATAAAATTAAGATATTAAAAGCATGACAAATTATTTTTTAAAAATAGAAGAATCTAAAAGAAAAATGAGTCAAAGATATCAACAATTTATAAAATATGAAATTATAAATAGACTTAAAAAGGATAGCAAGCATAAAAATTGTGCAGCTCATTAACAATTAAAATAAAAACTCCCCATGAGTAATGAGAATTCCAATTTTTGGCTTCTCAAATTAGCAAATTTTAGAAATCACCACTTGTTTCTAAGGATATAATCAGATATCTTTCTACATACACATGGTGGTAAAAATATAATTTTATACAACCTTTCTAGAAAACAGACAATATTTATCAAGGGCCTTAAAAATGCCCTGACCCTTTAACTCAGTAATTTTAATTCTAGGAACTTAATATAAGGATAAAATCAAGATAAAGAATAATAATTTTGTAAAATGCTGTTAATTACTGTTATTTTTAACAGAGGCCCAGTACACAAATTTGTGCACCAGTGGGGTCTCTCAGCCTGACCTGCGCCCTGTCACAATCCAGGACCCCTGGGGGGATGTAATAGTGCACAAAGCACCAGGCAGCCAGGGAGAAGCCCAAGCCCGGGGCTGGGTGCTACTCCCGCTCATCCTGGCCCCGCTGCACCTGCTGCCACTGCCACTCGGTAGCGCATTGCTAAGGAGGCGGGAGAGGCTTGCACCGCTGCAGCTGCACTAGCCAGCCATGAGCCTGGTGTCTGGCACCCATCAGTCAGCTGAGCAGTGCTCCCACTGTGGGAGCACACTATCGGGGGCAGCTCTTGCATTGAGTGTTTTCCCCCTGGTGGTCAGTGCGTGTCATAGCGACCAAACGGTCGTTCAGTCGTTCAGTCGCTTAGGCTTTTATATACAGAGATAGGAAAAAGGAGGATATGAAATTAATTGAACATCAAACCATAAAGAGATGGTAAAGTTAATTTTTGTGTGTGTAGATATTGTCAGCTCTACAGAATCTATGATGTAGAAACAATTGATAAAAGATCCCCTCCTACCTCATTTATGTCCACCCTTTTTGTGCAAATAATTTGGGCAGTCATTTATTGAACTGCTGTTTACCAATTTTCTACTAAATTCCAGGTTCTACCTTAGTTGTGATGATAAAAAAATGATCAAAAATATGATTGGTCCCTGTTTTCAGGAAACATACATTCATCTGTTGGTGAGAGAAGGGAGGTGCATATCAGCTGAACAAATATATCAACACAATTGTTTCATGTAGTGATTGGTACCATAAGGAAAATGACAGGAGATGTGGTAAAAGAACATCATGGGAGTGAGGGTAGGTCACTGTTAAACTGGTGCACAAGGAAGGCCTCTCTGAGAGCATTTTGAGCTGAGAACCAAAAAGTGGATAATGACTGTTCATTCTACAGTCATTCAAAACAACTTGTGGTCAAATTACTACTTGTTCATCCAGCAAAAAAAGACAATTTTATCACTATACCTTGAGGACATTCTATTTCATATTTACATATGATGTTAATTTGCCACATTAAAACAGAAAATAAAGCATTCTTTTGAAAACCATTTGGGAGCAACTATTCTGTCTTCTAAAATATCCACCGAGCTTGGGGTCTGAGTTAGTTGAATCTTTAACTTTGTCAATTATTAGTTATCTGACCTTGTGTAAAAGTTTAGACTCTCTGTGCTCTTTTTGCTTTATTTGTGAAATTGTAATAAAATTCTATACTTTTTTGTGGTAGGTAGCCTTGTTATCCCTAAAGATGTCCATTTACTAATTTTAGAAAACTGAGAATATATGTTACATTGCAAGGGGGAATTAAAGGTGCAGATGGAATTAAGGTTGCTAATGAGCCCACCTTAAAATGGGGAAGTCATTCTGAATTACCCCACAAGGGTCCTTAAAAGTGAAAGGGGGAGATGATGGGAGCAAGATTAAAGTGATACAATGTGAAGATTCAACTCACTGGTGCTAGCTTTAAAACTGGAAGTGAGCCATAGCCCAAGGAGTGAAGGTAGCCTCCAGAAACCAGAGAAGGTAGGAAAACGTATTCCTCACTAGATCCTCCAGAAAGGGGCCAGCCTTTCTGATATCTGGATTTTAGCCCATTAAAACCTGCATCGGACTTCTGACCTCCAGAACTGTAAGATAATAAGTGTATATTGTTTTGAGCCAGAATGTTTGTGGTCAATTGTTTCAGCAGCCATAGAAAACCTATACACTCTCTGACTACATGATTGTTGTGAGGGCCAAATTTGGTAATTTGTTTGGAGTGTATTAGAAAATCACCTTGGAAATATTTTAATGTTGTACAGATAGTAATTTTATTAGAGAAAACAAGGAGTTGGAAATATGTATCACATAGCATTCTAGGAGAGTGGAGGAATGGAATGTGTCCATACTTTCTGTCTAAGGAATTTCGTAAGGTCGATTCCATGGATCTCTGAATTGTATTGAGGTAGTCAGCATTGTGCATAAAACCCATTCCTTCCTTGAGCAGACATCCTGTCTTGTGAGAGTAATCCATTCTCTAAATAAGAATTGGGTTCAAGCCCTAACTGGTTTGGTTAATGAGAAAAGACTATGAAACAGTTTACTTTATTGAGAGAGTAAGAGGGGGATTTATTTTTCCCTGTCTAAATAGGCACATCCCCAGTAGGGGGTGTGCAGGAGGCAGCTGATCGATGTTTCTAACTCTCTATCCCTCTCCCTTCCTCTCTGTGAAAAATCAATAAAATATATTTTAAAAAAAAGAATTGGGTTCAAGAATTAAAATGACAATACGTTAATGAGAAAAGACTATGAAACAGTTTACTTTATTGAGAGAGTAAGAGGGGGATTTATTTTTCCTTGTCTAGATATGGTATGTGAAACTTCTTCAGCCATAAACTGAAGGATGAAGCCAACACTATCATTGGCAAAGTAGAGACTACTAAATAAAATAATCAATCATCTCTGATGTCATGGGAGTGAGGGTAGGGAAGATATTTACTAGACAATATTTACAAATGTCATCTAGTAAATATCTTTATTATTGGAGCCAGGTTGCAGCTAAAAGCATCCTTACTGATATTATTGCCAAGGCCAGCTGGCTTTTGTGTCTGTCCACAGAGCCACATTCCACAGATTGCCTCTGAATGCAAGTCTGATACCCATCGACCATCTCTGGCATCACACTTAGCCAATGTTTACTAATTATACTGTGCAGGTGGGTAGGTGATGAGTGTGGCCTATGATTTTGGGAAATCACTTGAGATGTTCCCTAATGTCTGCTGGCAGGCTTTGTTTACTGGATGCTTTCACTGGTGGGTTGGTGGCTTTTAAAATGCGACATCAATTAAGAATTTCTTCCAAAGTAAATCAGAGAAGAGATGCATATAGACATAACAATAGCAAATTTATTGAGGTGTTTCAAAGAGTATTCTAGAGTGACAGGAAATATGACCTCATTTTTTATATCCCATATGGGTTTTGCAATACGGTGCATTTTTAGATCCAATTCTATCACTATGCTTTTGATGTCCAATGCAAATTCAGCATTGCTCTTTTCCCGTTTAGATCCACATTTCATGACCAACAATCACTGCAATCCCAGTCACTTGGGGCAGAGGAGCAAAATCATCTCCAAAGGAAAACAAAAACAACAACAGCAAACACCTAGCAAGAAAGAAAGTGTATGAAGAGGAAAAAAAGAGTCTGAATTTAAACAAAATATATAATTCCTCTTGAAAGTAATCAGTTCTATCCTTTGACCTTAAGTAAAGATGCAAATTCAGAAGGAATAAAATAGGAATGGGGTAAAGTTTGGAGCTCAGATCCTGCTGAGCTTGAAGCTTTAGATGAGGCATTTGCCATCTCTGAATCTTGATTTCTTTATGGAGGTGAAGTGAGTGACATCCAGATCTGATACGCCCTTTTGGAGTGTGATATACTGCAAGTCCTCGTACCTGCTCCTCTCTCGTCAAGCCCCAAGCTGACTAGCTTCCAATGGGCAAGTGCTACACACCAGAGGGCCATATAGTGTTCTGCTGCAGCTCAGGCAACCACGAGGATGTGTGGCTGGCAGAGCCCCGATCAAGGTTATGCTTGGTGTGAGCATCAGTTTGAGCAGAGAGCTCTGAATGCATACTGAAGTTGGGGTTTCCCATATTTTGTGACTGTGATTCACAGTATTCCACTGGATGTAGAGGAATGTGACACTCCACATATTCTCTAGAATATGACAAATTCCGTGACTGAAAAAGCATTCTTTTTCAAATAAATTTCTCTTTTATAGTTAGAGCTATAAGGACAACCAGCACTCAGAGAGATTAGGTTTGTTTTTCTTTTCTTCTACACATATAAAATTTGCACCCAAGGTATATAGCTTCCTCACATTACACAATACATTTAAAAAGATATTCAGACATTGTGACATATATGTAATGGGGTATTATTAGGCCTTGAAAAAGAAGATCCTGCCATTTGCAACAACATGGATAAGTCTGGAAGATAATATGCTAAGTGAAATAAGCCAGATACAGAAAGAAACAAGACAAACTTCATGACCTCACTTATATGTGGGATAAAAAAAATGCAAGACATAGAAGCAGAGAGTAGATATGTTGTTACCAGGGGCAGGGAGGTGGGAGAAATAGGAAGATGTTGATTGAAGGGCACAAAGTTACAGTAGGATGACTAATGTACAGCTTGATTATAGTTAATAATACTGTATTGAATATTGGAAATTTGCTAGGAGACAGGACTTCAGGTGTGCATCTTACAGATAAAAAATGGTAACTATGCAAGATATGTTAATTAACTTGACTGTAGTAATCATTAACTATGTGTACGCATATCAAATCATATTATATACCTTCAATAAAGGTAATTCTATTTAAAAAATAAATGCTAGCAATTAAAAAATGAAAATAGAGTCAGGACTATGGAACACACAGACCTAATCAGTCTTTGCACCACTTCCTGTGTGCCACCTCCAGGTTGATCCTGACTGATGTCACAAAGCTGCCATGGCATAAACAGAAGAGAGGAAGGGCCATGTCACAGCCTTGTGACTGTGTGGTAAGTCCTGCTTCCTCAGCGACATTTAGATGGTTTTATATGTTAAAGTTACAGCCAACTGAGAATGTGAGATTGATCTTCCTGGTTGTCCTCTTCATTGTGTGATAAAGTGGCCTTGCCTAACTTACTTGTGCTCAGAGAGCCCAAGAATCAATACTGCCCCCCGCCCCCATTTAATACATGAGCAACTTCAGGCAAGTTGCTTCACCTCTCAGCTTTCCTCTCTGAAAAACTATAAGAATAATAATACGTGCTTTCTAAAATTCTTGTGAGGTTAAAATAACATAGTCCACCTATAGTGCTAGGTTTAAGGCTATAATTATCCTTCAGTAAATGTTATCTTCGATTATTACCTATTTAGGTGGCATGTGAGTGATAACATTTTAGCATGAGGATAACATGCTCTTATATATGAGACAAAATATGTGACATGCCATAGGTTAAGGTCAAAAATCATGGAATATCATCAGCACAAACCTAAATTGATAAATTGGTGAGTACTCTAGGTAGAGAAACTAAAGTGGTATTTTTCACCAGATTTTATATAATTTTAGGATAAAAAAATGTAAAGTCAAAGGATTCAATTTGACTAAAGGGTTTTATAAATAATCTGTCTCAGAAAGATGATAATAAGCCTAAAATTATAACCTTCAGGAGACTCTTACTGATGCATCCAGCCTAGACTTAGCAAGCCATAGTTTATTATAATTTGCTTCCTTTAACTTCTTCAGTGGTCACTTTCTCATCAGACTTATCTTTGGTTTCCTAAAGCCAGCAGCTACATAGATCTTGATTGACTTACACTGCTCAGAGGCCATCTCTGATACTATTTCTCTCCAAGCTCTATTCCACTTTGAAATCTGGAATATTTGAGGCCTCACATCAGCAGCACATTTTGATTAAATTTTTGTTGATAAATGCCAATATCATCAAGTTTCATTGAGTCCCAGCACCTGGCATCCATGAGACTGTGGTGGGGGCTGGTTACCCCCAGAAGAGCGGTGTGGTCCCTGCCCTGCAGAACGCACTTCTAATGAGAAAGACGACTTGAACAAATGGCATCAGTGAAACACAGGAAGTTCTGAGTAGACTGAAGGGTAAGTGTCCTGGGGACTCAGAGCCCTGAGCTCTTTCTGGGAGGTGGAGGAGGAAGTTGTGAGAATGCTACACAAAGGCAGGTGTATCCAGGGTCAAGGACACACCAAGGGCTGCAACACAGAATGAACAGACCCCATGAGAGAAGCAGGTTACCCTTTCGTGAGAGATCAGATTTGCTGGCTGTTTCCCGTTCCATGGCCTGTGCCAGGCAGTCTCTGAGTGAGGCAGAGTGGGTTTGCTCCCCAGGGATTCTGCTTCAGGAGCATGAGGGAGAACTCTCCCAGCCAAAGCAGTTCCCCACTCAGTTCAGACTCAGGTCATGAATTCTTCTAAATACAATGTCTTAGATCATTACGGAAATTTCCTTGAACTAAATTTCTGAAAATGTATGTGTCTTCACGCAAGGGCACTTTGCTACCCATGCGGGTGCTTGTGCCGCTGTCTGTGCATGTGGACCTGGAGTCACATTGCCTGACTCTCTGCTGCCTGTCTCGTCGCGGGGGGTTTGGGGACTCTGTCTCTGTCTGCAAAATGTGTCTGTAAGAAACAGAAAAGACAGTGGGTATCACTTGGGATTGGGGGAGGATTCAAGGTGTTAATAACCTTGAAGCAGTGTCCCTGACTGGCAGGATATTCTCAATGGTCTTTGTATCACCATTCATTTCATGTCATTGATGTACTCTTCGAGGAGAGGGAAAAGGAGAAGGACGAGTAAGCTTATTTCACAATATTGTCTAAGGCCAGCCCAGGAAGAGCCCTTTTTCCATAAAAGATGATGACAATGAAGACAACAATTTTGACAGTTCTTTTAAATTTCTTATTGCCATATTATACATTTAATCAAAACGGGAAATGTTTTGTAACATAATAATTCACTCTGAGCCTGGTGACCAGTGGCTCAGAGCATCTTTATCCAATGATGCTAATACATAATAAATCATTTACATCACCAGATACGGATCTGCACTTCCATATGTGTTTACCTTTGGGTTCTCTCAGCATATTTGGACTATTGGTCTAAATGGCATTCTAGGCTTTGTGTGGACCAAATAATACAGAGGCAGGGCCCTCTGTCTCGGGAGCTCACAAATATTGTGTGCCTTTGCCATATGGATCTACTAGAAGTCCTGGGCCTTCTGTGTAGAACGTTTCAATACATCAATCCAATGATAGACCTTTATTCCAACCTAAGCTATTCCAAGGCATATGGCCTTTGCTGGTCAAATGTCATCTCTTCTGAACAGGTCAGTCTGCAGCTGCAAAGATTTCTGGAGTTGTGCATCCTGGCAGTGGCATGGTATTTGGTGGTTCACTACAGCTAAACAGATACCTCATCTGCTGAGACCACAAACTCCATTACTGACGTGACCAATCCTGAATTGACACAAAAATAACCAATTTACGCTAAAAAAGCTAATGATGCTACTGAAGATTGAGTGTACCTGAGTTGATTCCCAAGCACTTGAGTAATTTTATAAAATAACACAATAAAGTTATGCTTCCTAATATAATACAAATAACCTTTAGTCATCATCTATATATATAAAAGGCTAAGTGACCAACCATACATCTATCCAACTGTCCGACCGAGTGGCCAGTACATATGATGTGCACTGGCAATTTAAAAATAAACGTTGACATGCACCATACATATAAAGCTCTCACTGGCGCCAATCGCACACATGTGTTTCAATCTGTCATTATCGGTCATGAATTTGGTTGACACTTCTACATAGAGAAAAGGCAAATAGCAATATTAAAATATTTCTTCTAATTAATTTCCTTTCAATGTGCATGAATCCATGCACTGGGCCACTAGTTTTCTTTATAGTTATGGAAAAATATACTAAAATGTGTATATAACTTATGTATATTGTATATTATTAAAATAAAGCTGATTTAAACAAATCTAACAGAAATTGTCTTTCAAGATCAATACTTTAAGGGGAAAAGGGGGAACATCTGTAATACTTTCAACAATAAAGATACATATTTTTAAAAAGGTCAATCTTTCCTTTGGAATCTACACTTTATTGCTTAATATAGTTTTTGGAGTTTCTATTTGAAAAGTACTCTTAGACTCACTTTCTAGCCATATTTATAACAATATTATATGTATACCTTGGCCAAAATTAAATTGTATTACTCAAGTATGTTCTTTCATTTAGCTATTCACTTAGCCTCTTACTAACAAATCTTGGTGCAGTCTTCCACATGCCAGGCCCAAATTTAGCACTGCAATTTCAGGAATCAAATCTAGATGCTTCTATCCTTAGAGAGGAATAGGCTAATAGGAGTATGGAAAGGGTCTATTTCTAAAAAATAAATTATACTCAAAGGACAGTATGCTGCAACTGAGACTATTCAGATAAATTTGCCTCTGAAACTGATGCTGCAAGCAGTCCTAGTTAGGAATATGCAAACATCATACCTTCCCAGGGTGACAATTTTGAGTTTAGTAAATAAAGCCTAGAGATTGTGCTCGAAACTACTATTTCTTTACAGCTGCACTTGACTTTTATACCTGCATTATTTCTTCAAGAAACCTGTACAACTTTAAAGCCCAGGTGATCTTCACGCAGCTTCTGGGATATAGAACAAATAAATCACATTTTCTCTATTTATGCGGTAGCGCAAGTTAAGGGACCTACCCCAAAGGATAAACAAATCAATGATGAAGCTAAAATTACACCCTAAATATCCACCTGCAAATATGTCTGGCTCTTACACCAGAGATCCCAGTACTTGTTCATAAATTTATACTTGAATTCTTTGCAGATTCAGAGACCAACAGTTAGCAGTTATTCCTATTATAAAGATGTCAGACTAACTGGGTAAATCAACCAGATCCTCATGAATTTGTTATATGATGCCATAGATAGGCAATCATCTATCAACTTTATTGTTTTTAAAAAGGGAAACTATAATTAATGTTTATTGAAAATTAATGTTGCTTAAGATATGTAATTAAGGATCAACAGTAGTAGGTTAGAGTAGTTACTAATCTTTGGGAAGAGTTAAAATTATACATTCCAAATAAGAGAACCATTTAGAATATCAACTGAACAAGAGCATCTCATATTCGAATATCCTGTGAATCCTGGGGCATAGGGGGTGAGGAGGTGGATCTCATTGAAATACAGATTCTTATTCTGCAGGCAATCTATTGACAGAGCTCTCAACCTACTTTGTGTTTAACAGACTAATCTGGGTGAGGATCCCCCCATAGGGCACAAAACACAGAATGCAAAGATGAAGGAAGAAGAACTTTTTCCTTTTTGTTTCCTTTGTGTTTCCTGCCTGCTCCATGCTCCTGTGAATGTCATTTTAAGACTATCATTTCACACCGGCAGCAGCATTTCCTTCCTGTCCCAGCAGCTAAATCCAGTGTGGATTTCCAACATCTGTTGAACTAGCTTCATGCCTCCCCACCCCACCCTAACTATGGAAACCTGCACTAGTGCATAGAGTTTCCCACTCGAAGATCTGATTTTCAAATTCAAGGGGTCCCTCACCTGAGCTGAGATACCAGCACCAGTTGCCTTGTTGTCTCTCCTACAGACTACTGGCCCCAGCTCAGTGGAGTCCCTCCCCCAAGGTCAGGGTCACCAGCGTCAGCTGACAAGCACTCCTTTTCCGCTGGTCTGGATTTTAAGTCCATGGAGCCTCTCCTTGACCCAGTGTTTAATCATTCCAATTCCCCTAGAGTAAGAGATGCTTCTATACTCTTATATTCATCATATCTTCGTGTTTTGTTTTGTTTTTGCCTTTTTTACCTAAGTAACAACTTCTATTCTATTTAATTCCTAATATTAAATTCTGCTAAAATGACAGGAGAGTGTGTTTTCTCTAAGTACTGGACCTCAAGTGATACAGTAGGTCTGGGATGGGCCTTGATATTCTGCATGTCTCACAAGCTCTCAGGTGATGCTAATATTTATGTGTATATGTCACACTTTGGTGAAGCAAAAAGTCCAAGAGAATTATGAGAATTCTTGGTGTATGGCATTTACATTACTGAATATTTATACGTGCAAAGATTACTGACATTTGTAAACACTAATGAGTGCCTTAAATGAAGTAGAAATGCCAGGACAGATGAGAACAGTAAACACATTGAGAAGCACCTTTAGATGTTGAAAGAAGAGGAATCCAGACCAACTTGGAACAGAAGTCACTCTCTGACATGACTCTTGTTTTACTGGAATGTGTATACAGGTGGGAATATTGTTGTGAGTGAAGCAGTGCTTTAGAAAGGGACTTAATTTGAAAACTGGGAAAAAGAAACCAGAGACTGCCTAAGTCTTGAGCTGCTAAGCCTAACACAATGATGGTCTCAAACTCCATCAGCATTTATAGTTATATGCCACTAATGCGCTTGGTAATGTGTTAAAACATCAAATACATAAAGATTGAAATAACTAAATAAAATTATAAAACACATAAATAGTTTATATTGAGAAATAATTGCTCAGTTGATAGTGATAGGACTTCAAACATGTCTGAAATATGGTCCTAAGAGGAATCATCAGAACCAAGAAACACCTAGAATTGGCTTTGGATGCAGCCAGGCAAACTGAACAAATTCAGCAATGTGCTAGGAATGCCTTGCACTAGCCATAGAGCCACAAGTTAATAAGGTCTTAGTGTGAAGGATTCCGTGGCAAAGTGCATGTACCTTGTTGCAGGCCTGCATGTAATCAATATTGCCAAGTCATGTCAGAACACCCAAGAACAGCCACAGAGATATAGAGACCGCCTACTCCATGATAAAAGAAATAGGGTTAGTTTTGCAAAAGAACTAAACAGGATGATCACCATATGAAGTGATAATAGAGCTTGGGGAATTTACTTTTTAGAGGAATGATGCTTTCTTTAGAGATATATTCTTAACATACATTAAATTAACTAATTTATTTGCGATTTTTATCATCTCTCCTTCAGTTAGTTACACTTGTAGCAACTACTCAGTATTCAAGGAATATAGGCATTTTTAGAATATAGACATCTTTTCAGTAAAAACCTGCAAAATATATGGTTAAAGAACGAAATTTAAATATTTGCTTAGATAACAAGGTAGGTCACGTTGGAGTGTGCATACCTGAGGAGGGATCAGATATCACTAACCACACCTTACCAGTCTGCAAAGATATTGTTCCTCCTGTTTACCAACTCACTGAGCTTGGTACCTGGGAAATAGTCAACTTTTAATATCTAAATCTTAAAAGTAGTCAGATCTATATTTAATGAGTTGTGAATCATCCTAGTTCAAAGAGTAAGTGTCCTGTAACATAACTAGATATTGGTTACCTTAGGTAGTAAGTGCCTTGGCATAGTGAACCCCAGGGAATTAGTTCTGTTGTACTCAACTTCCACTGAAATCTATTAGGGATGGTGACCATTTGGAAGAGTATAACAGTGGGAAAAGAATATCTCTCTTAAGAATGATGACAGAGAGACTAGCAATGGAGAATAATTTTACAGTAAGTTAAAGGCAGAAGGCATGTACAACGAACCTTTTGAAGGAATTGCACTTGAAACCCAGAATGCTGTCCAGTTTCCCAGAACAGTTTGAAATATGGAATTGCCTTCTTCATAAAATGGTCCATGTCTTTGCTTCCCACTTCTAATTCTTAGAAAGCCTTTCCTGTAGTCAAAATATGTCTCCTGGCACTAGTTCTGCTTGCTAGGACAGGTCAAGGCCAGCAAGTCTTTCACATGGCAGCCCTTCTTTTGTAGACAGCTATGACGTTTTCTGAAACCTTCTCTCCTCTCACAGACTCACTGCTAGAACCCTCTAGCAAGGAGCATGGTTTCTGAGTCTTTCTGCGCCTCGGGAAATAAACTTTACATCGTCAGTCTGTTCCCTGAAGTCTAATGCCATCCCCAGACTGCCTGGAACACTGAACTTCGTAGGCATATTTGCTAAACATGAGGTTGATATATTTTCCTGAGACATATTTCTATAATGGTAAACTTGCTTGTGTTAATCTGAATTCAGTCTGTCATCCAAAATGTGTATGTTGGCAGTAAGGATGGAGGAACATTTTGGTTTATTATTAGACAAGTCTGAAAACTGTTCTGTGAACTGGAGTTATTTTTGTGGAAATTAGGTGTTTACATGTAGCTCAGATTCTTAACCTACAGATAGCTTTTTACATGCATTCCAGGTCTTCAGCATAGTTATTCAAGATAGGGAAATGGGAGACTTGGATTGAATCCAGGCTCCTCTGAAATTTCAAAAGTGAAAATTTTAATAAGAAGCTTTGGGAGAAGAATTACTAAGAAGATTTTTACTAGTGGATCAAAGTCTTAGCAGTAGAAATGACAAGGATCTTTTTGAATCATAGTCTCCATGAATGATAACCATAAGAAAATAATATAAAAACATCCCAATGGCATTGACCATAGTTAAGCCCCTTGCCTAAAGATTTTATTAAGGCTCTCATAACCCAAAGAATAAAGCCTCTCTCAAGTTATTAAACGTAATAATAAAAGTGATCTACAAGACTTGGCTTATCTTAATTCTTTGCATACTTCAAATATCCCATGGTTGTCTAATAGTGGACTTTTATTTAGCAACATTCAGCTCCTTCTTTTTTCAACTTTATGAGAGAGATCCATCAAGAGTTTTTATATTTTCCAATCAAATAATTTCCCTGATGTCTTTTCCATGAGTTACATCAGTATAAACAGTTATATTTTGAATATGCTTTAAGTCAAAAGTTATGATTCTCTCCTATGTATAGTGAAGAAATATCAATGAATCTTTGGAATCAGTAAATAAGTATTGCTTCCTTTATATTTGCTCCTTCTTGTCAGGGATTTTTTTCATTACACAAGTTTTGAATGACTTGAAGCTTTATAATAATCTTATTTGCACTGCTGTCACACCTTCAAGAGCTTAGCAAAAGAAGTTAGGATTCAGGCACTGAGTTATTCCAGAAAACAATAATACTAGTGGCTAATACCTGGCAACCAGAAGTGAATCATTATTCAAACTCATATGAAATGCTAATGTTGCAAACAGCATTCCAAGGATTTCAACATAAATTGAGGATAAACCTGACTGGGACTAAGGTCATACATCATCAGCTTAACCAAAGATAATACTTCCCATTCTCAAAGTTTTTAGAGGAAATACGGAACTATTACTGTTCCATTTTGATATTTTTTCACTGTACATAAAATTCAAAAACTCAGTCATATAAGGTTAAATGTCCTTTTGGATACTAGAAAACAGAATTTTCCCTTCAGTCAACTCCTAAAATAGAGTCTTCAAACTGGTAGTCCTACTGCTTAAACCTGGACCATGTGTGTATGTGTCTTTTTACATGACTTACAGTGAGAGTCAAAGAATCTTAGTTGCAAACATTAGAATATTTCATATATAAATGCCAGGATTCCCTTCAATAATATAAAGATCTGGCCTGACTGGCATGGTTCAGTAGTTGAGCATCATTCTATGAACCAGGAAGTCACAGTTCGATTCTCGTCAGGGCACATGCCCAGGTTGTGGGCTTGATCCCCATTGGGGGATGTGCAGGAGGCAGCCAGTCAATAATTCTCTCTCATCATTGATGTTTCTATCTCTCTCTCACTCACGCTTTCTCTCTGAAATTGATAAAAATACTTCAAATAATAATAGAAAGATCTGGCAATATAGGACAGTTTTTCCACATGCAACCATCTCCTGGAACAAGGTAGAATTATATACTTTGGAGTTGATGAACCATTGAATTTGGCATTCAATATTTTTTATTTATCTATTTCCCTTCCCCTACAAGGTAGGATAAGGGAGGAGATAGAATCGGTTATTGACTACAATTACTATGAGTATAAGGGAAAGATTTTGTTTCATTTCAACCTTTAGGGAGATCAATTTTGGAACACACAACTTTGCACATACTTGATTTAAGACTATAAATTACCTATGTGTCTAATCTAGAGCAATACACTTTGAGTATAATTCATTTCACTGCAAATGTTGCTAATTTAATTTCATCTCTCCAGTTCCACCTGAGAAATAGAGTAAGCCAGTGAAGAGCATCTCTTATAGAAGGAGGTAGAAGAATCCCAGATATTTTGTCAAGTCAGGAGGAGCACTCTAGTGTGGCCATAGGACAGGGACATAGAACTATTGTGGAGTGGGATCCGAAGTTGTCAAGGAGAAGACCACAGGGTAGAGATAATATCAGATGATGTAACAGGTGTATCATAGCAAACTCCATGACTAAGACAGACGAAATGACAGAGTGGTATGAGCTGAGCTGTTCATGAATTTGGCTGTGAAAGAAAAGCATGTACTGGTAGCAATTTAAGAGATGCTTAGGTTGGGTTCCAGATGCCCGTCTGTATGTTGAGGGACTTTGCCAGCTGAACAGCTGCACTAACAGATGGAAACTAGGCCAATCCTTGGTTAAGCAGGAGCAAAGGCAGACAGAATAGGAAATAAGCCATCTATCACTCAATGTTCACCATTGCACTTTCAATCCAATATTAAATCAATATAAAAAAGTCAACATTTTAAAAGCTTATAAATTTTCTGAAGTGGTAAAAATCAATACTTGTTTGCTTTATTTTGGTAAGTGAATAAAAACAAACATTTATTTTATTTCTGAAATTTATGGACAAGAAATTGCACTATAGGCATTAACGTTTAAGTAAATGTAAGTGCACAAACTTAGCATTTCATTGTGATAAGAATTCCCATAGAAAAAAGATAGGAATTAAAATGAGAATAACCATCCAGAAAAGAAGAAAACCTCTGTGTTATGGAAATCTATATATATAAAAGCCTAAGCGACCAGCAGACCAGCTGACCTGCCAACCGTCCAACTGGCTGGTAGCTATGACACACACTAACCACCAGAGGGCAGATTCTCAATGCAGAAGTGAAAACCACAGGCATGGAAACATGGAACAGACTGATGAATCTCAGAGGGAAGGGGGGAGGGGGGAGGGCAGGAAGAGATTAACCAAAGATCTAATATGCATACTAGAGGCCCAGTGCATGATTCGTGCACCGGTGGGGTCCCTCAGCCTGGCCCGTGGGGATTGGGCTGAAACTGGCTCTGCATATCCCCCGAGAGGTCCTGGATTGCGAGAGGGTGCAGACCAGGCCAAGGGACCCCATCAGTGCATGAATCCATGCAGAGGGCCTCTAGTTATTTAAGTAAAAACCCAATTAAAGTAATTTCTACACCAATGGTTCATTCTTAAAGTGTGATTTATAGAACAGCAGCAGAGGCATCACTGGGGACTTGTTAGAAATTTAAAGTGTTGGCTTCCACTCCAGACCCACTGAATCAAGAACTTGGACCCAAAAATTGGCATTTTAATAATTCCTTCAAATGATTCTGATGCATACAATAGTTTGAAAACCACTGATCTAATTTTCCCTTTTCTGACACCTCAAAGCACAGGCACCACTCTGCAAGAGACCACAGACCCTCTCATTTTTAATGCTATCATGTTGTTTACTGTTAACTATCCTGTAAAAGAAGTATGTCTATCATTTTACTTTTTATCCAATCCCAGAGGTTTCCCCGCTTTGCTTTCTCCTGCCTCCCTAATCTATCACCAATGGATTTCATGTAACCCACTTATGTCTTCTCTTTTGATTGTAATGTATAAAACAAAGTGAAAAACTGCCATTCTCTGGAGCATAATCTCAATCCCTTGAGGTTTTGCTTCCCAGCAATTGTCAGCAGTTTGGCTCAAATAAACTCATAAAAGTTATCTACAGGTTTGAATGTTTTTTCCCTTGACAAGTGAAACCTCACAAGAATTTCTTTCTATGAAACTGAGATATGCAGAGCCGTGTTTAAAGAACGCAGCAGGAAGGTGGCAGCAGAAGAACAAAGGGATGGCCTTGGATCAACGTTCTGTTCTTTGTGCTTATCCAAGATTTCCCTGCAGAATTAGGGGGTTTACAAAACTGTCAGGGAGGAAAAATTATCCTCTACCCTTCAAGGTTCTTCTGGCTGAACTAATCAAACTGTAACCACAGAACCAGCTCAAAATGGTCCTATCCTATTTCTAAGCGATACTAAGTTGCTTTTCAAAGACAACAGACCAAAACCATGAGCCATGCAGCCTAAGTATATTCAGAGTAGAGGCTAACAGGGGTGGGAAAACTTTTTGACTCGAGGGCCACAATGGGTTCTTAAACTGGACCGGAGGGCCGGAACGAAAGCATGGATGGAGTGTTTGTGTGAACTAATATAAATTCAAAGTAAACATCATTACATAAAAGGGTACGGTCTTTTTTTTTTAGTTTTATTCATTTCAAATGGGCCGGATCCGGCCCGCGGGCCGTAGTTTGCCCACAGCTGGAATATAACTGGAACCTGAAAAGTGAAACCCTTTCAGAAGTAAAGCACAGGAAGATCCAGTGCTAAAGCCCCTTTCAAGTTCTAAGGTCCTGGCCCACCTGCACTTACTTCTGCATGCCTGTTACCCCGAACCCTGTAAAAATCCACCCTGAACCCTGGGTGTGAGCAACCTCCTGTCTGCTTGTGGGTCACCCCAAGAATAATTAAGGTTCTTTCTTTTTCTCAAAAGTGGTGTCATAATTTTGGATTCTATGCACATCAGGTAGTGGACTCCTGCTTGGTAACAAAATTAACACACAGGAAATATTACCAAAAGCGGGGGGGGGGGGGGCCGGAATTAAAGTTCAATAACATGCATACCTCCTGCATACATGGTAGACATCCAGGAACAATGAGTAAATTGACAAAATGGTGGAAGCCATTACCTTAAATACCATCTTTCAGCTAAAGACAAAAGAAAATGTTGGGAGTAGTTGAGTCAGTTATGGAAGGTGATCAGGAAAAGTGCAGTAATGGTAAGGTTGTTGTGCAGATTGAAGTCCTTGCCTTCTCCATTGATACTGAAGGCAGGCCTGGTACAGTAAGGGAAACACCGGTACACATGGAGATTTCCTGTATAGATGCAAATGTCTCTTACAAAGAGTAACTTATACTTGGTTTTCAGAGCTTCTCTTCTGTCTGCTGTCTCTTAAAATTAAGCAACCTAAAATACTTAATATCCCCAAAGAGGCATATTTTGGGGGTTGCAAGCTCTGATCCCCTTCAAAAGCCATTGATGGGATGTTCTTTCTGGACTGGGAGAGCTTGAGACACAGAATCAAAATGCCTGGGCCCTGGTAAAATTATCTTTTAACTTTACACTAAAGGGAATGTTGAAAAGGGGAAGGGGTGTTGCAGTAGGAAATTAAACAGACATGAGCAGAGTAGGAGCGACAAGCCAGGTAAAGAAGTTTATCAGGGCAGAAAGCCCCAGGTATCTAGCAACTGTCAAAATGTGAGGGGAAATATTGTAGGGTGGGATCCCAGGGTGGCTTTTCCTCCCCTAGCCTAGCAATGGTCACGTGGTTTGGACCCTCCCCTGACCGTTCCTCCCCTGGCATGTCGCTAGTCATGTGGTAGACCTACATGGAGGAGGAAGAAGGGGTTGGAGAATAGCCTCACAGGACTCCCATGGAAGCCTTTACACCACCGCATCCTTAAGCATTAAACCCTCAGGACAGTGAGGTTCTGGCCCACATCAAATACTCTTAGGAATGAAGCCTTGATTCTGTTGACCACAGAGACAGCATTTTGGTCAAATGAGAGATAACATCTAGGCCTCAGTTGTGTTTCAGCTTCAGGCCCAGGAAGGCAGCAAGGCCACTCCATGGCTGACATCAGGACCAGCTACAATGACTAATGATCCTCTGCCCTGGTGCTGACCAATCAGTAGGGACCAGGACCCTAATATGACACACCTGGAAAGCTGATGAATATTCTATTGTGAACCTCCCCTGAGACATCCCCCCCCCGCTTGGAAAACAGATGAAGGACCTATGTGTGCTCAAGCTCTCTCTCTAGAACACGGCTGCACATTTCCTTGCCCCCTTCTTTCCCCAGGTGTGCTCTCTCTGGAGCACCTCAATGTCTTTGCTGGGGCAAAAGCTTGAATGTCCTATGAGGCTATTCTCCACCCCTCTTATTTTTTCTCTAAGTAGGTCTACCATATGAATAGTGACATGCTAGGGGAGGAAAGTTCAGGGAGGGTCTGAATTGCATGACCAGCCATATGCTAGGGGAGATAAGGTCACCCTGAATGCAAAGTCCCACTTAAACTTGCCTGTAGCTAGGTACCTGGGGTTTTCTACCTTCGTGACCTTCTGTACCTGACTTATCATCCCTACTCTGCTTAAGTCTGTCTAACTGCCCACTATATCCAACAGGAAAGGATGCCTATGTAAAGAGAGGTCTTCATCTCAAGCTTAATTAAGATTACACGTCCCACATAATATTACAAAAATCTATAACCTGCTTTTCCTTGGTAAAAATACACACCTCACCCACTAATGTGTATAAGGTTATTTGACTAATATAGATAATATTAGTATTATAACTTTAGATAACATTTATTGAGTTTTGTGGTAGACACTGAACCATAGTACAAAGACTATCAATACTAGCACTTGATTAGAGATCAGAAGTTAGCAGAAGGGTGAGAAAATAAGAACCAGAAATTATAAGAACTCTATATGTATTTCATTAAATGCTCACTTAAAAATAAAATAACCTCAGGAAATAGTATTATACTCCCCATTTTATAGATGAGAGCCTGAAGCTAACTTTATAAGGGTCAGAAATGGAATTAAAACTTAGCTGCACTTTACTCCAAAGCCCATGTTTGGCTCTTGAAATTATCTGCTTCTGGACACAAACCAGAACAGAGATGCTGCTCTCGCCAGTCCTGGAAATGTACTCAGCCCAGTCCTAGTATGGATGGATTGTGGGAAATATCACACAGGTCACACTGGAATTCCAGAAGATTGTTTTTCTAGTTGCTATAGACTGACTCTGGATCCATTATACAACTGCAGGAAGAAAATTCTGGAATCAGGTTTTAATGAGGTGATGCAAAATTGCATAAAAGCAGTGCATACCAACTGTCATCGAAGTGCAACTCCTCAATTGGGTATCACATTAATCATTAATCGGGAATGCAGACACAGGGCAGTGCACCATGAAACCGTGTCATTCCAGTTGCTCAGGTTGCAAATCTTGGAATCATTCTTGATGATTCTTCTTCTCCAACACTCTTTATTCAATCTCTCAGGAAGTCCCTTTGGCTCTATCATCAGAATATATCCAGAATATGACTACAGGAGGTCCTCGGGTTACATTGGAGATCCGTTCCTACGGCGTGACGTAACGTGATTTTCGCTCATAAGCACCTACATCACTCACATGGGGCATATACACAGCAGTAATGAAGTGAAACAGTAAATAAGATTTAAAAGAAAGATAACAATTCCTGACCTTTACATGTGGTAAGTAAATAATAACAACATAAAGCACATATGTACATACCTCAAAATGATGGAACTTTTCTTTTATATAAATAAATGGAAGATGGCAACGTAACCCCGAGACGATGTACGACGTAACCAGAGGGCTGTCTGTATTTCTCACCGTCTTCACAGTTATACCTCCCTGTTTCAAGCCACCATCATCTTTCACCTGGATTACTGCTTTCATTCTTGCCCTCTACTTTCTGTTCTTCACACAATATCCAATTGATCCTTTTAAATTGAGTTGCTCTCCAACTCAAAAGATTGGCATTCCATCTTGCTTGGGGGATAATTGTAAAAAATCCTTAAAGGGGCCTGGCCAGTGTACTCAGTTGTTAGAGTGTCAGCCTGCACACCGAAGGGTTGCAGATTCTATTCCTGGTCAGGGGCACATACCTGGATTGCAGGTTCAATCCCCAGCCCTGGGTGGGGGCACATAGGGGAAGCAACCAACCAATATGTCTCTCTCACATCGATGTTTCTCTCTCTCTTTCTCTCCCTCCCTCCCTCCCTTCCACTCTTTCCAAAAATCAATGAAAAACATATCCTCAGGTGAAGATTAACAACAACAAAATCCTTATAAGGGCTTATAAGTGCTGACATGATTTTTATCATTCTCTCCTTTACTCTTTAGTCTCATCTCTAATTACTCTTCTCTTTGCTCTTTCTGTTCCAGCCACACTGGTCTCTGTGATTTCTTTCTTTTTTTTTTTTTTTGCCTTAATATGTTTTTATTGGTTTGAGAGAGAGAGGAAGGGAGAGGGAGAGAGAGATAGAAACATTGATGAGAGAGAAACAATGATTGGCTGCCTCCTGCATAACCCCTGCCCCCACCTGCTGGGGTCAAGCCCAAAACCTGGGCATGTGCCCTGACCTGGAATCAAACCAGCTACCTCTTGGTGCATGGGTCAATGCTCAACCACTGAGCCAGTCTGGCTGGGTGGTCTCTATGATTTCTTAATACCTGAGCCATACTCTCTTTTTTAGGTAAGAACTTTTTCCTCTGCTTAAAATTCTTTTCCCCCCAGATACTACATGGTTAACTCCCTTACCTCATTCCTAATTTTGTCCAAATGTTACCTTTCCAATAAGTTCCACCCACACCACTCTACAGTTGCAACATCCTTTTCTTATAATCCTCCTTATCAGGCTCTACTTGGGTGTTTATGGATTATTAACTCAGGTCTCTATAGGAGTCTTTTTTCCAGAGATCCAAGATAATAATTGATATATTTCCGAGATCTTAAAGAGAGATATGAACAAGATCAAATTAATTATACTTCCTGTTCCATTAGGTTTTGAGGCTATGAGAGGTAAATATCTCCTTTGAGAAATGGCACCCAATATGGAATTGTTTCATATAATGCGTTTGAGAAGCCAGTGCTCCCATGCCTTAAATAATCCTGGAATTCAACAAGTTTATTTTTATTCCAGAACAATTTTGTGTGGAAATGTAAAATGAGATTCCTGTAACTGAATATATTGATGTAATAACATAGCTTTCAAAGTAGCCTCTCAGAATCAGAAAATATGTATTTTAGCTCTAAAGAATTCTATAGGTGCTGAAAATATATCATTGCTTTATGGATTTGTCCAACATTCTGTTGGCTAAGGGGGGATCATTTATTTTTAAAAAGGCAAAAATATTGTATCTTGTAAAGTAAATAAAATTAACCTTTTCTGCTTATTTCCAGGACTTCTAAAAGCTTTGTGAGGCAATGCTTGGGAGGGGGGGTGAAGTATTAACAAAAATGAAGAGAATCAGGTAGCTTTTATTCAACTGGAATATATTTTCATTCTGTATAACAATAGATGAGCCTTTATCCACAGGCACTTTCTAAACAGACCTCAGCACTGTAAGATAGCTTCACTGATTTTAGGTTTATGATTACATGAAAAGCACTTTAAGTATTTGGTTTCATCCCTCACTGACTTAAATTCAGGTTGCCCTAGATTTGAAGCTAATATGGAAAAAACTTTCACCTAAATGTGTTTATCCAGTTGTCTCAGCTCCAACTTTTACAGCAAAGTGTAGCACAGCAGGCTACACACAAGCACACAAGTACTTTGTCAGAGTTGGTGAAATGGACCATAAGTGGACACTTCTATCATGGGTAAATTAGGATGAACAACTGTACATTCATCAGTACAATTAAGAGATTTCAGTCAAGTCAATAGAGTTTGGTATTGATTGGTCTAGGCCTCCCCTCCCTCATCATAGCCTTTGTCGCCAGTCAGGTCTCCACCACTCAGGGGTTTGGCTGAGGGTCTCAGGTCCTCCCCAGGCATCCCACCTCCTCCAGGAATCCACCTTTTGCTCTATCAGGACTCTTCCCTGGGACACACGTTTCTCTTTCAAAATAGCTCTTACCCTTCATTTCACCCCAATGACTTGACTTCGAACAGTCCTGTAATTCTTAGAATGCCCTTCCCTGACACAGACTTGGATCAGACCTTGGATCAGACCTTGAGACTAAAAATCCGCCTATTCCTAGGGATTTTTGTTTTTTGGCAGGGGGTAAAGCAGACTAAATCAGAGCCCCAGGCCCTCAGCTTTCCTCAAAGGGAGGGTGAGGGTACCTGGATCTCTTAGACCACTCTTGTTTGTATTCCCCAAATTTGGGCTTCAGAGCAAAAGAAAAGTGATTTCTTATCAGGAAGTCTCACCTTATTTGTGACTGATTCTATTTCACGTTAGAATTTTAGAATCAGCCTCCTCAGTAAAGATTTTGTAGAAACGTTTACTTTTTACTGCGTGATCTGTATAATTTACTGCTGTTATTTTTTTAAAGTCACAAGCCCCCTGAATGGTGTTTAATGAAATGTTTTTCAAGTAGCATCAATAGGATTTTATTAGATTCTATACTACAGTAGGTTCTGTGGAAATATGCTTGAGAACATTAGGTTAACCAAATTAATAGCTTTACTTCAGATTTTGTGGGGTTTTTTTGTTTGTTTTGCTAATATAAATCTACACAACATAATATAGTATATAGTAATTCCAAACATTATTTAAACTAGAGAGTAATTTTTAACTAATATAAAATAATTTGAAAAAAATAGTATCTAAGGGGTCCTAATAATGTAAATATACCTTTTTAAAAAAAAGTACATTTTGTTTTTCTGAAATTCCCTCATTAAATTATCAGGTAAAATATCAGAGTTCTGTGAAAAATCAGTTTACAAAGTCAATGAGAATATAATTGCAACCAAATGTTAATAACACTACCATTTGTCATCAAATAATAACAATATAAGAATCACCAGACACCAAGCTACATTTTAACAAGATTTCCAATGTGAAATCTGTTGAATTGACTGAATCTAGTGAAATGGGAAATGCTATTTAGTAAACATTTGATTGTTCTCCTCCTATCTTTTAAAAGTAACTTATTTAAAGAGCACTTATGGTGATGGTGGTGGCGGTGGTAGTAGAAAGAACTTTGAGTTTAAGTCAAAAACAACTTCAAATATCAGCTATGACTTTTATCAGCTGTGACATTGTCAAGTGGAGTTTCTATTTCATCCTTCCTTCAAAGGTAAAAGAATAGTAATACAATTCAATGCCATCAGTCATCATTATGGAGAATCACAACAGATCAGTTTCCATGCTAGATGCCAGGGATACAAAGGAATAAAACCTAAGTGTGCAGCAATCCAGTAGGGAAAAATAAATATAATTTAAAAAATACAACATAAAATGATGAGTAAAATCGATGTGTGCATCAAAATATAAGTGTAGCAGAAAGGAGGATGCTTGTAGGGGTAAGAGTTAGGAAAGCTTTACAGGGGAGGCCTTGAGTTGGCTTTGAGAAACTGACCTTGCATGTCCCCTGAAATGGGCACACACATTTTTTCTTCTGGATGGACAATGAGGGTGGATGCTGAGGAACAAAGGCCATGGACTTTGCTCCATTTCTCAACATCCAGTCTCCATTTAGGTGCCACATTTTGTGTCCTAGAATGCAGACCTTTCCATATGGATCAATAGGTTACTTTGGTGTCTGGCGTATGGTTGGGTTGGCTTTTATGAGTCACCAGGAAAAGATCAGAGTGCTTGCAGAGTGAGGGATGTTTATTTCCCCATCTTTTTTTTCATGATAAACCTGCAATTGGTCGTAGATGCACTTACCTACCAAATGTCTCAACTCCTGTCCAACAGCACTGCTCATAGCTATAGCTTCTCTCCCTTGAGGGCTTGTAACTGTTCCCCTTTCTTAACCACTCAGAGGCAGGGTAGTAATAGCATGCTGCTGGCCTCAGGGCACTTTACCATCCTTCGTTGATTTTCCCAAACCCTGACAGCTTATTTTATAAATTGATTCTTCACTCAACCTTTTTCAAGTGTCCTTACTTGAATGTACCGTGTCTCTTATTGGAATAACACATCATGTTAATTTTAGTGTAAAATTAAAAGAAAATGTTTTATAAAAAAGAAATCGCCTTTAGCTAATATTCCTAATGTTAAGAATTTCTGGACACACAATGCAACATATATATAGATCATGTATCATAGAAATGTACATTGAAACCTATATGATCCAATTAACCAATGACATCCCAATAAATTTAATTAAAAAGAAAAATAATTTCTGCACAGGTCCTTTATACCAATGTAGTTAATTAAGGCAATTTCAGTTAGGTCATAGTCAGTTAATTGTCAAGTTTGGTAGGTAAAATTAACCTCCTTTTGTCACTGGTCTGCTTCAGGCCAGCCTGAACTATATGGGTTCTTGAGTTCATGCAGGGAAGAGTTCACAATACAAGTTCAGATGGTCTTGAGAGTACATTTATTAAAGATGGGGACAGTGAAGGGCTTAGGATAGAAGAAGCAACCAGAGGGAGACTAGGCAGGGCCAGCTTAGGCTCTCTAGGAAAATTACAGGAGAGAAGTGAGCCATGCTGGGCTGCATGGACTCACTGAGAAGTAAAAGTCACAGTGACAGAAGTGAACCAAGGCAAGGCTGCTACTAGCATCATTGAAAAGTCTGAGAAAAGGAGACCTTGGAGACAGGTTCACAGGGTTAGCCTGGTCCACTGCTCCCTGGTGGCAAGTCTCACTGGGACCCTTAGAGTTCAGGAAAAAGAGAGTAGAGATATATGCCTGAGAAAGAAAGGGGAAAGGAAGGTGTGGGAATGCTTCAGAGGAAGCCCACACTGGCTTCCTTCGTCTTGAAGAATTTTATCTGTTTTATGAAGTTGGGAATTTTAGGGGAGGTGTGAAGGGAGGATCTCAATAGAATATTCATTGGCTTTCCAGGTGTGTCCTTTCAGGGTGGTGGTTTCCACTGATTGATTGGTACTGGGGGAGGAGGTCATTAGTCATTGCAGCTGGTCTTGCGGTCAGCCAAGGAGTTTCTCTGTCTGGTTTTGCTACTTATCTGGGCCTGAAACACAACTGAGGCACAGATGTTATCTCTACTTTGACCAAAACTCTGTGGTCAACATACCTAAGGGCTTTGTTCCTAAGGTTATTTGATAGGGAACCTCATTGTCTTAATGCTAGGGCTTAATGCTTAAGGGAGTGGTTGTGTAAGGGCTTGAATGGAAGTCATATGAGGCTATTTTCTGGCCACTTGTTCCTCCTCTGAGAGGGTCTAAAGCAGAGGTTCTCAACCTGTGGGTCGGGATCCCTTTGGGGGTCGAACGACCCTTTCACAGGGGTCGCCTAAGACCATTGGAAAACACATATATAATTACATATTGTTTTTGTGATTAATCACTATGCTTTAATTATGTTCAATTTGTAACAATGAAATTGGGGGTCACCACAACATGAGGAACTGTATTAAAGGGTCGCGGCATTGGGAAGGTTGAGAACCATTGGTCTAAAGCCACATGACTAGTGATATGCCAGCAGAAGAAAGGTCAGGAGAGGGTCTGAAAAGCACATCCATTCAGCGATATGAAAGCTTAGGGGGTTTAAACCTCATGACCAGTGATATGCTAGGGGAGGAAAGGTCACATTGGGGACCAGGTCCTCACTTCCCCAGTTTTACCCATTGCTAGGCACCCAGGGCCTTCCATCCTGGTGACCTTCTGCACTGGCCCATTGTCCTCTTTGCACTGCTAATGTCTAACTGCCACATTTTGGCAAAGATATTTTACAACTTTAAGTGAGCAACTTCTGTCAGCAAACATTTATACACATGTGTTTTTATATAGGAAACGTATTTCAACTTAAGTTAACAAGTCAGTAAGCCTTGAAACTAGTGAAACAAATCATTTTATAGTAAAAACAAAACAAAACAAAACTTGTCAATCTGTTTTTCAAACAGGCTTAGGGAGCCAACTTTGTTATGATAAATTCAATAAGTATGTATTTAATTTAAATTTTAGCATATTTGGTATGTAAATATTTGCTAACCTCTTCTTAGCAACATGCAATGGCTAGCTAAGTGCTTGTCTGCTTAACGCTCTTAATCGTACATACTTTTACTTCTTGTTTTATTTTGGCTTAATGGCTGAGACCTGTGACTTCTATTTCATTTCATCTTATTACCAAGACAGAAATTAAAGAGTATAGGGCTTATACCTTTTTGTTTTAACCATCACTATGTAAACATGGACAAATTACTTACCAGTTTGTCATAAGAATATTTATCTATAAAATGCAAATAATAAAATATATCTCACAAGATTTTGGAAAAATGTTTCTTATATATATTTATTGTCTCAAAGCAATCTACAGATTAAATTCAATCCCTGTGAAAAGTGCAATGGCCTTTTTTTTTCTTTTTACATAAGTAGAACACACACTCCTAAAATTTGTATGGAACCATAAAAGACCCTGAATATCCAAGGAAAACTTGAAAAAGAGCAAAATTGAATGCATCATGATCCCTGATTTCAAACTGTATTACAAAGCTATAGCAATCAAA
The DNA here is from genome assembly GCF_000147115.1 of Myotis lucifugus. Lineage (NCBI taxonomy): Eukaryota > Metazoa > Chordata > Mammalia > Chiroptera > Vespertilionidae > Myotis > Myotis lucifugus. Next base: position 4,836,310 of record NW_005871119.1, on the reverse strand, counting down.
ACAGTATGGTACTGGCATAGAAACAGACACATAGATCAATGGAACAGAATAGAGAGCCCAGAAATAAACCCATGCATACACAGGCATTGTGAACCCTTTTGAATTATCACTTTTAAAATATTCAGAGAATATTTTCACTTTAACTTTAAAGCATCCAGCCTATTATAAGATTGTACTGCCCACATGTTTATGAATAAAGTGACTGTTTTCCCTGTCCAAATTGCTTGTTAATCACAAGTGCAAACCATTATTACTATGCCATCAATTACACTTACTTGATAGGTACCATAGCCCTACAATAGGATAAAAATTATATCTATAGTTGCATACTATTATGATTCAACTGGTGAAAAACAATACCTAAAAATGAACTCTAGATTTCTCCCCTGTTTACAGACACACTGAACTACCTTTTGCCAAAGTAGAACCTTCTTATACACTGTTTTATTGGTTTTCAGAATATTTCTGAGGAATTAAAATATACTCATCTTACTGAGTTACTTGGGGCCAGGAGAGAGGGCAGGGTAAGAGGGCTCCTTTAGGACTCTCCCTTGTGCAGCCCACTTTTCCATTGTTAACTGGCCCCATAATTTATCCCAAATTACAAACATTAAAGTCAAATATTTCTCTTCAGATTTATATATTCTCTGCTGCACTACGCTTCTGGGAGACAATATTTTCCTCATTACTGAGTCTCCCTGCTGACCTAAAGTATATGTCCAACAAAATATTGTGAAATTCATCCAAAAATGAATGTATGATCCCACAGGAGTGCGTGAGATCCATTTTGGATGATCATAGCTTTCACGCCTGAAAGCTTTTGAAAAAGGAGCCAAATGTTAGCTAGAAAAGGACCAAGTCCTGGGGAATGAAGGCTAACGGGCCAGCATCAGGGCTGGATGGAGAAAACAGCAATTCTCATGTCCTCGAGCTGAGGGGCTGTTTTATGTGAGCAGTGTGGGGAAGAAAGGTTGTTTTGGGAGAGTTTACATCAGCTGTAGATAACAGCGGTGGGAGAGGTGAAGCAGGGCTAATTCCGGACAGGTGCATAGTCCGTAAGGAGGAAGTGTTTGCTCCTTTAGATTGGTTGTGGGTAACAGTCTGGAAAGTTCATGCACAAGCAAAGAGCTGAGACACCTGGTGGTCCATGGCACCTGGCTATTCTCTTTAAATACTCACAGAAATAACCATCTGGAAGTTAATTCTAAGTTTCACCATACATGCAGGAATGTAAGCAGTCTCTTGGTTTACCCTCTGGTTAACTGATTAACCTCTCTTATCTCTTCCTTCCATCTTTGGGCACACTATAATTTAATTGAGGACATCTCAGAATTTTTTTCTTCTAGTGGTCATTCTGAGTCAATATAGAAAAGTCAATAATCGTATGATAAACGTTGCCCAAATAGACACCAGTGCAACCTAAGCTATGAAAAATGATCACAGAAATGAAGGCAAGTCTTTGGAGATTATCATTAAGAATGTAGCTTCTGGAACAGAGAAATATTCATATCCGAACCCATCATAAATTAACTGTGTTCTTGGGTAAAATACCACTGTTCTCACTTGTAAAATGTGAACAGTAATGTATGCTGCAGAGGGTTTTAAAGGATTAATTGTAATAATATGTGAAATTCACTTAGTACTAGTATATAGTTGTGACCAATAATAAGTAGTAAAAACAGGGTTATCAGGTGTGATATAGAATTAAGAGCTGGGTGAAATATGAAACTCTCAAAACTCAGCTGGCATGGTAAAATTTCTGGAATAGCTGTACAGGAAGTAGAAATCATAATAATAAAAGAGTAATATGCTTCCGGATGTCATTCTGGACATCCTTCCAGACAAAGCCGTGGTGGTGGTTCCAGACAAAGCCGTGGAGGTGGGGGCTGAGGCAGAGGCGGTTAGGGGCGATCAGGCAGGCAGGCGAGGAAGTAGTTAGGGGCAATCAGGCAGGTAGGTGAGTGGATAGGGGTGATCAGGCAGAGGGCTTAGGGGCGATCAGGTAGGCATGCAGGCAGGCCAGTGGTTAGGAGCCAGCGGTCCTAGATTGTGAGAGGGATGTCTGACTTCCGGTTTAGGCCCAAGGGATCAGGCCTAAACTGGCAGTCGGACATCCCCTGAGGGGTCCTAGATTGGGAGAGGCTGCAGGCTGGGCTGAGGGACCCCCACCTCTCAAAATCGTGCATGAATTTCATGCACAAGGCCTCTAGTATAGTCATAAAGATAGCATGGGCTAGGTGATAGAAAATCTTGATAGTTAAAGTTTTTTACTTTAATAAAAGCTAGGGTTGCCCTGATCGGTTTGGCTCAGTGGATAAAGCGTCAGCCTGCGGACTAAAGGGTCCCGGGTTCAATTCTGGTCAAGGGCATGTACCTTGGTTGCGGGCACATCCCCAGTAGGGGGTGTGCAGGAGGCAGCTAATCAATGTTTCTCTCTCATCGATGTTTCTGACTCTCTGTCCCTCTCCCTTCCTCTCTGTAAAAAATAAATAAAATATATTTTTTTAAAAAAATAAGAGCTAGGGTTATATACACAAAGTAGTAGTAGATGTGAAGATATAAGATTTGGAGAAGATTACTTATACAATGTGCTACCCGGTAAACTCAAGGTAGTGAGAGAGATAACATATTTGGTTGAAAGGCCAAGAAAAAGAATGACTTAAGGCAGTAGAATGTGCTAGGAAGTCCCTACAGTAAGCCTATGGCAAATGATAAAAGTCTCATAAAGGTTAGGGGCTGCAAATAATGGGGAAACAAATTTGTGTTAAAAAAGCATTGCTAAGGAAGATCCAGATGGTTTAATAAGCTTTTACAAAGCTGGTCTCTGCTCAGACACCATGGGCCGCCCAGACTGAATGTAGTCATCACAGGCTGTGGCGACTACACCAGGCATTACCAAAGCTGCACATTGTCTCTGGAAATCAAAACTGCTGAAGGAGAGTGCTGTGTCTTCTGTGCAATGTCCCTGTATGTGGAGCCTTGATGTCCATGTCTGACAGTGAGTATTTGACCAAACACCCACCTGTCCTCCAAAGGACTGAGCTTGCTGGAAAAAGAACAGATCACGGCATGTTGTGCAGGTTTGTAGGACAGCTATGGGAAGTCAATAAGTGCATGAGCGCATCTGTGGTGGAATGGATGGAGGGAGTCACAACAACAAGGAGAAGAGCGATACGGAAATGAAATATGTGAAGATAAACTTCACCTAAGAACACATAGGATAAACTTCACCAAGTAAAGAACACATATGTAAGAACACATTTGATAAACTTCACATTGCTTCCCTTTTTTAGAATCATTATATTAGGGGAATACTATTGACCTAATGCATCTGTGTTTTAGCAAGAAATTTGTCAATATCTATTAAATTTCTCATAGATACAGATATAAGTATTAGCATAAATGTATCTATAAGTATAGACTAGGGTATGGCTATACAAATATAATCATATACTAGTATAGATATCATAAACCTGAAGGTTGTGGTCTTGATGAGAGAAGATAAAGATATAACTTTTAAAATAAAACCTACCAGAAAACTGTTGATTAACCAAATATTGATAACTCGGGGATATTTACAATAGTGAGGTACAGACCTATGTCTTAAGACATATGTTTAATATTTCTATCAACAATTAGATACTGAAACACAATTAGGAATTACTATGTTTATAGAGGCTCAGACATAGGAAAGAGAGAGGATGTATTTGGTTGAAAGGTAAACATTCAATAGTCTAGAGAATAACTAAATATTTTTATCTATCATCTATCATATAGCAATAATACTAGTAATATATATTGCCTTCTATTTTAATTTATAAAAAATTATTCTATTAGTCCAATATAGGAACTTATTTTTCATGTGAAGGAAACCTAGGAAATGTCTTAGTCATGACTGAATTGTAAATAACAGAAAGTCACTGAAGTTTCTTAAGCAAAGTAATCAAATGTATTTAATTTATGAAACCTTAGCTGTTATGGAAACTAGAGGCAGGTGTTCCTTGAAACTAGAGCCAGGACTGGAACTAGTAACTGGGAGGTCATCAGAAACCTAGATAGTCATCCTTCTCCATCTCTCATCTTTTCATCTCTCTATTGTCTGAATCGTTTTTCTTTTCTTGCTCACTGTTTCACTCCAATTCTTCATGTACACATCAGAAATGCTGTATTCCTGAGTTTACATTTATTTGCTTTTGCTGATCTAAGCAGACTCATGTCAATATAAGAAACATTTAAACCGATAAAGAATTTTTATGAGTTTGAGCTAAATTGACGACAATTGCTGAGAAACAAAACCTCAACTGATTGAGAAAATGCTCCAGAGGATGGCAGTTTTGCACCTTACTTTATACATTACAATCAAAGGAGGAGGCATAAGGCGGTTACATGAAATCCATTGGTGATAGATTAGGGAGGTGGGAGAAAGCAAAGTGGGATTGGATAAAAAGTAAAATGAATAGACATACTGGTATATTTCTTTTACATAGGTGGGTACAGGACCGTTAATAGTTAACAACATGATAACAATAATAATGAGGGGCTCTGTGGTCTCTGTTCTTGTGGGAAATGGTGCTCTGAGGGCTCCGGAGAAAGGAAATTACCCTAACATTCCAAAGGTATGTTATCAAAGACAGTAGACAGGCTCAGTTAAAGTAAAGATTGACCTTCGTCAGGGACGATACCACCTAGGACATGACTACCCACCATGAACTGCTTTTAGTTAGGAAGTTTTAATTTTAGACCATCCTATGTGGTTATTTTAGGTCTCTGAGTCTGTAAGACCCACCATGCAGGCCTCCCCTGAGCTTGTCAAGTTTAGTATGTGGCCCCCTTTTTGTCCACACTCATTACAAATCTCATAGTCTCTATACCAAATTCCAGATTTAGAAAATAAGAATTGCACCAGCTGGGAACAGGTGTCCACAGTGGTTCAGTCGGCTGTAGCCAAGGCAGTGGGCAAGGTGAGAGAGTACAATCATGACTGTTAGAGTGTGTAGTCTTAACAGAAAAAGGCTTATTGAAAACTGAACAAATATACCATTGTTTTCTAAAACAAGAACAGTTGGCCCATATGAGACAAAAGGGAATCGAGTGAAATGTTACCCAGCTAAAAGGGTAAGTGCATAGTTTCTCTGTATGTTTTCCCCAGTGATAAAACCACACCGGGGTCTTGACTTATTTTAAGAGGGGCTGACAAATAAGACAGTATATCCATGGGCTCCAGCTTAAAATTTATTCTTTAATAATAATTTCTCTTAAATGCCTACAGAAGCATGTTGTACCAAATGGTGTTTTATTCATGCACCAGGGTTTAATGTATAAATAATAAAATTCATGCCCCTATGGATTTGATGAATGAATTGCTTAGATTTAAATTATAAATGAACAGTGTATATCCATTTAAAGATCACCAAAATGTTCAACTAGAGAAACTTAATACAAAGGGATCAATTTTTTACCTTGAAGTATATTCTTGGGTTGACAGTCAAGGCTGCATATGGTATAATATTTGTAGAGGATATTTATAGGAAAGTTACTCCTCTGTAAATGAAAATTATCATTAGCCAAGTCTGGTGTTTGAAACAAAAGTCCAAACAGAAAAAGAAGTGTAAGTAAATTCCACTTCTTCATTAATATTAGAGAAGTTCAATGAATAAGCTTTAAACAGAAACTAAGAGAATCAGTCTTTCAGTCTCAATCTAAAATGGGTTTCACTTTTCTAGCCGGTTTTCTCAGTGGTTAGAGCATTGGCTTGTGGACTGAAGGGTCGTGGATTCAATTCCAGTCAAGGACAAGTACCTGGGTTGCAGGCTGGATCCCTGGCCCCAGAGAGGGAGGCAACCAGTTGATGTCTCTCTCTTTCACATCGATGTTTCTCTCTTTCTGTCTCTCCCCTCCCTTCCACACACACACACACACACACACACACACACACACACACACACACACACACAAAGAGAGATTTAGAAACATAGTGGTAGGTTAGGAAATATCTTCTAAGTAGTTATTAGGGAGTGGACTTATAATTTTTGTAGATTGATTTCAAATTTCTAGAAAGGGAGTAAAAGGCATTTTCGTCCTATCCTTACCTTCTTCTATGATTCCCAGTTCTTACCTAGTCCACCTATCACAGGCATTGAAGTAATCCTTTGGAAAACTGATGCTTTATATTCTTATGCACATCCAGAAAGTAGAGTTAAGAGGTATACTAGTATTTCTGTGCATGTATGTGTGTGTATTCACACATATGAGTGTTTGGATTGGGAGATATGAATGAGGACTAAAAATAAGAGAGCTAAAATGAAAAAAAAACAACCACATGTGACCAATGCTGATTTTATGAAATGTTGCTTTTCATCACATGATACAATTACATATTTCCTGCCCCACAAATGTCTTTCTATAAATTACTTACCGATTGGTGTTTATTTTCCACCTGTAGGAGAAATTAATTTCATGTCAGTTCATTTTTGTTTGCCATACAGCCCAAAGGTTTTTCACTCTTCTCTGTCCATTGGACTCATTTGTTCTTCAAGACCCACCTTCTCTTTGAAGGCATCATCAGTCTGCAGAAAAAACAATCTATCTTTTCTCTGTTTTTTTCCTCACCAGATCTTTGTACTAACTGAATTTTAGAATGTATATGGTTCCTAAATATTTGCATGCCAAGCAAGCCGTGAAATTTCTTAAATTACAGACCATATTTATTTTCTTCTATCCCCTTAGCAGTGTCTGAAGCATAGTTAATGACACCATATTAGTTATCTATTACTACATGACAGCATGCTACAAACACAGCAGCTTAGAATAATATATTTATAACCTCACAGTTCCTGTGGGTCAGATGGCAGGCACAGCCGAACTGGGTCCTCCCAAAGGTTGTAATCATGGTGTCAGTAAGGGTTGGGTTCTGGTCAGAAGATTTGACTGGGGAAGGGTCCACTTCTAAGCTCTTGTGGTTGGTGGTGGTGTTCAGTTCCTTGAAGGTGACTGAATTGACGGCTTCAGTTTCTTTCTGGCTCTCAGCCAGGGCCTGATCTCAGTTTCTTGCCATGTGGACCTCCTCAGCATGGCCACTTGCTTCCTCAAAACCCACAAGGGAAAGCGTCTCCTAGCAAGGCAATTGTTATGATCTTTGATAATGTAATCACAGAAGGAACATCTCATAATGTTACCATATTCTACTGGTTAGACATACCAAGTTACAGGACACTTAAACAAAGAGGATTACACACAAGAACATGAGTACAAAGAAAAGGGAATAATTAAAGGCGCTTCAGAGCCTGCTTGCCACACCCCAGAAGTTTTAGTTTTATTTATTTTATATTTCGATAAAGTATAGAGGCGTGAAGGAGTTGGAAACGTTAGTTTTACTGTCTTTCTGTTACTTTCCTTTTGATTCCTATTGATTGAGACAGACAATCCTTGACGTTCTATGAAACTTGCTCTGCCTCACTCTTTTTCTCAGGCATAAGACAAAATCTAAAAGATGGTCAAGATTCAGCCATATAGAAACCTTTAAAGATAAAATAATAGTTTACTAAATGCAGAATGCAAAATTTTACATATAGTGTGATTGTCACTCTTAAAATAAACTTAAATAATTAGTCATATAAAAAGATTAGAAGAATATAAAAATACTTATAGTAGGTATTTCTGTAGTGTGAGATCATGGGTGATTTTTATTGCTGCTATTCTTTTTCCATATTTTCTATTATATGTATGTATAATTCTTATGATAGAAAGATAAAAGATGAAACTTATTTATAAATAAAACATTTTCCATATTCTATGCTGTTAGTATTAGTCTGAAGAGAGTAAGGTAAAAATAAGCTGGTAGCATCTTTCCTTTGATGTGATCATGCACAACATTTCTTGTAAAATATCAGAATTTCTGGTGCATTTATGATGGATGTTAGTTTTAAACATAGGCTGTACTTTTGAGGCCTATTATTCCAGGGTCGCTGGCTTCCTGAGGATTCATATAATTCTTCCCTACTTCAAGCAAAAAGAAATGTAACACATAACTTGGAGTCAGTGAACTAACTGATGACTCTGTTTGAAAATTAAATAAAAAAAACATACAGTTACCCAAAACATCTTGTTATAAAGGTAGAAAATCTTAAGAGAGTTTCCATTGTTGAGAAGTGTAAATTCTCTGCAGAAACACATTGAACACCACAATTACTTCTCTGCAGTGAGGGGATTATATCTGGTAATAGAAATGTCGCTTAGAAGCACACTGTCAGTCATTCTATAGGAGCCTTTTTAAACCCGGAACATGTCTGTACAATTTATTGTGACTTCAGATAACAAGAAATGCATCTGTGGTATCATGTTCTACCTCCAGAACGGTTACCATAAATGAACATCATGACAAAAATTTTTGTTATCCTTTGTGTAGATCTTGGAAAAGATCAAAAGTAAAGAATAAAATAAATTCCGCATGGGCAATTATTCACCAGTTTATTAAATTTAAAGATGTGCTCTGTTATAATACCAAATATAACTGCTGCTGTATTCAATATCTCAATTTAGTAGGTGGCAAAAGAAGCTAAGTTTTAGTGTGGGTTTTCCCTCTTTTTTAGGAATAAAAAGACAACACAATAAATGGGAAAACATATTCACCAATGATATATCTGATAAGGGGTTAATATCTAAACTTTATAAAGAACTTGCAAAACTCAACACCAAAAAACAAGCAATCCAATTAAAAAAAACAGCAAAAGATCTAAATAGACACCTCTCCAAAGAGGACATAGACATATGAAAAGATGCTCATCACTAATCATCAAAGAAATGCAAATTAAATCCATAATTAAATAACACCTCACACCTGTCAAAATGGCTATCATAAATAAATCAACAAATAACAAGTGTTGGCAAGGGTGTGGAGAAAAGGGAAACCCTTGTGCACCATGGGAGGGAATACAGATTGGTGCAGCCACTATAGAAAGCAGTATGGAGTTACATCAAAAAATTAAAAATGAAACTGCCTATGACCCAGTGATTCCATTTCTGAAAATTTATCTGAGGAAACTGAAACACTAATTAATATATATATATATCCCTATGTTCATTGCAGTATTATTTATAATAGCCAAGATTTGAAAGCAGCCAAGTGTCCATGAGTGGACCAAACAGCTGTGGTGCTGCTACTGGAGGGGTACACGAGTGGGATTCCTCCATTGTTTGTGGGAGAGGGGTTCTAGGGGCTCTGCTGAAATAATCATTTTCAGAGCCTCCATGGGAGAATGAGAGGTGGTAGAAGACTTTATTCGTATGGAGTTATATTCCTCAGTTTCCAATGTCCCATTTCCCCAAGCCAGTCCTGAAAGAGGGGCAGCTGGGAGTTGGGCAGAGCCAAAAGGAGGGACAGTGTCCAGAGCTTCTGTGCCATGGTATAGCCGGTATATTTCAGCATTCAGGCGAGATTAATGTCCATTAGTCTCTTGTGGGTAACCTGGGACTTACTGGTTCAGTCAGCAGTGTGGCCTTGAGCCATATGGGCACAGGGTAGCACGGCCCCTGAAACAGGAGTCCCAGGAGTCCCAGGAACCTGGGGGCGGGACGGGGAGGCTGTGTAGGGATTGAGCAAAAAAGAAAAAAAGAGAGAACTCATGGACGTGAACAACAGTGTGGTGATTTTGGTGGGGAGGGTGTTGGGTGGAGGTAGAAGAGAGCAGAGAGGGGATAAATGATGATGAAACAAATAAAATAAAATAAAATAAATTTAAAAAAACACTAACAAATTGAGTTAATGATGGGTCATGCCTACAGGATAAAACCTCCATAAAAATCCCAGTGGTAGAGAGTTTGAAGAGCTTCCAGGTATGAACATACCGATGTACCAGCAAGGGGGTGCAGCCCAACAAAGCTCCTGCATTCAGAACCCTTCCTGGTCTCACCCTAACTACTTCTTCACCTGGCTGTTCACCCGCATCCGTTATTATATATGAAACTGGTCAAGGTAAGTAAGAGTTTTCCTGAGTTCTGTGAGCTATTCTAGCAAATGATCAAATCCAAAGTGGAGAGACATGGGAACCTCTGACATGTAGCCAATTGGAACAGAAGTTGTGGGTAACCTGGGACATACTATTTCAGTAGAGAGTGTGGACGAAAAGGGGACACACACCAAACCTGTCAAACTCAGGAAGGCCTGCATGTTAGCCTTACAGACTCAGAGACCTAAAATAACCACATAAATGGTCTGAAATTAAAACTTTTTAACTAAGAGCAGTTTTTGGTGGGTAGTCATGTCCTAGGTGAGAGTCTTCCCTGACAAAGGTCAATCTTTACCTTAACTAAGCCTGTCTATTGTCTGTTTGCATTTAGGGTAACACCTGATAAACATGCCTTTGCAAGCACAAAGTAATTTCCCTTTTCCCGGACCTCTCACAGCATGGGCACTGCATCCGAGTGGAGGGAGACCACAAATCCCTTCATTGTCATTGTTAGCATGTTAATCGTTGACTGTTAACTATTCTGTACCCGCTTGTGTAAAAGAAGTATGTATCTGTCATTTTACTTTTTATCCACCCTCAGAGGTTCCCTCCTTTGCTTTCTCCCGCCTCCCTAATCTAGCACCAACAGATTTCATGTAACCCACTTATGTCTTCTCTTTTGATTGTAATGTATAAAGCAGGGTGCAGACTGCTATTTTTCCAGAGTATTTTCTCAATGCATTGAGATTTTGCTACTTGGCAATTGTCACCAGCTTGGCTCAAATAACTCATAAAAATTCTCTACAGATTTGAACATTTCTTACATTGACAGCAGTTAGACATTAATGAAGGAGAAGGGAGCCAGACATCTGGTTAAACTTCTTCATTAATATTAGCACTGGGAAGGGGCAGTTTCACAGTCACTCCTGGGAATAGCCCGCATTGCTCCAAGTCGTCAGGAGAGACCGGCTTTTCAGTCACCCTAGGGAACAGCCAGCACCCCTCTACTGGATTAATCGGGTAAGGGAGCGATGATGCAAGGGGGAGTCCTTTTAGTGAGCTCATGTGCAGTAGGAGCCAAAATGGCAACCATGAAGAGGAGGGGTCTAACCTGGGAAAACCTGGGGAAAAGATCCTATAGGATAAGGGCACGAAACCCTGGAAGATCCAGGAAAGGGATCAGAGAGGGGGAGGGCACTAGCACAGCCCCAGAAGACAAAAACACAAACAAACAGGAAAAAAGATTGGATAGTTTGAAAGAAAGCCTGCTCTTTTGCAAACCCAAGAAAATAGAGAGGCTTAGCAAGGATCCCGGGGGAGCCACTACTACAGCCTGCCTGCCCTCTGCCTCTTTGAGGGAGTGCTATCTCTTTCACTCTAGTAAATCTTGCCACTATCGCTTAAAATCCTCCACATGTGTGTCCCTGAAATTCATTTCCCATGACACCGCAGAAGAACCTGCGGGACGTTCCTACTCTCAATTGGCTTCTGAAGTGGGGGCAAGTCTTGTGGGACTAACTCTTAAGCTGTGGGATCTTCACTCAAGCTGGCTCCTGTCAGAATTGAATTGAATTGTAGGACACCTGCTGGTGTCACAGAAAATTGCTTGGTGTGGGGGGGAAAATCCTGCATTTGGTGACTGGAAGTGTGAGAAGGGAAGTGCTCCGTCTGAATAGTAGGGAAGGAGCATTCAAATGCTTTCTCCTGCTATAACAGTCATTACTCCAATTTAGAAATTTTTCTGCTCTATATTTTATGAACTAGTTTTAGCACTGAGCCAAACAGCATTAAATTCAGGACATTGAACTAAAATCAGAACCATTTTTATCATTTTTACATATTAGGAAGGATATCTAGAACCTTTGAGCTTTTCATCATCCAAGAAAGATAAAATTATACCTGCATTATAGATATATAAATAATATTTATTTAAATATATATAAATTTTATATATAACATTATATATATATATATATATGCTAAAAAATTAATACTTTCCCTCCCACCTTCTAAGTTCTTCTAGCTGGGCTAATAATCAAATTAACAGAGACAGATTAACAGGAGAAAAATAAAAATTTTAATACATGTGCATGGGGAATTCACATAGGCATAAAAATTCCAAAGACAGTGGGGTAACATTGGGTATACATGACATTTTGGACAAAGGAGAAAAGGTGAGAATGGGTGATTTACCAAGTAGTTGAGGAAGAGGGAACATACATGGCAGGCAAATTCTTGCTAGGCGACTCAGAAACAAGAGGACACAGGGGTACCTAGCTAGCAGGCACCTGCCTGGCACCCTCCTATTTACATACTTAATTTAAATAAGGCTAAGGCAGCATCTTAAGATTCCCTTTCTGGAGTAGGCTTTCCCACCTGAATCTCCTAGGCAGGAAGAGGGAGGGTCAAGAGTCTTGTTTCTTAATAAACAGCTTTAAATCAATATCCCAAAAAGATAGCTTCAGAGTGGCAAAACTTTGGCTCCCCTCATGTAATATGATTTAAATTATATGTAAATATATAGTGTGTGCTTGTGTGTCTATATACATGTATGTGTATATGCATTAAAATGCTAAAAGAAAATTACAAAACTGAAATTAATAAATATTTAACTAATTATCTGCAAAACAATTGTTAGCATTATGTCACCCACAATAATTGATTTGTATTCTTTAAAATTTAATTACACTTGAGCCTGGCTGGGGTGGCTAAGTGGTTGAGCATTGACCTATGAACCAGGAGTTCAAGGTTTGATTCCCAGTCAGGGCACATGCCTGGGTTGCCAGGCTCGGTTCCCAGTACAGGAGGCAGCTGATCAATGATTCTCTCTTATCATTGATGTTTCTGTCTCTCTCCCTTGCTCTCTGAAATCAATAAAAATATTTTTTAAAAAAATTTAATTACACTTGAAAAGAATTCCAGTCACTAGAATAAAAACTCAATGATGGCAGAGATTTCTGTTTGTTATGTTTTCTTGTATATAACAAGCTTCCTGAATAATACATGGCACAGAGTACATCAATAAAAAATTTGAATTAACACATAAATGTATTTATAGTAATAACTTTTCTTGTTTACAATTAATCTTGTCTGTTCACAATGATTTCTGAAAAATCATAGGCCATAGTATAGTAAAGGGAAAAACCCGGAGTCTAAAAATTTCCAAAGCAACATGTAAAATATGGCCTCAAAATATTTCTAGTCAGCCCTGGCCGGATGGCTCAGTTGAAGGAGGAGGAGGAGGAGGAGGAGGAGGAGGAGGAGGAGGAGGAGGACGAGGAGAAGAAGAAGAAGAAGAAGAAGAAAGAAGAAGAAGAAGGAGAAGAAGAAGAAGAAGAAGAAGAAGAAGAAGAAGAAGAAGAAGAAGAAGGAAGGGGAGGGGAAGGGGAAGGGGGAGGGGGAGGGAGAGGGAGAGGGAAAGGGAGAAGGAGAAGGAGAAGGAGAAGGAGAAGGAGAAGGAGAAGGAGAAGGAGAAGGAGAAGGAGAAGGAGAAGGAGAAGGAGAAGGAGAAGGAGAAGGTTGTGAGTTCGATCCTTGGTCAGCGTGTGTAGGGGTGTCAATCAATTGATTCTATCTCACACTGATCTCTCTCTCTCTCTCTCTCTCTCTCTCTCTCTCTCTCTCTCTCTCTCTCTTTCTTTCTCTTTCTCCCTTCTTCTCTTTCTAAAAATCAATGCAAACATATCCTCAGGTGAGGATTAATAAAAATATATTTCTAGGCAAAACAAATGTATGATAAAGCCATCTCTAATATTAGTAGACTGAGGTCATCATTCTAGGGTCCCCAGCAGGCTATGTGGGACTATTACAGCGATGTTCAACCATCTCTCCAGTCTCTCTCCTTGCAGAGGAAATCAGCCTGAAAAGAGACTATGCTTTGTACTTCTTCTGTATATTACAAAATGCAGAATTAAATGTGATCTAACTAATGCTTACTGGTTAGCTGTGATGTATCTGATACTGTATAAAATCATGTATTACACAAAAATAGATTAAGGAATACCTCCTGGTTTCAGAATACTTCCATTCTGTTTGGGAAGATAAGAAAAAGATATACAAAATTGCTTTGTAGTTGCTATATTTAAAGACATAAATGTGCATAAATCTACTAATAAATTATGATTTGTGTCCACACTTTAGTCATTGTGTGAGCTTCTATTGTAGTTGATTGATCCTGAATCTGTGAGCAATTGCCTTCAGCGGACATAGAAGAGCCAACAAGTAAACAAATTATCTCTCCATCCCTATCCAGATCTCCACTGAGACTGAGGCTGAAGATAAAAATGGTCCCTGGCCAAGAAATTAATGGAGTTCTTCAAGAAAGGCAATTGCAAATTTTGGATGGCTTTGTATGTTGTAGCCATTAAAAGATTTCTGGCTCAGCTATGGGCCTGTATATTATTCTTCACAGGAAGAAGGAAGCACAATTTATAAGTTCAAGAAGATATAGATTTTAAAAGTAAAGGAACTAACCTTCCATACCTGCTAACTTGATGGACAACTCCATTATGGGAGGAGAGGTGGTTATGTAAGTACCAGAGGCCTGGTGCACAAAATTAGTGCACGGGTAGGGTCCCTAGGCCTGGCTGGTGATCAGGGTTGATCTGTGAGGCAATTGGGGGGGCAATCAGGGGGCCCCTGCTGGCACCCGCCTTGGCTGGCCTGGCGCTCCCCGCCGCTGCTGCTGTTGCCAGTCACTTCCTTCTGCAGGGCAACTGGCGAGGCAATGGGGGGGGGGGCCTCCACTCACACCCATATTGCCTGGCCTGGGGCTTGCAGGCTGGGGGCAGCTCCTGCATTGAGCGTCTGCCCTCTGGTGGTTGACTTGCATATTAGGCTTTTATATATAGGACGAATCAGTGAGGAAACTGGGTCTAGAGCTAGAGGTTATAATTATTGTCACAGGCTCTGCTTTGTTTCACCAGCCAGTGATTTCTTATTTTTTAAATGACTACAACACATTCTCTCTGGTCCCTACTGGCTTCACCACTAATTCTTTTACACAGATTTGACTCTGAAATGTGTATTACTTGCTTGGTCCTCAAGGCATTCTAGTCAGATTCTATGGTCTCTGAGATTGTTTTAAGTGTGTGCATATATGTGCATGTTCATGTGCGTGTACGTGTGTGGGTGTGAGTCACCCATTTGACTTATGCAACATTTATTCTGAGAATAGAAAAACCTGAAAAATGTAGAAATAGGTTTGCAATCTAAGCTGATCTGTGCACTTAGCAGATTAAGACATTTCAGGGGGTATTTTCTTGGTGTCAGGACCCAGAGCACCAATATCCCTCCCTGTTTTCAGGAATTGGATTGCCAAAGGTAACACCCACTTATTTTCCTGCTAGAACTACCATTCATCCTTGTTCCATTCTCAGGTCATTATATGTCACTTGGGAAAGTTGGAGCCTGAGGTAGAAACAGTGATAGTAAGTGGGGTAGATTTTCAGGAAAGGTGCATGGAGAACCCTACACCTATGACAATGGTGTTTCTCAACCTGTCTATACATTAGAATCACCTGGGAACTTTTCTTTTTTAATTACAATTGCTTGATATACCTCCTTGAAGATAACTAATTTCATCAGTCTGTGTCCAATCCAGGCATTTGTATAAAATAAAACAAAACAAACAAAAAAATTTTAAAACTCCCCAAGTGATTCTAATGGGCAACCGGAGATGAAAACCATTAGGTTTTTACAACCAAGAAGCACTCGAGGCCAGACAATATCCATAAAGTGATGCTTCAGTAGAATTTATTTTCACAAGCTTTTTCTTTGAGTAATGGGGAAAGTCACAAATATGTGGTTTTTAATTTTCCTCCAGTATTGCAATGCCCTTTAGTTACGCAAACCCTAAATAATGCTGTGCCCATACAGACTTTTTTGTTAAATTTGGAGACCTCCAACATGTTCTGTAATCAGAGTCCACTGGTGTGGAGAATGGAGGCTTCTACACAAGAATGTGTCCAGAACTTCTAAAGAGTGTCTCATAGAGTGAAGGGTGGCCCATAGAGGAGCTAGGATTATGACAGATTCACATATAATCCCAAGGAGAAAATACCTGATAGAAAATTTAGGAAAGATGTTGTTTTAACCTCCTTGTTCCCAATATGTAACAAAGAAATATGACCTTTCTTGGTGGTACTAGTGTGTCATATTATCAGATCCATAATATCTTAGGAAAAATTGTTTCAGAATAAACACCATACAAAAAGGAAGGAAGTCTGGCCCTGTGATCACATTGCCTAATGCCCAGTTACTACTTCCCACTAGGCATTTTACTAGCCATTCAAATTTTTTATTTTATTTTTAAAACCTTTATTGTTTTAAGTATTACATATACCCTCTTATTTCCCCCATGGACTCCTTCTAGCCCACACTCACCCCTCTGCCCCAGGTTTTCACCACCCTATTGTCTGTGTCCATGGGTTATGCAAATCTGTACACAAGTTCTTTGGTTGATCTCTTCCCACTAGCCCCCCACTTCCCTCTGAGATTGGACAGTCTGTTCCATGCTCCTGTGTTTCTGGGTCGAATTTAAAATAACAAATAATTAACTCTCTTTTTCCTTATCTTCTCTTTCAAGTGTCAGCTACTGAAGGTCCGTTTCCTCACCTGCTAAATGAGGACTTTGAACCAAGAAGCTTTTAAGGGGTCCTCTGAAGCTGTAATCTGCTGGGCAACCCTCCGTTCATTACTAACGAATTTATAACTTTCTAGACCTTAATTCTCTAGAATTTAATGCTTTCAAATTATTTCAAATCCTTAATTTTTTACGCTGTTAATTACATAGTGTTCACTTTTTGATCTACCCAAATAAAGCAAAATGAGCGTTGTTGTACGTTACCATAAGACTGGAGACGGAGGAGAGGGATGGCCAGCCCAAAGGGAGGGGTCCCACGTCAGGCCACATTCAGGCCTCCTGACACCACTGTGCTCCCTAGTTCCAGCTGTCCTGGGCCTATAAAGCAGAAATAGAGCACCCTGTCTAAACTTCCCACTCTACCGTATGCTTCTCAGGACATTTCTAATTTCACTTAGAGCGGTTTCTCTGATGAAAGCTGTTTTCAGAGGCTTTAGTTCAGAAGAAAACAACAATGGTCCCACCGGAGCACAGCCCAGGTTTTGTATCAGATGCACAACAGGCTGGGCTGCTAGGGCGGGGCTGACTGCAGGGAGAATGAAGAAACTGCAGGCGCTCAACCTGCTCAGTGGTAGGGAGCTCTTGCTACAACCCCCGTTTTTATTCTGTCTGTGATCAGAGGGCCCAAACCTTTTATTTGTACATCAGAGCTTGAAATAAACCTTGAATACAGGTCTAATGGGATACTGAGAGGAGTTCCAGGACACTAACATGTTTACTTTTCAAACACCCACTTCTGGGATAGGCATCAAAGTAAGGATCAATAGCTTTTTATGGCCTATGTTTACTATCTCTGAAGTAAAGTGCTTCTTTACTACTAGAACATTTTCTCCTTGTCCTTTTAGTTAACACAAGGGATAGCAAAATGGGCTGCAATTTCTTGGAGGTAACTGTCAATTTGCCATTTCTGTGGCTTTTGCCCAAATACCAGAGAAATGTTATTGTTCTATATAATAAAAGGCTAATATGCAAATTGTCCCCTCAACTGGGAGTTAAACCAGGATTTCAACCACCAGGGGGCAGGGCCGCCCATCCAACCACCTGCAGCCCCTCTCCCAGGCCAGCCCCCAATCAGCCCTGGCCCCAATAAGGGTGGGCTGGCTGGCCGGATCCCACCAGTGCACGAATTTGTGTACTGGGCCTCTAGTTTTTAAATAAGCATGTTGCAAGTTTTGCTACATGCTTATCATTGAACATTACCTGCCTTGAAGTAAGCATTACATATGATATACAAAAAAGTTTTAAAAAGATTTCATGTTGCTTTACCATAAGAAGTTTGGCTATTGGGAAATACAGTTGTCTCATAGGGACTTGACTGAGATTCTCTTTAAAGCCCACTCGTGAATCAGATTCAAAGAAGCATTGTTGGTAAGCCTGGAACAAGAAATAAAGAGGGTCACTGTACAATTTTTATTCTTGTGTATTTTGAATGTTTACTGGCATTCGTCTCTTCATGCCTCACTCTCTATGATTGGGCCAGATATGCACAATGCACTTGAACATTTTGATTGCTCCCTGGATTATTTTTTATTAGCAATTGTCTCCTCATCCTATCCTTCCACTTATATATATTTGTTCTTGTACCTTTTATCCAGTCAATGGCTCTTAAGGATATAAACCATTTTTCTCATTTGGTAGTGTTCATTAATCTCATCTCACCCTTTATGCATATTTTATCTCCTAAAGAAAAATTTAATTTTTCTCATTTCCAAATTTTTTGGCTGCAACATACTGTTCTCATCTTCTGTTCATATTTTGCTAATTCTTTCTACCTATTTTTGAATTTCATAACTAAAAAGTATAGTGATAGGTGCACAGCTTATCTCTGTAATCTTTTTTGTTTTGTTTTGTTAATCCTCACTCAAGGATTTTTTTCCCATTGATTTTCAGAGAGAGTGGGAAGCAGTGAGGGAGAAAAGAGAGAGAGAAAGAAAGAGCGATCTATTGGTTGCCTTCTGCAGGTGGCCAGGATAGAACCTGCAACCCAGGTACATGCCCTTGACTGTCCTTAACTGGGAATCAAACTTGAGATCCTTTGGTGCACAGGCTGACACTCTAACCACTGAGAACACTGGCCAGGGCATCTCAATCTTTTTAAAAAAAAACCGATTTCAGAGAGGAAGGGAAAGGGAGAGAGGGATAGAAACATCAATGATGAGAGAGAATCATTGATTGGCTGCCTCCTGCATGCCCCCTTCTGGGGATTGAGCCCAAAACCCGGGCATGTGCCCTGATGGGGAATTGAACCATGACCTCCTGGTTCATGGGTCAACACTCAACCGCTGAGCCACGCCACCGGACATCTCTTTAATCTCGATGCACTGAGGAGACATTTTGTTTGCTCTGGAAAAACAAATTCCAACCCAACTTTTTTTCTCCAAATAGCCTCCAGTCTTCTATTGCATATCTTATTTATGTTTCTTCTTGTTGGCAAATATGCAATGTGATATAATTGTTTCCAGAAGAAGTGTTTTATTGCAAAAAATAGAGATTTATAAGAGCCCTGAAAACATATGAACTCATTTTGGTGTTAGACATCTCAAGACTATGTTCTCATTGTTAGAAGACTGCACTATGACAACAATAGTTTTTAGGTTTTTATTGTTCTCATTCCACAATGTTTGGATTATTGATTTTTGTTACTAGTACGATCAGATACTAAGAGTTGTGCATTAAAATGTTGGGCAACGAACTGATAACACAAAATCTTATTGTTTCATCCTCTTCCTGTCCTGCCTTATAACCACACACATTTGCTCCCACATTTCCATATTCCTAGCACTGAACACCCGCCTCCTCTATAGCATGTATTACACTGTGGTCTTTCTCTTCTCTGCCTGATTTTGAGTTCCTCAAAGATAATACCATGTGTTTTCCATTCTTGAGTATCAAGAACTCAGTATCAAGGACCGTGACCTCCATTTGAACTTTGTTTGCTTTTGAACTGAATTAATTTTACTGTTTTATTTTAGAATCTTCATGTTAAGCCAAAGTATCCTGCCATATGTTCAGAAGTACTCCAGAGATGACCTTATTAATTTTGGAAGATTCTGATAGTCTGGATGGATTGCATTAGAACAAGCATCAATCTTTGGTTCCATGGTCAGTTATTGTCATTTTATATATTCCTTGGGAGCTTGCAGATTCTAGCCATAAATAGGAATGAATAAATGTATGTATTCAGCTTTTCAATGTCAAACATATCCCTGAAGGCAAATGGGAAACTATGTTCAATACAAAATATTTCTTGAGCACAACATTTAAGTTGCCATTGAGACTTTTTCAAATACAATTTGAACTAATTTAAAGCAATTACACTTTGCCCAGAGCTATCAGTAGGTGAACTCTTCAAAGCAACTATTGCTATGATGTAGTTTAGATATGAAATTTCCTAGCTATTTACATAATGATGATAGAGTGAGTGTGTGTGTGTGTGTGTGTGTGTGTGTGTGTGTGTGTGTAGAATCTCTTCTTACTTTGTCTAAATGTATCCATTTCAAAATCTTTGTCACCAGCTCATGTGCTCTAGTTTAAACATTCCCATCTTCAAGTGCATCTGAAACTCTTCCATTGGGGTTGAATTACTTCCTGGGATAATTCTGAATTTACAAATATAATCGCTTCTCCCAAATACTAAATCTACACTCAAACAAAATAACTCCCTCCGAATTGATCCCTTTGTTCTTCTGACAAGGTTTTTCCTACCCCTAACTTTTCATTACTATCTTTGACATTCATCTGTAGAATCACTCGTATACCCAGAACATAGACACTCAGCTATCAAGGCCATTCAACTTAATAGTAATAATAATAATCATAATAATGTTCATAATAATTAAGTTATGTACAAAGTGTTAAGCTCTACACTGGACACTACAGAAGCACCAAACAAGGAAACGGTACAATTCCTATTTTCTGAGAGACTACAGTCCGCTTGGGAAGGGGAAATAAAAGTGAGAGATAAATTAGGTGGTTGTATGTGAGTATATGTGGAAACATATGGTTCAAAAAAGTCTAGGTTACAGTGTGCTCATCAGCAACTCTAACAGCTGAGTGGCGTATGTGAATTGACATTCATTTCTCCCTCACTTAACACGCCTAAAGTGTTGGAGAGGGGCCCTGCCACTTAGTTTCAAAAGGCCCCAGGCTGATGGAGGATCCACTTGTACATAGGCTTCCAAAATCACCCAGGCAGGAACGAGGAAACAAATCACAGTTTTTCTGAGAGCCCAGCGATGATACACAGCATTTCCTCTCACTTACTTTGGCCAAATTAAAAGCTGTGGCTATGCCTGGTTCTATTACAAAGAGGGGAAAATGGTAAAAAGGGGGGAAAATGGGTGAGGCAACCAGTGAAGAAAGGAAACTCCATAATCAATTAAACCAGTGCATCTGCTCAGATGCCAAACCACTGGGTTGTTGCCATCTCCACGGACTGTGGATGGGTGAGGGCTCATATAAACCAGCTCGGGCATTCATCTCTTCAGTTAGTTTGTATAGTCTAAGCTGCCTTTTATAAGGCAGCAGTAGTTGCCTGGTCCTCCTCCATCATGTAATTTTTTTGCTGTAAAGACTAAATGAAGTAATGTGAGCACATTGCTGCTTATATTAAAAACGTAGCAATTTGTGTATAGTGAACATTTTCTGGAAATGTGCCAGTAAGCTCATACTGAAATAATGCAATTCAAAGACCCCGAAACATAACTGCAATTGTCCTTAACTCTTTGCTTATTAAATAAACAAAAGCAAAATGATAATTCCAGGCTTGTTGCCTTCCCTTAGGAAAGAGAGAGAACTGCAAGGTCACCTGGGATTTCATTCTCATCCCAGAAGTGCTGTGTCACTGTCACTCACTGCCTGACTGCAAAGGTGCTGGGACATGTCCGCTTCCCTGAGCCTGGGGGTTGGGGGGATATCAGTGAGAATTATTTTACATGCACAAATATTGTGGGCTTAGCTTGGAAAGAGGAGGAATCCTAGGTGAGAGAGAAATATATTCTGCTTATTCTTAGAAAAGCTCACTTTTCAGGTAGTTTTTAAACACAGCTACAATTTCATGCCCTATCCTGCTTTTGACTTCAGAATATGCTCTATGCTGTAATTTTCTTATTTATTTAATTTGAATATATCTGGAAACATGTGGTTCAGAATAGTCTAGGTTAGGCAACAAGCAATGAATTATCATTTAAATGAGAGATTTAAAATGAGTGTTCACAAAATTCCCTTCCAAATACTGTACACTATGTTGCATGTGAAAACACAGATCTAGAGCTGTGATTATTTTTATTACAGCTTACTTTTCTAAGCAGCTCCTAAATATAAGGGGATGTACTGATTGGGCACCTAGCCACAATAAGGGCTCTATGGATGTATTAACACATGCACAGCCAGATAACATTTGGATGTTGGTAAGTTTTTATTGTTTTGGGGGAGGCTTGCAATAGTCTGCACTTAAAAATTTTAGGGGCAAAATGAATTTTATTTTTTTAAATAATATATTTTTTGTTGCAAGTATTACAGATGCCCCTTTCTTTTTCCCCCATTGATCCCTTCCACTACACACCTGCTCCACCCCCAGGCCTTCTCCACAATATTGTCTATGTCCATGGGTTATGCATATCTTATATAATAAAAGCCTAATATGCTAAGTGTCCGACCATTTGTTTGACCACTCGACCAGTCACTATGATGCACACTGACCACCAGGGGCAGATGCTCCGACTGGTAAGTTAGCTTGCTGGGGTCCCGCCAATCGGGACTGGGCAAGATGGGCCAGATATGCCCTGGAGCCCTCACCTGGTCCCTCCCCGGCCCTAATCCTGCACCCACCGGTGAGGTCCCTCAGCCTGGCCTATGCCCTCTCACAATTCAGGACCCCTGGAGGGATGTCAGAGACCTGGTTTCAGCCCAATTCCCACAGGCCAGGCCAAGGGACCCTACTGGTGCAAGAATCTGTATACATATAAATATACATATAAGTTCTTTGATTAGTTTCCCCCCACCTATTCACCCACCCCCACCTTCCCTTTGAAAAAGAAAGGAAGGAAGAAAGGAAGGAAGGAAGGAAGGAAGGAAGGAAGGAAGGAAGGAAGGAAGGAAGGAAGGAAGAAGGGAGAAAGGGAGGGAGGAAGGAAGAAAGGGAGGGAGGAAGGGAGGGAGGAAGGGAGGGAGGAAGGAGGGGAGGAAGGAAAGCCCTACATATTTACTTATTAAACTTATATTGTCACTCACTGCCCTTTAAAATTTATTCTTTTTTTAATCCTCACCTGAATTTATTTTTTCCATTGATTTTTAGAGAGAGAGTGGAAGGGAGGGGGAGAGACACAGAGAGAGAAACAACTACATGAGAGAGACTGCCGATTGGTTGCCTCCTGCACTCGTGGGGATCAAGCCTGTAACAGAGATACAAGCCCTTGACCAGAATCAAACCTGGGACCCTTAAGTCCTCAGTCTGAGGCTTTATCCACTGAGCCAAACCAGCTACGACTAAAAGTTATTCTTATAATCTTCCCCTATAATTGGATGAAAACTTCAACAAGCTCATGACTTCTGTAATAACTTTTAGAAAAGAACAAACATGCATCTTGTCAATGGGTTACAAACACTATCCCAACTCAGAAATAAAAATGTTAAATTCAATCTATTAACCAACCTTCAATCTTATTTCAAAGGCCGATTACAGTGAAGTCACCCTTATACTGTGGTCAGAGACAACATCAGTTTTCTTTCTGACCAGTTCTCTTAGTATCCCTACTATGAGAATCATATTTCATATTTTTCTAACATGTCTCATAGGAACCTTCATTGCAGGCTTAATATGAAGAACACATATGCACACATACACATACTCAGAGGAAGGACTCACAGCTTAGCAACCGCTCTCTGCAGGGAAAATTTTAACCAGTCCCCAGCCTCTATAGTCTCCCTATCCAAGATAACTAGCACATTGCACATGCTTTATCTGGCTAAAGTGTGTGAGACAGACTCATCTAAACTTTGGATGGCAGAACTGAAAAGGAAGGCCATGAATTTTTGTTCACTCATACTGTATTTTACCTGCATTTCTTTATTTAACACTGATTCAAGTGCACACCACAAGCTTTAAGACATATTGATTTTCTCTTAAGTTAACCCTCAAAGATCATTTCCTCATAAAATAAGATTTACTAGTAACACTTTAAAATTCACTGAATGAGTAAAGAACTGTGTCTAGAACTACTAGTATTAGCCTCCCATGACCTTTGACTTTAGCCAATTTAATTCCAAGACACCTGGTATTTAGCTGACAGACTATGTTTCCTAGGGAAACTGTACTTATTCAGATGAATGGTTATCTATGTAAAACACTAGTAAAGAATAAAAAAATCTGGAAATAATAAGTGAGTCATAGGATACAAGGTTAATATATAAAAGTCTATTCCTTTCCTACGTAGTAGTAAAAAAATAATTGGAATTTGAATTTAAAAAAATACGTACTATTTACTATAACATCAAAAAAATGAAGTATTTAAGGATAAATCTTACAAAATAAGTATAGTATCTTTATATGAAAAATTATAAACCACTGATGAAAAAAATCAAAGATGTAAATAGAGAATACTGTGTTATAGACTCATATGGTTAAAATGCTGATTTTTCCCAACTAGATCAACAGATTCAATACAATTCCAAACAAAATTCCTAGGGAACTACTTTCTAGATATCAACACACTGATTATAAACTGTATGGAGAAAGACAAAATAAAAATCACACACATGCACACACACACACACACACACACACACACACACACACAAACTGGAATAGCCCACACAATATTGAGAAAGGACAAAGTTAGAAGACTCACATTAACCAATATCAATTTTTACTATAAATCTTCATAATTCAAGAGAATCATATTGGTGAAAGAATAAATATATAGATCAATGGAAATAATAGATAGCCCAGAAAGAGACCCATACAGACTCATACAAATATATTCAAATTATTTGGACAAATATAAAAAGAAAATTTAATGGAGACAGAATAATATTTTTAACAAATATTGCTGAAAATTTTAGATGTCTATATTCAAAAGAGAGAATTAATTCAAACACAGAACATACTTTATATAAAACTAATTCAAATGGATCATAGACTTAATTGTAAAATGCAAACTAGAAAAAGTCTTGATGGAAATCTGGGAGAAAGTCTTTATGATCTTGGGTAAATTGATAAATACACTGGATGCTTGTTGCTGAGATGTTTCTTTCAATCATAGTAGGAACCACAGGGCTGGTGCAGCCACAATGTTGGCTCTGTTTGGGGAAATGTCTGTGGGAGTAGTCCACAAGTACTAGGGGTCCAGGGGAGTGTCCCAGGCATTCCTCATCAGTAGCATCATTGTTAGTAGGCTGACACTAACACCATGTAAACACATGTGTAGTATACACACATACATTCCCTGTTAGTTTAGAAGGCCCAGAAGCAAGGATTCTCTGGTAGCAAAGAACACACCCAGTACTCAGATCTTGCTTTCCAATACTGTCCAATAAAATCAACCAGGAAAAAATGGCTGATTCTAGGACTGAGGCAGGGAATATACAAGATGAAAATGGAACGTTTTATAATGCCAGAAATTAAGGAAATGCTTAACACACACACACACACACACACACACACACACACACACACACACACGAGGGGAGTATATCAAAGGGAAATAGGAATCAACTGAAAGAGTTCTCAGTGGCCAAAGCTGGGACAATCTGAGTAATGAAAAAAGTAAAGGCCTGGATTGCACCCCAGAGTATAAAAACAATATTCATGAGTCCACACTGGTATAACCAAATGATTTTAAAAGTAAAAAATTGGGAGATTAAATTCATATCACAGGCAGAAGGATACTAAGTTCTTTATATACATACAATTAGATAAGTATGTGATGGAGCAAACTTCTCACTCTTTAATTTTGGGCTGCACATAGGGACTTCCAAAAAGTCCTGTAATAAAAGGAATGGGGGAAAGAGTAATTTTATACTTTAAAAAGAGTAACTTATAAACAAATGAAAAAGAGTAACTGTATAGACATCTGACAAACTCTATGTCATTGGGGTAAGCAAGGATAGCATCGACAGTGATAACCCACAGTGAGAGCATGTTCTCAGTGTGATGTGATGAAAAGGTCAGTTTATCCCTGTGAACTTTATCCCCAAAGCCCATGACCCAGATAAACTCATAAGAAAAACATCAACCAAACCCCCATTGATGGACATTCTACAAAATACATGACCAGAACATCTCAAACTCTAAAGGTCACAAAAACAAGGAAAGTCCAAGAAACTGTCATAGTCTAGAAAAGCCTACAACAAGAAGATATGAAGACTTCATATAATGTGGAAGAGACTGGAAGAGAAAAAGGACATTAGGTAAAACTAAAAAAAAAAAGAGCAATAATAATGTATGGATTTTCATTCATCATAATATATTGTTTATTTTGTTGTTTTGCTTATTTTAGCACAAACAGACTGTACTAATGCAAAATAGGGGAAACATTAGTAAGAACTAGATATGAGGCATATGGAAACTTGTAATTATCACTGAAACTTTTCTCTAAATATAAAACTAGCTTAAATAAAAGGTATATTGAAAACTAACCAACAAAAACAAGCTCTTATGCTGGAAATATGCTTTTTAGGATTGAAACCATTTACTAATTGTATGACATCGGAAATTAAATTTTTATTCCTCAGTTTCCTCAATTGTCTATGCAGATAATAATACCTAGCTGATAAGCTGTTAAGAGAGTTAGGTAACTTAATACAGGTAAAAGCATGTAGCAGTGTCAAGCACATAGTAAGCACTACGTGTGTTAGTTATTGTTTTGTTGTTATTCCTATTAATACTCTACCGTTTCTGCTCTACCATTCTGCTGCTACGGACATGTTTTTCCCAACAACATTTTCTCTAAAGGGAACTAATTTGTTCCCTTTAGAACGGTGGTTCTTAACTGAGAGCAATTTTGTAGCCACCCCGCTGGCCATGGGACATTTGGCAATGCCTTGAGGCATTTTGGGTTGTCTTGCTGGGGTAGAGAGAGAACACTGGAAAGTAGTGGGCAGGAGCCAGGGATGCTGTGAAACATCCAGCAATGCTCAGGACAGCCCATCACGACAGGGAATTCTTACATCCAAACACGACAGGGAATTCTTACATCCAAAATGTCAGCAGGGCCACGGCTGAGAAACCCTGGCCGGTATCTTCCTTTCCAGATTGATCTTTAAGATGAATAAAGAAAACTAAAAGACCCTAAGGGTAGCCTGAGTCTTACTTAGCAAGGCATATGTTGTCTAAGGATCAGGAGAACTAAGGCCTTCTATGTACTCTAAGATACATGGTAAAAGCTTCAGAAAGCAAAAACGGAAATCAGCACGACTCCAGTAAAACCATATGAACGCTAAATTACGGTAACTGCAGTGCTTCTCTTTGTTTGTTTTCACATTCTTTCTGAACCAGAAGATATTGGTCTGCAGTAAGCCTTTCCCTACATCAAAACGCCAGAAGCATTAATAAATTTTATTCTGTATAATTTGGGATATTAAAACCACCTTAGAAAGAACATGGGCAGAGTTATAATTCTGTTAATTTGTGAGTAACTTAGTTAACTTATAAATGAGAAATATCTTGACTTTAGAAAGCAAAGAAAACAGTCTTATGTTACTCACCGAATTCTAGAAGTTAAAATACAACAACACTTTCAAGGGCATTTAAAAATGCTTGTTTGGAATTAGAATTGGTATTCTATACTGTCTGACTTAACCTGCATTAACTTACTAAGAGTGCAGATGTAATGGAAGACTAAGAAATTCTAACTGCTAACTCCTTGATATGTTGAAAGAAATACTAACTTTAGCTGCTTACAAAAAATTCTATTAGGTAGTAGTATTTTATCCACATATAAATGTCTGCTTTTTTGTTTGTTTTCATTAAATATGTATGCTGACAGGACAGATGAATAGGCAGAGCACTGAAGATTTAAGGCAGTGAAACTACTTTATATGATACTATAATGGATACTTGTCATGATACATTTGTCCAGACACATAGAATATACAACACCAAGTGTGAACCCTAATGTAAACGGTGGACTTTGGGTGGTTATAATGTGTCAGGGTAGGTTCCTCCCGTATAACAAATACACCACTCTGATGGTGGATGCCGATAACAAAAGAGGCTGTGCGTGAGTGAGGACAGGAGGGAGGTGAGAACTCTCTGTGCCTTCTGCTCAGTCTTACTGTAAACCTAAGATTGTTCTAAGGTTTATTTCCATTTTTAAGGAATTTTTATGACAGCAAGAATTTTTTAATCCAAATTATGTTTCCTTGCTCAGTGATCAACTCTGTTATGTAAAACAGAAGTGACATTCTGAGCTATTCCACAGTAAAGAATTACAAAATTAGAGAAAGGGATGCTTTACATTTTTGTACTTTGCTGAAAATTGTTTTTTTCCTGTGGTCTATGAAACATTAATTTGTTTTATATTTTACTATTTTTGTGGGGTTTTTAAATCAATAAGTAATCTAGGGCCAGCATTACGTTTGCTAGAACTGGCATTTGCTCAGTACATAAGGTTCAAAGTCTCCTTTCCTTTTCTTATTTTATATTTTGCAATGTTTTTTTCCATAATATTTAAGTTTTTCGATGTTCAGATATTTTTCTTCGGTGAAGCACGAGTTTCTTTTCGTGGTTCCTGGTCAACTTTAAACAGTTGAAACACCAGTGGCACCGCTGACTGCTTTGGGGCAGCCTCTTGGTGGACACCTACTACAGCGACAGTTTCCTCAGCTTTAGAACAGAGAGACTCTGCAGACTTGAGCACATGAAGTTCAGAATTATTGATCTCCAACAATGTGCCAGTGATTTTTCCAGCAAGAGTAGGGTGCATGGCTTGATTTAGAGGACACGGCCATTCACCCAACATTTGCTTTTGTTCTTAAGGAGAGGCAGATGCCTACATGGAAGCATTCAAAGGCTCCTGACCTTGTACTTGAACAGTAGGCTGCTGCATGGTAACTTGGGGCTGTGCATTAAGGCTTGTTGAGGATTGCGAACTCCTACGGCATATTTACGCTGTGGATCGGTGAGGACAGTAGGAGTAGCTGTAGCAGCAGTAAAGGTTTATTTTTAAAAGATAATATGCTGATGCAAAGCCCAAGGGTCCTCCCAAGTACTGTGTTTCTTACTTGTGGGATATGCAAGATGTGATTATTTGTCTTATACTTTAAGATTGGATGTCCCAGTATGACCTGCATTTCTGGATCCATAAAACTTTACTTACATAGCAGTTCCTTGAATCATCTTGGAGTTTATCTCCCACCCTGTGGAGCCTGTGTATCTTGCTAAGTCCTCATGCCATTTGCCATTTCTTGTTCATCTGCCTTTCAACATGATAAAAATGCCATCAAAGTGATGAGCTGGGGAATGCTTTGGAAAGTCAACATAGCTCTGGGATAAAAACTAGTTAGATAAGGTGGGCAAAAGTAGGTTTACGTTGGTTGTGAGTACGGGAAACAGAGTTAATTCTTGTATTATTATTTATTAATTATTGTATTATTTTCCAAACAAACAGCTGTCAAAATAATATTGCCCCATCTGGTACTGTTGTCTATTCCATGCGATGTTAACTGTTTCTCATGATCCTTCTGAATAGAACTTGAAAAATAATCTGTTAGATTAATAGCTACACATGCCAGTGGCTTGATTAATCTGTTCTAGCAAAGATACCATATTTGGCATAATATCTATCATTGGAACTACTACTTAGTTGTCTTTATTAGGCCAACGTCATCCATAATAATCTATTCAGATTGTTCAGGGACTAGGCTGCTGAATTATATGGAAATCTGTCAGGGACTACCACACTTGTCTTTAAATATTTGAGAGTGACACTGACTAGTTCATACTTTCAAAAATGTGGTATTGTTTTTTATTTACTATTGTTTTCTATGGAAGTGTACAGTTTCAAAGACTTCTAATGGACATTCCCATTTTAATAACTCTTACCACACAGGCTCATGAATGCTGTTACTTTAGTTCATACATTTCTAAAAATGTCTATCCTCTGCTTCTATCAACTAGGTATATTTCTTGGGCTCCACTTGCATTTAATTAGTTAGTTGTCTTCAGGATTTTCTTGTTTTCTGAGCTTGTATGTGGTTCAGAGGATGTCTGAGACTAAATATGCGGTCTGTCTTCCTTCTACCCCTGATATTGGACAATACTTATTTTTGCAAACTCTATAGCCATTTGACTTTATTTTTATACTTAAAATTCATAAGCTATATCTTGATATTTCCTAATTAATGATGTCATATTATTTGGGGAAAACTGGTGTGTTCCTTGATAAATAAATTTATATTTTTTACTCGGAGAAATTTTTTATGGCCTATCGTTGAATGTTATTTTTTATATATATACAGGGACTCCAAAACCACTTTTTATCATCTTTGCCATCTTTCATATTAGGCATAGTCTCTATAGTCATTTTAGTGTTTTCACTTCACAAGTTCTTTTTGTGGAACTTGCTTATATCTGCCCCCTAGGTCTCTGTGTTTTCATTCGAGTTATTTTTAACCTTTCTTTTTCCCAACACCATTTGTCCCCTCTATGCCCTCTTCCACCTCCACTCCCACTCCACCCCTGCAATCACCACACTGTTGTCCATGTCCATGAGTTCTCTCTGTTTTTTTTCTTTTATGGTCAATCCCTCCTTCCCTCACCCTCCCACCCTTCCACCTTCTCCCCAACATACACACACAAGCACACACACACAGACACCAGAGCAGTCTGCCTGCTCTCTATGAGTCTGTCTAGATTTTGTTTGGTAGTTCAGTTTGTTCATTAAATTCCACATATGAGTGAAATCATATGGTACTTGTGTTTCTCGGACTAGCTTATTTCAGTCAGTTTTAACCCATTGTCTGCCATAAGCATCTGTAGACACAAGCGGCAGCCCTTCCCCACACACCAGGCGCATCTATAAAAAAAAAAAAATGTTTTCCCTAAGTGGCAGCCCTGACCAACTTTAAAGTCATTTTTTCGTGAGAATTTTCAGTTGAAAATATTCAAGAACACCCGAGTTGGGAGTAATATATTTATTTTTATAATATTCATTTCAAATTGGTTTTTTTTAAGTTAAATTCAAAATATCGTGGGGTGTGGGGATGGTTCCGTTTTGGACACGTGGCAGTTAACTGGTTAAAATTTAATTGTCATTGCCCTTACCATTGCTTTCTAGATTGTTTCCATTCATTCTTTGAGCCCTCCTATTGTCTTTTAACATTTCCTTACCAACTTTATCACTTTATTTATTTTGAGGGTTTTTTTAAGAAGGTGTATTAGTCTTCTATTGCTGTTGTAACAAATTACTGCACACTGGGTAGCTTAACAAAACTGCTATTTCCTCAGAGCTCTGGAGGCCGGAGTCTAAAATCAGGTCTTCAATGAGACCATGCCCTCTCCGAAGGGTCGGAAAGAATCCTTCCTGGCCTCTTTTAGACTCTTGAGGCTGCTGGCGTGCCTTGGTTTATGGCTTCATCTCTTCAATCCCTGCCTCCTTCTTCGAATCACCTTCTTATCTGTGTGTGTTTCAAAATACCCCTTACCTCTCTCTTCTAAGGATTAATGTGATTAGGACTTAGGGCCCACACAGATAATCTAGGATAAACTCTTCTCAATTTCCTTAACTTTGTAGCATCTTTTGCTACATGAGATTATATTCACGGATTTGGGGGACTAGGGTGTAGACATACCTTTTTGAGGGCCACATTCAGCCCACTACAGAGCGTTTATATTATCCCTCAGCTCTCATGAAGGTTAGAGGAGAGAGAAGATGTGAAAGAGACCACAAATGAAAAAAATCAGCTAGCGACCAGTGCATGCAGCTAATTAAAATAAAGATATAGAGATTCATTAGGCTAGTTGTTCTGGAAGGCCTCTCTGAGTTAGTAATATCTCAACAATAATGTGAATGACAAGAAGTAGTGGAAATTTCAAATATCTGGAGTAAGGTCATCCCAGGCTAAGGGAAGAGCTAATGAAAATGCTCTAAAACTAGAACAGCTTTGCCATATTAAAATAATAGAAAAACAAAATCATGCGCTAGAACATAGCAGGTGAGAAAAAAAGAAGCTATGCTTGGAAATGTAGACATGGACCAAACTACACAGGACTTTGTAAACCAGCCTAAGGACTTTCTTGATAAGCCACACTTATGTTCAGGTTTCATCTCACATAGCACCTAGATTTCTTAACATAATATGCATTAGTATGCTGCTCATTAAATACTTATTATAATCTGATTTCCTTAAATAAATTAGTTTATTTCTAACTCCTGTTTTATTATCAGTGTTGAGCTGAATCTTTGCAGAAATAATTTATATCTAATTACTCAGTCACCTGCATCACTAATGTTAGCATAATATTAGCATGCGGTATCTGATTCCAAGCATAATTGTATGACTGAATCGTGTCCCATGTGTAAAAACTTTTTTAGTTGATTAACTTGTTAATCTGAATAGAAAAATGAAAATCTTCATAGTAACAACTAAGTACAAGAAAGAAGGTGTGCCTGTAGTTAGACAGCATTTCTAACAAGTCAATCAATAAATCGGGGCTAACAAATAACTGATTTTGATCAAATAAACAGAGAATTCCAGAGGTCACTTGCACTTTGTGTTATATGGACATGTCTTTGAAATAGGATTGGCTTTTTACACAATTTGCTTCTTGGAGTGTAATTTAGACAGCATTGCTTTAAGAACTCCCTTGTACAATCTTAGAGTTCCTTTGTGTGAAATTCCCACAAGTTAAAAAATATTGCATCTCCTGAAACTCTTCTTTCAAAAGGCAAAAATAACTTCATGGAGAAGTCATCACTTAATCAGAAATTAGTAAACTAGTCAACTCACATGCCTGACAGACAGGAGCTGCAAATCAGCAGCTCTTGGCAGAATCTGGCTGCAATCTTGTTTTGTTTGGCTAGCAAAAGAGTGTTTGCACAAAATAGGAATTTAATGACTTTAAACAAGGCATGCTTCCTCCCATTCTCCAGGAGCACGTCTGTTTTTCTGTCTTCTTTACAGCGGGCTCAAATCACACATTGATGTTATTTCTCTGAATTTGAGCCTGTGATCTCCAGCACAGCACCAATACACTTCTGAAAGGAGAGAAGACACCACCCCAAGCTAGGGTAGCTGTGCCAGGGAGAAGAACAGGGCCAGCAATTATGATAATACATTCCAGGTCCTCTTTCAGGGCACATACTCTCTTCATAATCTCCCCTATGCAGACAACTCCCAAATCTGTGTATTCATCCTCTCCGCTGAACTTTAGTTCCATCCAACTATCCCCTGTACTGACCCTTGGATTTCTACAGGTACATCCAAAATTCCATTATGAACTTGCCTCTCCTACCATGTTTCCTATCTTAGTTAAAGGTCCAACTCTGCTTTACTGTGAGCTCCTTGAGGGCAAAGCTACCACCCTGTACCTCCTGCACAAGACCTAACCTTGGTCATAGTGGGAGCCCCATTTTTGTTTTGTTTTGTGTGTGTGTTACACCTTATTTAGAGATAAATTAACACTCACAATAAATTGCAAAAGTAGGAAAGGTTTTCTATAATTTTCACCCATATTTCCCCTATGATAGTATCTTCTATAGCCAAAGCACATTTTTAGAACCAAGAAATTGACATGGGTGTAATACTATAAACTAAACTACAAATTTCACCAGTTTTTACATGCACTCATTTATTGCGTGTCATGTGATGACATTTTATCACATATGTAAATTATTTAATCATCACCACAACCATGACACAAACCTGTCTATTGCCAGCAAGAAACGCCCCCTTGCTTCTGCTTTATAGCCAGACTCGACTCCAATCCTCAGTCCTGGCTGCTTTCTCAGAATAAATGTCATTTTGTCCTTTTGAAAGTCTTATTTGTGGAATCATTCCTTTTGTAACCTTTTGAGCTTGAAATTGGCTTTATTTTTCTCCACTCACTATAACATCTTTTAGGTCCACCTTAGTGTGCTGTGTATCAATAGATTTTTTTTTTACATAACTGAGTAACATTTCATGGTATATATGTATGTGTCACTGCTTGGTATATATGTATCACTGTTTGTTTACTCATTTGCTCACTAAAAAACATTTAGGTGGTTTCCAGTATTTGTCTATTATGCACAAAGCTGCTATGAACTGTATACAACATTTAGATGGACACACATTTTCATTTATCTAGGATAAATGTACACGCAGAAGTGATTAGTGGGTTATATAGCAAGTCATGCACAACCTCATAAGAAACTGCCCAACTGTTTTACAGACTGACTATACTTCCGTTTCTACCAACCAGGTAAGAGTGATCTAGTTGCTTTGCATCATTGCCAGCACTTGGCATTGTACTTTTATACAAGCCATTTTGATTGGTGTGTATAGTATCTCATTGTGGCTCTAATTTGTGCTGTAATTTGGCTTATGATGTTGAACATCTTTTTATGGAGGTTTGCTTGACATCTACATATCTTTTTGGGTGAAATAGAGCTTTTTGTAAAAATTTATTCTGGATAGAAGTCCTTTGACTTCAAGTATGTTTTGCAACCATTATATCCCTGCTTGTGGCTTAATTTTGTCCTCTTAACAGGGTATTTCACACACATAAATATTTAATTGTGATGAAGTCTAACTTATCTTTTTTTTTTATCATGTTTTTGGTGTCATTTCTAAAAATTCTTCACCTAACCCTAAGTCACAAAGATTTTCTCCTCTGTGCTTATCTAAAGTAATTATAGTTTTATGATTTAAATGTATATGTTTTACTCATTTTTAGTTAATATTTATATGGAGTGAAAGTTAGGTTAGATTCATATTTTTGCCTATGCAAGTTCAATTGTTTCAAAATAATTTATTGAAAAATTACACTTTTTTCATTTAATTGTTTTTATAGCTTCATCAAAAAATAGTTCAGCATATTTGGGTGGGTCTATTTCTAGGTTCTCTATTTTATATTTCATTGATCAGTGTGTCTGTTCCTCCTTTAATACCATGCTATCTTGATTACTATGGCTATGTAGTCTTAACATTGGGTAGTGTGATTTCTTCAAAATTATTTGTTATTCTACTTCCTTTCTCTTTCCATATGAATTTTAGAATCACCTGTCTATATTTCAAAAAAAACTAGCTGCTAAGATTTTTGGATAAAAATTGCATTAAGCCTATAGATCAATTTAGGGATAATTAACATCTTTACTGGGTTGAGTCTTCTCATTCATAAACATGGTATGTATTTCCATTGACCTGGTATCATGCTACCTTGTTGAACTCACTAATTAGTTCTACTTTTGTTGTCAGTTACTTGGGACTTACCACACAGACAAATGTCATTTATTTATTTCCAAGAATTTTATTTCTTTATTTCCAACCTGTATGCTTTTTATTTTCGCTTATGCCTTTTTATTTTACACAGATTAAGATTTTCACTACTATTGAAGTAATGAGAGAAAATATCCTTACCTTGTTTTTTATTTCAGGAGGAAACATTCCAATTCACCATTAATTATTTCACTGAATAATTTTTTGGTAGATGCTTTTTACAATTTGAAGATGTTGCCTTCTATTCCTAGTTGACTGAGAGTTTTATCTTGGATAGGTGTTAGATTTTGTCAAATAATTTGTCTTGCATCAGTTGATAGGTTCATGTGTCTTTTTTTCTTTAGATGAATAATATGGTGCATTATATTTATTAGTTTCCTAATATTAAACCAGCCATGCACACCTGGAATAAATCCCACTTGGTCATGGCACATTTTCTTTTTATATATTGGTGGATATGATTTAAATAACACTGATGTCTGTGAGCCAAAGATTCATATTTAATTGGTTTGCATGTGTCCTGGGCATTGAGATTTTCAAAAGCTCCTCAGGTAATTACAATGTTATTTGTTATCAAAGTAGTAGCTACCAGTTTTGAATCACTGTTTAGCTTTTCTGGATAAAAGTATTTTGACTTCTTACATGTTTTACAGGAAGTGAGGAGAGCTAACCTAGTAGAAAGACCTTTTTTTACTTTCATGTGTTATAATTAGAACATATAGAACATAATAATTCTATTATGTAAATATATTTTATTAAAAAACAGATTTGTATATATTTAAATATTACAATCTAGGACATGTGATGAGTATCAGTGTAATTCAAAACACATTTATTAATTTGCTATATATATATATATATATATATATATATATATATATATATATATGTGTATATATATATATGTTACCTCAAAGACAAGGACAATGAGTACATTATAACCTATGTTTCAATAAACTTTCAGAATTGTGGTGAGGAATATAATGAGAAAATTAATGTTGATAATAATAGCAAAAGTGAAGTTTTACATTTGTATTGAAAGTTTATTTGCAATATACTTTTATGTTCACTAAGTTGTTTAATCAATAAAGTAAATGGCTACATTAAAATCAAAATATAATATAGCCAGAAGAGATAAAATGCTACAGGAAATCAAAGACTGAAAAATGTTACTTTCATTTAGAGTGATCAAAGCTGTCCTTATGAAGTACCTAGGGAGCTACTTGAGAAAAACCATGATAAATGGATAGCAACTCAACAGACAGAAATAGGGAACAGGTCATTCAGGTGTTCTGAACAATACATGTAAACGCATGTATATGTTCAATAAATGTGATTTGATGGGTGGTTGGATGAATGAAATATGTAATATATTTGGGAAATTCTATTAGTCTAGTTTTGTAGGAGCATATGGCCTGGTAGAGAAGAATGGCAGATATTTAGGTTGAGAGTGTTGGCTGACAGAATTTGAATGCCAAGATTTTGACTTAATAGAATAGAGAGCAGAGAGTTGCTAAAGTTTAAAGCTGGAGGGGACAGCATTGAAGATTATTTTTGGAAAAATAAAGAAAATACCAGAGGCTGTTGTGTGTGCTTCAGATAACAAAGGAAACTCAGAGTCACTGAAATACCAGTATTATTAACACAATTCAGGGAGAGGAAATACAGACCTGGATTCATGTCTCACTAGTAGGAATAAAAAAAAAGTGTAAATGGAAAGAGATATCATCAGATCTACAGGACCAGATGATTACATGAATAAAAAAGGAAGACTCTGGGATACTCCAAACATTTGGTTTTCTGAGGAAATGACAAGGTAATTAATACAAACAATATTTAGAAAAGTATAGGATGCATTTCTATGTAACAACTTTATCCCTTCATATAGTCTTGTTTCTATTTTTCTCTCCAGACTTATTTTATGCTCCTCTCCTCCTCGGCATGCCAAAAACATACAAAGAACATGTTCACCTGCCTCATGACCTTTGCACATGCTATTCCTCTGTTAGGATCTCTTTTTCCTAATCAACTCTCACCCCCATTTCATCTATGTATTTTTTATTTTTTTCTGATCTTAAAATATTACTTTCTTGGGAAAGTGTTTTCTGACTCCTTAATTTCGTCAATAAATATTTATGGAGTAACTAAGTATGCTGGCCACTTTTAGAAAGACTTTGAGAAGAGCAATTGAGACAGAGATAACAGCAATTGCACAAACCCTGATGGAGGAGAGTGATTGGCATGCTAGAGGGAGAGCAAGGATGGGAGAAGGGGTAGTAAGGTAGGGTATGATATCAGAGAGATGATGGAGCAGAAGGTGTTTATGGTCTGATAGGTCAATGAGGGTGTTTTAGCTTTTATTCAGAGTGAGACAAAAAGTCTGAAGGATTTTGAGCAGAGAATTTAGGTGATCTGACTTATGCTTAAAAGAAATATTTGGCTCTTGAGAGATGGGAGCAAGGTCAGAAGCAGGGAAGATTAATTAAGAACCACTTCAGTTATCCCAGGAAAATACAATAATGGCTCAGAGCTGGTGAGATGAGGTTATATTCAGAATATATTTTCAAGCAAAACTAACATGATTTTCTGATGGATTATACATGAGGAGTTAAAGAGAAAATGTCAAGAGGATTCATGGTCTTTGTCTCGTGAAAGAAGAATGGAGTGACCTTTTACTGAGATGGGGACAATGTGGGAGAGGCAAGTTATATGGGAAAATCAGGAGTTCAGTTTTGAGCATGTTATATGTATGATTTCTACTAGACACTCAAGCATGGATTGTGAATAGGCATTTAAAGAAGTCTGGACTTCAGGATAAAGTTATGTACTTGAAATGTACTAGTAAATGTATGAGCCTCTTGATAGTATGAAGGTTATGAAGCTGCTGTCTCTCAGCTCCAGAAGCAAGCTTCTAACTCTCTATAATTTTGTAGCTGGAACTCTACAAAGTCCTTTCCTCAGTTGACAACTGGATTTCTGATAGTTTCTGTAAGCAATGGGCGCTAGGGGGTCACTGGCAGGTAGCAGGATAGAAAAGGGACTTTTCCATTCTGATTTGCCTGATGTTTATGTCAGCATCCCTCCAGAAATCGCTCTTCACCCTAAAAGTGTGAGTTCATTGCAGTAGCAATTGGTTCCAGAATCCACCGTCTTCCTTCACTCACAGAAACATCTTCATTGCACTTCTTTAGAGGTTAGAACATAAAAAATAAAGCAGAGACCTCCTCCTGAGAGGTCCAAGTCCCAGCACCTCTGGCCTATTGAGGTCTATCCCATGACTCTGTATTCTAAACACCCGAGTGCATGGTATATAGCCTGTAAGAAACCAGGGAATGAATAGGGAATGGATGTGGAATATACATTAAACACCATGTACCCTAGCCAAATGCCATGTATTCTGGAAATGTTACAAAGAGCTATTAAATCCATAGAGTCTTTTCTGTGCTTTTCTATTCTTGCCAAATTGCTCAAAGCAGAAACTTGAGAGTTAATTTTCATTTTTACTCTCCCTAACATCTCATAACCACTTCATTAGTAGGTTTTGCAGATTTGATTTCCAAATATAAACAAAATCATTCAACTTGTTTTCTCTCCACTGCCACCACAGGGCACCACTAACTCCTGTCTGGAATTACTAAGTGGATTCCTAAGTGGTCTCTGTGCCTGGTCCTGCCCTCCACCAGTTGATTCTCCACTCTGGTTGTGCACCTTGTCAATCCCTTCATTTTTTCCCCCCCACAAGTGCTTCTTTCACTTCCTGGAATAGAGTGTCCTTTCCCATTTCAGGGTATTTTCACAGGCTGTTCTCTTTTCTTACAACACTTTTCCTTCCTAACATTTACTCATGAGTCACATCTTAGGTTAAAAGTCACTTTCTCCTTAGACTTTTCAATTCTCAGATCAAGTATTCCTGTTATATTATTTTATGTCATTTCAATTCTTCTTCAGAGCATCTACTTCAATTTAAATTCTTTAATTAGTTTTGTAAGGATGTGCCTAGTGTCAGTCTATTCTTTTTCCCACCCCACTTCTAAATTCAGGATGAAATTAGTGTCCACTTCATGAGTTTTGTGGAAATGTAACATAATACATGTAAATCACTTAAAATAGTAGCTCACTCATTGAAAACACTAATAATGTTGGCTATCATTATTTTTTTCATCATTATCATTACTAGGCTTTAAATTCCTTGAGTGATTTAAGGAACTTATTAATTTGGAGGGATACAATCCAGTCCATAACTTTCTGTCCTTGGCCCCCCTAAATTCACATCCTTCTCATATACAAAATACAGTCATTCATTCCATCCCATGGCCCTAAAAGTCTTAACTCATTCCAGTAATAACTCTAAAGTTGAAAATCTAATGTCTGATCTAAATACCTTTTGTGTCTGATATGAGTGAGACTCAAGGTATGATTCATTCTGAGATTAAATTCCCCTCCAGCCATGAAACCAGGTAAATTACCTGCTTTCAGAATGCAATGGTAGAACAGGCATAGGATTGACATTCTCTTTCCTAAAGGGAGAAATCAGAAGGAAGCAAGATGAAAACCTAACAAGACAAATGTTACTAGATCTTAAGGCTTGAACACAATCCTCTTTGGTTCAGTGCTTTGCCCTCTGGATCCGCTGGGGTGGTGTGTCACCTTCATGGCTCTAAGGGGCGATCTTGCCCCCTTGGTTTGGGAGCAGCACCCACACTGCTACACTGCTCTCTGCAAGGGAGCCTCTGCAGCTCTGCTTGGCAAAGATCTTGTCATTTGAAACCCAGGTGGAGGGCCATTCCCCTGACCCCACCTATGCATTCTGGGCCTATGGTGGGAGACACAAGCCCTGATAATCTCTGAATCACCTTGGGTAACTTTTTCCTTTTTCTTGAAAGATAGCATAAATTCTGTCTTTATTCCCTGCCCTGTTTTCTCTTTTCCTCCCAGCAGGCAGTGTTTCTGCTGGTATAACCCCATCTCAATTCCTGGATTCTGTTGAGATGCTGATAAGGTCCATGGTTTACACCTACCCTAATCTCCTGACCAAATGGTTGGTACCCCCACACTTGGCATTCTCTTCAGAACACACATTCTCATTGTTTTCAATACAGGTAAACTGAGGATTTTCTGTATCTTTAAATTCTGGTTCTTTTTTTACTTAATAATTCATTCTTCAATTCATCTCTCTTATATTTTACAATTATCAGTCAGGAAGAACCAAGCTGTTCCTTCAATACTGCTTAGAAATCTGCTGAGCTAAATATCCAGTTTCATCCTTTACAATTTCTACCTTCCACAAAACACTAGCAGGCAGTTCCGCCAATTTATTTGCCTCTTTATAACAAGGATAGCCTTTCTTTCAGTTTCCAATAACGTGTTCCTCATTTTTGTGTGAGATCTCACCAGAAAGCCCATATTTCTAGCGTGTACCTCAAAACTCCTCCAGTCTCTACCCAGTACCCAGTTCTAAACCCACTTCCACATGTTTAGGTATTTGTTACAGCAGCACCCCACTTTTCAGTACCAAAAATTGTCTTAGTCAACTTGTACTGCAATAACAAAATATCATAGACTGGTAACTTAATGGGCATTTATTTCTCACAGTCTGAACACTACAATTTCAAAACTAAGGTGTCAGCAGGGATGGTGTCTGGTGAGCGCTTTCTTCTTGGGTTGTAAATGGGCACCTTCCTTCTGTCCTCACATGGCCTTTCCTTGGCATGTGTGGGTAGAAAGAGGGTATCTGTTCTTCTAAGGGCCTCAGTCCCATCATGAGGGCCCCACCTGAATGAGCTAATCACATTTGGGGTTAGGACCCCCTATATATGAATTTTATGGGGGCACAATTGAGTCCATAGCAGTAAGTCTGACTTAGTCAAGATTTTATTCCAGCTTCCAGCACAGTGCTTGAAACATTTAAGTAATAAATAAATATGTGTTGAAAGAACATATGTATAAATGAGTGAATAGAGAAGTGAGTTATTATTTTCATTGGACAGATGGAGAAAGAAGGGAAATACTCAAGGATGGGATGTTGGGGGACAGTTATGATGAGGGAGAAATAAGAAGAAGAAAAAAACCAGAGAACAGAAAGCTGAGGAAGGGAGAAATTGAGACCATGAAATGTCTCAGAAGACAAGACATGGAGAGATTTAAATGAGAATCACCCAATCTGTTAAATAACATAGGAAGACTGACATTAGCATTTCTCACTATTCCTTATAAAAATGGTATCGATTCAAATTAGCAAAAGAACAGGGGCTTGATGCTCAAAATAAATTATTCTAAAAATCAGGTTATTAGTTAGCAGTCATTTTAATTAAAATAGAAAACAAACCATGGCATAGGTAATATATTTTATCAGAATATTAAATTCACTGACATCAAGGGCATTGTCATTATACAAACAGCACACGCTTTCCTGACTGTTCTGTCTGCTTGTGAGAGAGGCACTTTTTACTTATTGTAAGATTAAATGCACAGAAACTAAATAGAATAACTGCGAGAGATATTGGTCTGCACTCCTTTACAGAGCACACTATACAAACTGATTTATAACTTGCTTTGGTTCATTTAACAATATATGGGAATGTTTTCCATGTTATCAGCCAATCTTTCACAATGTTATTTGCAATAATTGCATCACATTCCATCTTAAACATGTAATAAATGTTACTAATCCTTCTTGAGTAAACAGTTGCTTCAAGTGTATTGCAATTTTAAACATTCTGTGTCTAATATCACTAAACATATACAAATATCATAATTACACTTTTAGAATACATTTTTTCATGAAACACAACGGGTGAGTCAATAAGAAAGTACATTTTTTAAAGCATTTGATTTAAATTCTACTAAAAGCAGTGAGAGTACTGATTTGCCCACATCTTCAATAGAGTATTTATCATCCTTTTTCTTTTTTTTTCTTTTGATGTTACAGACAAAAACTGTCACCATGTGGTTTTAATTTGCATGGCTAATGATGAGTTAATATTAAATACCATTAATATCACTAGAATGCCAGTATAAATAAACATCTGCATTTAGGATTCATTCTGTGGGAAAAAAGTAATTTTTTTTATTGAATAATTAATTAATTAATTACTAGACTTCTCCTCTAATAAAAAAAATGTAAAGAACATTTTCCTACTCCTAATAGGATCTGCATCTTACAGAGTCTACTTCATTTGTACACAAAGCTTTCATCAGATGGGAAAACATGAGCTTATTCTGAATGGAGGCTGTGAATTTACACTTTCTTTATCAAAACTGTAGAACAGTGGTTCTCAACCTTGGCTGCACATTAGAATCACCTGGGAATCTTTTTAAAATCCTGATTTCTGTTTCTGTTGTAGCCTCACCTCATTACTATGAAACAGAATTTCCGGAGGATGAGGCTCAGAAATCAGGATTTTAAAAAGATTCCCAGGTGATTCTAATGTGCAGCCAAGGTTGAGAACCACTGCTATAGAAGGACATGAGCACAAGGCAGGAAGCAGAGGGAAAGGGAAGCAGAGGGATTCACAAATATGTTGGGAATAATTCAATGTCTCATAAGAATGGATTCACCAGCTCATCATGTTGTACACCTTAAACTTACACAGTGTTATAAGTTAACTATATCTCAATAAAGCTGGGAAAAATAATGGATTTACAAACTAAAATAAAAGTTTTTTGTAGCTTAAGACCTGTCCATATATAGTTCTTATATCCCCTTTTTTTATCTTTGACACCAAATTTCACAAAAGAATTCAATTATTCTCACTATAATGGTAGATGTAAGCATTCACGCAGATCTGATTGTCACTGTCTATACTTGCAAGTAGCTCCTGAAACCTTTTCTCCATATCTTTTTGTGAATTCATTCATGTGAAGAATGTCAGTACAACTCTCAAAGGCTTGGCAGACGTAAAAATTCATTTGTCTTTCATCTTGAACTTTTAACTTTCTTTAAATGTCCAGCAAAAGCTCTGCTAAAGACCTGTCCTTCCATAGGAAGCCTGCTTTTGATTCACTAATGAATCAAATTCGGAGCCCTGGAGTGTGATGGCTCCCCTGCAGCTGGCAAATGTATTAAGTTGTCTCTCACAGTATTTAACGAAGCACCCCCACTGGTGACTAAGAGAAGCAGAGCCCTTCTCATGAGAGCCACATGACCAAATGGAAATGTCACAGGCAGCCCAGAGACCCCAGAAAGGCGTCATTGGACAGCCCCGTGTCAGAATGAGAGGGCTGCCCCCCCTCCAATTCTGGTCTTCTTGTATAAATGAATTTAAATGAGAGACCCTGATTGTGTTGTGATAAAACCAATTTATTAAAGCAATTAAAGCAAGCAAATTTATTAAAGAAGCAAGGTAAACAAATATCTTTCATCTGGCTGGGAACACAGATGAACATCACTCAGTTGATCTGAAGAGTGAGTTGGTTGAGGGTTCAAGGTGTTATATACCCTCCTGTCTTTAGGCTTCAAAATTCCTCTGCTGAATATCTTGGTACAGATTATTTTCAAGATCCATTTTTACTATTTTGTGGCCTTCCAAAAATCCATGAGAAGCACCTGGCAATTTTATCTTGCCAAACTTTAAGACTTCTGGTTTCCCTGTTTAGGGAGCAAAAAATAAAATTGCCTCCTTTGTTTCCCTTTCCCCTTTCCTACTCCTTTCCTGCATTGTTTAGTTGGAGAGTTATTAACCATTTGCTTTCAAAAATCTTTGGGTAAGATAAGGGCTTGCAGTTTACATGCTGGTTGCAAATTGCCCACACTGTTTGGCCTTGTTTTACCTTTTTTCGGTCTTAGTTTCTGTTTTCCACTTGTCCTGGAATTCACCTAGCTTCTCACTGCCCTGTAACAGAAATACCAGCCTTGAGAAATAACAACTACTCTGAGCCAAAGAATGTGCTCTTTATAAGTAGTGTTCACAAAAGAAAAAAAGCATAAACATTTCCACAAAAGTAACTTTCAACATCATCCGACCAACAGAACAAAGATTATAAAGATAATGAAAAAAGAGATAAAATGAGTTAGTGGGTCAATAAAAGACTCCATGTCAGTGAAAGACTTAACTGAGATATATACCCATTTCCTTGACTTTCACACAATAAAATTTAAACCTTTGATGGACTTGCAAGAAGTTCTCAAAATATAACTATTTGGTTGCCAAAGAATGACAGTATATGAATTCTTTGCTGTGGGAATCTTCTTACTTCTTAAATCCCTTGTTGAGGTAAAGAAAGTAGAAAGAAGATGCCTCTCTCATCACTGAGAGTAGGAAGAGGTAAAATGCTCTGGCACTGGAACACCAGGAACAAAATGAGAAAACCAATTGTTATGCTAATTGAAGAACTGTTGGGGGAGAGGTGTTAGAGGAGCTGGAGGCAGAAACCCATGCTCAAGATAGTCCAGCAATATAAGCAGATAGAATGTTTTGTCAGTAGAGGATTCACCAATTTAATGAATGGAACCTGTGGTAAGAAGTGGTAGAGGTAGGGAGGAGTTAAACAAGTAACCAAGTGCTGCCACTGATCTCTCTCCAGTTCACCATGGCTGATGCTTCAATTTAAAGGCTGCCCTCTGGCTACCAAGACCTAAGTGCTTTTCTGAAATTCTGCTTAATTCGCCAATCCCTGTAGTCAGTGATTATTATCCCAACTGATTTGGTTGAGAAAACATATTTGACATCATGTGTATTGTGGTCAAGGGATCTAGCTTTGGTATCAGACACACCTACTAGTAAATTAGAGTTGAGTCTCCACCACGTCCTAGCTCCAAGATCTTATTAAGTTACTGAACCTCGATTTGCTATCTCAAATATGAGGATAATAGTACCAACTTCATAAACTGTGGCTAGGATTAGAAATGAGACTACCACAAAGAATGCTGAAGAAATTGTGGCTATTACTATCTCTTTAAAATGGAGGTCTTTGTTTGAATGAACAAAATATT
The DNA here is from genome assembly GCF_000147115.1 of Myotis lucifugus. NCBI lineage: Eukaryota > Metazoa > Chordata > Mammalia > Chiroptera > Vespertilionidae > Myotis > Myotis lucifugus. Next base: position 4,791,375 of record NW_005871119.1, on the reverse strand, counting down.
TATATTACATACACCATCTTCAGAGACTGGTCAGTCTTTAGTGACAGACAGGTGTTGATCAATGCCTGTTCTGTGATGTCAGTAAACATAAGTCTCATTAGTCAAATCAACAGTTGGGGAGGAAATGACCATTCCCTCGCTCATTCAATCACTCATCTGACATATATTCATTAGGCATGTCCCATGTGTCCTACACTGTTCTATATGCTAAGGATACAAAGTCCATTATATCATGACCCCTGGAGCACAGGAAACTCAATATCTTGCATGGGGCTTTCCTTTGTTGAAAGCCCATAATTATCATTATAGTTTTATTTAGAATGCAATATTTTAAAAAAATATTCACAGATTAAATAAATTGTTTTATGGACTCTTATTTTATGAAATATTACATTGCTATTAAAACAATACCTTCAAAAGGTAATGATAT
>NW_005871119.1:4787104-4790845 GCF_000147115.1 Myotis lucifugus | reverse complement strand
ACAAGTAACCTAAAACTGTATATATACAGATATATAGGATAATACTATTATGAAGAACTATTCTTTCTATCTATCCATGAGCCAACTTTGAGATAGATAGATGATAGATAGATAGATAGACTAAAATACTGCTATTTTATGAGGTTATTAGACCTTTTATTCCAATCTTGACTACAGACATAGAATTAAAGAAATTACAGTCCCTTTTCGTGTATTATTATAGAATCACATATTTTAAAGAAATACTAGCTATCTGAAGCCATCAGATTGTAATATATGATGATAACACAACATAACCAAGTATTTTTTATTCCAAGGATAATTATAAAAAATATATCAGTGTAATTGTCCACAGATAAAAGTAGCGAAGTCATGATTACTTTAACACATGCAGAAAATCATCTGACATAAACCAACCATTGTATAAAAAAATATAATTATAAACGAGTTTCCTTAATCTAGTAAATTTTTAATAAAAAACTAACGCAAATATTTTACTTAAAAAGAAATTTACATATAGTCCCTTGTTAAAATAAAGAACACAACAAGGATGTTCAGTATCATTTACATTGTTTAGAAGAGTACTGAGATGCTGGAAAAACACTATAGGAAAAGAGAGATAAGATGTACAAATTTTTTCTGGCGGGTGTGGCTCAGTGGTGGAGCATCAAGCCAGGAACCAAAAGGTCACCGGTTCCATTCTTTGTCAGGGCACATGCCCAGGTTGCAGGATCGATCCCCAGTGGGGAACATGCAGGAGGCAGCTGATCGATGTTTTTCTCTCATCCATGTTTCTATCTATCTATCCCTCTCCCTTCCTCTCTCTCGAGAAATCAATAAAAATATTTTTAAAAGATATGCAAATTTTTAAAATGAAGACATAAACAAAAAACGATGAAATAATTTACCTTTATTTTTTATTTTTATTTATTTTTTAAAATATATTTTATTGATTTTTTTTTACAGAGAGCAAGGGAGAGGGAGAGGGATACAGAGTTAGAAACATCGATGAGAGAGAAACATCGATGCAGCTGCCTCTTGCACGCCCCCCATTGGGGATGTGCCCGAAACCCAGGTACATGCTCTTGATGGGAATCGAACCTGGGACCCTTCAGTCCACAGGCCGATGCTCTATCCGCTGAGCCAAACCAGTTAGAGCATAATTTACCTTTAAAAGCCAACAGTATTAACAAGATAAGCACATAAAAATAAGTACTATTTCTGTTCATTGGCAATCATGACCTAGAAAATATATCCCGGAGGAAGATATACCGTATTTTTCCATGTATAAGATACCCCCACGTATAAGACACCCCCCACTTTTCCAACCCAAAATTAAGAAATCAATATTTTAAACATTTTGCTGGTTTTCCTCTTAAGGCCTTCTTCTTTTTTGGCATCTTAAGGAGTTGTTCTTCCTGTTTTCTCCACTGTCTGATCATACCCTCAGTGGGAGGAGGTCCAAAGTGTCTCTATGCAGCTCTATTTCCATGCTCTTTTGCACAGCTGATTACATTCAGTTTGAATTTTGCAGAGTAAGGCAATCGCTTACCGGTATCTATCTTTTTAGTTTTTGACATCTTTATGAGCTCAGAAAGCTCCCGTCCCTGTTGCATCTGCGCACTCTCCACCTCCACCTCCAATTATGGCATCAACTGATGTCAGTAACAGTAAGGCTTTGGGAAGTCTCTTTGAAGGTATGGGCAGCTATGCACGTGCTCAGCTCCCACCTCTGCTGACTTCTGTGTATAAGATGCCCCTCAATTTTCAGTCTAATGATTTTAGAAAAAAAAAATAGCATCTTATACATGGAAAACTATAATTTGTAATAGCTGGAAAGAAAGAAATTACCCAAGAATTAATGAAGAATATGCCAAAAATATGGAAAGTAACCTAAAACTCTATTTGATCACATAAAAGAACTTCTAAATTAACGGAAAGTCTGTGCTCTTCTGCGGGAACATTTCAAATGTTCATAATAGGAACATTGCAAGTGCAACAAAGTTATCACGGAGCGTTCTAATCATAAATCTGGCTGGATTCTTTGTAACAAATGTAGTTAATATATTCTCTAATTTATATGGATATATAATGGAAAGTGTTTAATGATTTAATTAGATAAAATTGATAATTTCTTCCTTAATAAAGGACACTATCAGCAAAGTGCAAGTTACCAGATTGGGGACACACTGAGAATGGACATTTGTATCCCTAAAACTGACAAAGAAACACTATTTAAAAGACAGGGTATCCTAAAAAGTATCTACAGACTTTAACAGCTGATAGCTCAATTAATGTTACTTTCCTTTCAGATTTAACCCATTGGAGTTAATAATAGCAGCCAAAGTGTGTATATATTTTTGGGGATACCCTCTATACCCAAGTGCCTACAAATCAACCAGAAAGAGATACAAAATTCCATAATAAATGAACAAAGAATACGAATTTACACAACAGGTAGGCCAAATGTCTAATTGGTATATGTCATCTTCAAGTTCATTAATAATTATAAACGTAACACTAAAATGAGTTATCCATTTATACTCATGTATTTGGCAAACATTAAAATGCTAGATGTGCCCTAGCTGGTTTGGCTCAGTAGATAGAGTGTTGGCCTGCAGACTGAAGGGTCCCAGGTTCAATTCTGGTTAAGGGCACATGCCTGGGTTGCTGGCTCAATTCCCAGTAGGGGGCATGCAGGAGGCAGCCGATCAATGGTTCGCTCTCATCATTGATGTTTCTATCTCTCTCTCCCTCTCCTTTCCTCTCTGAAATCAATAAAAATATATTTTTTAAAAAATGCTAAATGTTATCATGTATTGTCAGTGATGTGATGATATAAGATCTCTCTCATTCCTTTTGTTGCTCTTGAGAATATTCTAATAGGTATTCACATTTAAATTGTATTTATTCTAGGGCTAATTATTCCAACTTAAAAAAAAGGTTTCAAAATATAAAAGTATATATATAAGAATAAACATCACAATAGTCTTTTGTGTTAAGTTCAATTTGGAGGTAATATAGGAGTCCATAAGTAAAAGGTAAATCTAAAATTTTAATTTATAAGAACTTTTTTCACTTAAATTAACAAATTTTCACCAATATTTTATAAGAAAACATGCATAATAAATTCACATGTATTTAGTTAATTTAATTTTAACATTCAATTCTAAAGTCATTATCCTTTGTAATATAGAAAAATAATTATGACTCCACTAATTTTTTACCATAAAAGTTTTCTCTCACATCTCTTGATTCCATCTTGAATGCAGATGCTTTCCAAGTTTGAAAAATATCACCACCTGTGCATCAACATTTTCCATCTCATCCATTCACTTAAAAAATTCAAACCACAAAGTTTAGGTCTGATAAAAGTGTCTTGCATTGCTTCCCTGGCATATGCATGCTCTTAATATTTTCCAGCATGTTTGATTTTACTTTTTTACTCTATACTCTCAGTCTATATACTTGTATAGCCCCTCTCCTTGTACCTGTTCTGACTCTCAAATTTATATATCCATCCAGACTTCTCCTCTAAGCCTCAGTTCCCACTGGAGCATTTCAAACTGAATGTGCCTATAACGGCACAGATCATATTTTTTACCCCTAAAACATCCCTGTTTGTATTTTTATTGCAGATAACTTGAACTGGTCGTCTAACTAAAAACCTTGGCATCATTTTCATTTTTTTTAACTCACACGTTTCAGCCAATTAATCAGTACTCCCTGCTTACTTCAGCT
>NW_005871119.1:4783791-4787004 GCF_000147115.1 Myotis lucifugus | reverse complement strand
TTCTTCCAGTGAACCCTCAGACTGAACCCTTGGAAAAGCAATCTGACCTTATCATTTCCATGTTTAAATCCCTTCAGCTGATCTTCAACTTCTAAGGGGTACCATCCAAGATTCCTACCAAATCAGTTAAGTCTTTCACCTTCGGAAAAATACAGTTGATTAAAGTCATGATCTTTAAACTTTTATATTGCATAGCTCTTTTAGTATATGTTTTAAACACGCCCTCAAAAGTATGTATTTATTTATAATTATATGTACATAGTTGTTAATATGTTATGCTTATTATAAAATATTCACTAAAATTTGAGATTAAAAGAAACATAAATAATAGTCACAATATTTTTTTGACACTGTGTACTCCTGAGGAGTTTATAGACCTACTTTGGCCATCACTGGGCTAAATAGTGCTGTTAATAAAGTCAAGGTCACAGTTTTGATAGCTCTTTCTGCCAGTTAATACCTTTTTATATATAGTAACAGACTATGCTCTGCATCTAAGTCAGGCCTGTTAAAATGTGAAATTGAATCAGAGTACCTTGGGATTTGAAAGGACTGTAATGCTCCAACCATATTACCTTCAAGAAGTGGTATGGAAAAGCACATGAAACGATCAATGTAAATTTATCTCCATGGCTGCAAACCAGATAATGCATAATACCTTAGAAAAGCATACTTCATCTCCATATATGAATCATTAGCCTGTGACTCAAAACTAACTTTGAGTTTTTATTTCTTCCTTCAGAAACCTTCTTTAGCTAGCTATTTTACTTATGGTTTTGGTTTTTTTCCTGACATATCATAAGCTTTTTCCTGGCTTCACATTTTCCCTTGAACCAATTCCCAACTTGGAAATCTCTCTTCTTTCTTTTTTGACTAGATGTGCACTGACATATCATTGTAATCCCCACTCTTCCCTTATTATTTCACTCAGTTCTCTTTCTTTCACTCAGTTCTCTGATCTGAGTTGCGGTATCATCTATCCATTTCTCTATTAGACAATGTCACTTTGTCTTAACTCAGGCTGCCATGACAAAATACCACAGATGGGGTAACTTAATATAAAATTTGAAAGGTTCGGGGTTGAGCCGGGGTCACACAGAAGGGACTCAAGGCTCAGTGTAATCAAAATAATACTTATTCCTGGCCCCTAGGTGCAGGTGGGCTGATCTTGAGAAAGAGTTAGCCCTGAATGGGGAGGGAGCAGGATTTTTATGCACTCAGGGAGAGCTGCTGACAGGGTTTTGATTTGACACATGTACAGTATCAGGACTGTGCCCGGGTCGTAGTTTTACGGTCTTGCCCTTTGTCCTTCTGCTGGTGCCAGACGTCTTTCTTCCTGGGGGCTGTACAGGAGTTATGGTCTTCAGGAATTTCTGTAAAATAACCACTCAAGGGGAGCATGTTTGTGCAAGGCTTAGGCTTGAAGAACGAGCTTTCTTTTATTAGCCCCTACTAAAGTAGAGCCCTGTATCTTGATTAACCCTTTCAAATTTATTTCCTCATAATTCTGGAGCTGAAAGCCCAAAATCAGGGTGCCAGTATGATTGAGTCTGGTAAGGCCTCTCTTCCTGGCTTACAGATGGTTGCCTGCTCACTCTCTCTTCACATGGCAGGGGGGGAGAGAGAGAGAGAGAGAGAGAGAGAGAGAGAGAGAGAGAGAGAGAAGTTCTCTGGAGTCTCTTTTTTGTAAGGGCACCAATTCAAAGTTAGGAGTTAGAGCTTCAACATATGAATTTTGAGGAAACCTAGTTCAGTTCATAACATTTCAGCCTGGATTCCCCAAATTCATATATTTTTCACATGCAAAGTTTATTCATTTCATCCCAACAGCCCCAAGAGTCTTAACTCATTCCAGAATCAATTCCAAAGTTTAAAGTCAAACGTCTCATCTAAATATCATCTAAATCAAGGTATAATTTATCCTGAGACATATTTCCTCTCCAGCTATAAACCTGTGAAACCAGATAAGTTATGTGCAAAGTGAATTGTAGAACAAACGTTGGATAGGCATTCCCATTCTATACAGGAGAAATCAGAAGGAAGAAAGGGGTGGCACTTCCTAGCAAGTCCAAAATCTAGCAAAGAAAATTCCACTGGCTCTTAAGGCCCAAGCATAATCCTCTTTGGCTCAATGTTTCACCTTCCAGAACCACTGGGGGGTGGGGCTAAGTACCACCCTGAAATCTTTGCTTGGTAGTCCCAACCCCACAGCCATGCAGGATGATCCCACCTCTATAGCTTCAGGTGGAGGCCATCCAACCTATAGAAACCAGGGCAGTGGCTTTGATGATGTCTGATTCACCTCCAAGATCATCTCTCCCACTTCTGGAAGAAGAGTCTATGTTTAAAAGTGAATAGCTCTATCCTCCTCTCCTGTCAAATCCAAGTCTGTCAGCCTTCCTTCATTTTGCTCAGTCTCCGTTCAGTTTACTGGTAAGTAGGCAGTGTATCTGTTGATATAAGCCAATAAACTCTTTGTTGACTCATAGTTTAACCACACCTTGATGTTCTTTTTAAAAGATTCTTTCTCATTTTTTACACTACAGACAGGCTGAGAATTTTCTAAATCTTCAAGATCTGTTTCCTTAAAAAGGAACTTAACAATTCTTTCTTTAATCCCTTTCTCTCTTCTCACACTTTACTATAAAGTCAGGAGAAACCAAGCTGTTCCTTCAACATTTTTCTTAGAAATTTCCTCAGTCAAATATGTAATTTCATTACATGTTCTACCTTCAACAAAACACTAGAACAAAGTTCAGCCAAGTTTTTCCACTTTAAATCAAGAATCACCCTTTTTTTCCCATTTCTAATAATATGTTCTTCATTTTTATCTGAAACCTCACCAGAATGCCTGTATTTCTAGCATGTACCTCAAAATTCTTCTAGTCTCTACCCATTATCCAGTTTCAAAGCTATTTCCATATGTTTAAGTATTTTTCACAGCAGCACCCATCTTCTTGGTACCCAAATCTGTATTTATCAGTGTTCACCAAAAAAAAAAAAAAGAAAGAAAAAAAGAAAGAAAAGAGCCACTACATAAATATTCACACATGCACACACAGAAAGAGATTGATGATAGATTTATTATAAGAAGTTGGATCATGTGATTATGGAGGCTAAGTCCTAAGATTTGCGGTTCGCAAGCTGGAGACTCAGGAGAGCCCAAGTTTAGGTCCAGTTCACCTTTGTTGGAAGACTGGGAAAGACTAATCC
>NW_005871119.1:4778924-4782859 GCF_000147115.1 Myotis lucifugus | reverse complement strand
ATAACCGGTTTGGCTCAGTGGATAGAGCATTGGCCTGTGGACTGAAGGTTCCCAGGTTTGATTCCAGTCAAGGGCATGTACCTTGGTTGTGGGCACATCGCCAGTAGGGGGCATGCAGGAGGCAGCTGATCGATGTTTCTCTCTCATCGATGTTTCTAACTCTCTATCCCTCTCCCTTCCTCTCTGTAAAAAAATCAATAAAATATATATTTAAAAAGATGAAATATTGCCATTTGCAACAATAAGGGTGAACCTTGAGAATATTATACTATGTGAAACACAAAATTACAAGAGCGTATAATTTCACTCATATGTGGGATATAAAAGAAAAAGCAACAAATGAACAAACAAAAAAACATAACTCATAGATATAGACAACAGAATGGTGGCTACCAGAGGGGAGGGGGATTGGGGAAGAACTAAAAGGATAAAGGGAATAAAATAAATGAGGATGGAAGGAGACTAGGCTTCAGGTGGTAAGCACACAATAAAGATGTCATATTATAAAGTTACACACCTGAAATTTATACAATGTTACTAAGCAATGTTCTTATTTTAATTTTTATTAAATGTATTGGGGTGACACAGGTTAATAAAATTATACAGGCTACAGGTGCACAATTCTACAATACATCATCTGTACCCTGTATTGTGTGTTCACCACCCCAACTTAAGTCTCCTTCCATCACCATTTATCCACCCCACACCCTCCTCCAATATTATCTCGATAAATGTAATACAAAATAAACAAATGGATAAAAGGTCATAGTTTCTATTGAGGACTGATGAGAAAATAAAGAGCATGAAGCTAATGAGTTATGCCAAACTCACTCTGAACTATAATATCTTTCACTCAGCCTTACGATATTTGTCATTTGTTCAAATTCTAATCTTTCTCATCTATTGTCATTCTCAATGTCACTGCTCAGAAGTTCAGTGTTGCTTTTCCCTCTCTTTCAGACTACAACTGGCATCTGATTAGGCTCATATTGACCCTTCCTGGATGAAATTCTGCCTGTTAAGCCCTAGACACCTGGTGATCACTGTGGTATCGGCTTGTGTAGGCAGATTGCACATGGTCTCACCTGCCCACCTGCAAGAGAGGTTAAATAGGAATGCATTGTTAGAAATGTTGGCCATTTTACTGGTCTGTCACTTTTTCCCCCTAGCATTATAGAGGTTATTATATATTCATGCCTTTCCCCATATTAAAGTGTAGCTGTCTATTAAAATGCCAGATACAGAAGCACTCATTTTACATACCACTATGTACATTTTTTGCCACCCTTTTCAGCACTAATTATAATTTTGTCTTTTAACATCTTGGAAGACCCCTCCAAAAAGACACCTCAATTGAATCATTATGTCTAAGATCTCATTTTCAGGTGGAAATGACAAGAAAGTCTGTTTTATCAAGAACTGGGAATTAATCAGCCTCACTCGGATAGATTCAAGTTCAGCACGTTGAAGCGACTGCTGTATAAAATTAGAATTATAATTTATTCATTTATAATGAAAAACACTATTTGAAGTAGACTAAATGTCTACGTTTAACAGTTAGCATATTCTTTCCCTGTGGAAAAGCTACACGGGTAGTCAAATTAAAACCTGAAGATTGCTCCATGAGTGTAGGATCAGGACACGAGGAAAGAGGCAATCTAGCAGTGTCCTCAGCAAAGGTAATCCGAGGCATTCTCTCCTGCTCTGGTGATAGATCTTCCTTCGAGGGCAAATACTCATTTTTGAGAGAGAATACGCGTTCCCATGAATAACCATATGGCAGAATGATCAAATAGCCTTTCATTTTTATAGGAGCCTTTTTATCTCTAAGTTGAAATATCACTAGAAATAGAAGGATGGGGTGTTTTGAATGATAACAGTGAAAAATCAAAGTAAAAACAAAAATCTCTGGACTTCCTCTTATTTTATAGGTAGGATCGTATATGTTATTTTGTTTTTATTGACATACAACACGTATTTCAATTAACTAGATAGCTTAGGTTTATGTTCTCTAGCAACACATTATTCTTGGTTATTAAAGAAAATCAAATCCATTTTAAAAAACAAAACCACAGAACAGTAAGTTTGATAGTCTCTTAAAATTTTGGTAGCTTATATTAGAGTCTCACTTGAAAGAATGGGCTACTATCTTCATAAAGAAGGCTATAGATATCCCTAAAATAAGACCTTTGAAAGTTGGTCTTCCTCTGTTCCGAGATATAATGTATGAATGATTAAGTCCCCAAAGTTCATATATTATACATATTTTGTAAATTAGGTTAAATGTTACCTATATAATAACCAAGCGTAATAAATAGTTTCTGTGTGAGTACTCCAGAAAAAAAATCTGTCATGAAATATTTTCCTAAATTATACCCAATATTCTGAATTAATTTAATTTTGGAAGACATCTGCCAAAAAAAGATCATTTAAATAATTTAATAAGGTAGATTTGAGCCATTCTTTCTAAATTTAGAAAATAAGACAAATTATCTAGTGAACTGGCTTCCATGCTTGACAATCAGTGTAAATAATAGTAATCTGTTTCTATTTTCTGAGGGTGGAGAGGAAAAGTTCAGAGTGTTGAGATTTGGGAAAGCTGGAGGAAAAGAGATGTCCAACCAAATCATTTATGAGAAGTTTCAGACTTTTAAGGTCCTGTTAAAAGGAAGGAGGTGAGATGCAGAATTCTGTTTATAGGTCATGGGATGATCATCTAAACTGTTAAGGCTTTTTGACAAAGATTGACTTTGAATCCATTTACAAGAAATCGCATGCAAAGAGGTAACAAAGTGAAGCTTCCATGTAAGAACAGTTCTTACATTGTCATAATGGCAAAGAAACTTACACAGATTTACTTAATTTGATTAATTTTATTTATTGAACTAAATAAAGAAGAATTCTCTGGACAAAATACAAAAAGATTCCTGCACTAAAATACACAGGATATTTGTACTTCAATTATTCAATTATATCTGTTTATCTTATGTAAACAGAAATTCACTTGCAATAGATGCTTCCCTCACCTTGAACATAAGAAAAGGGATGTATAATTATTATTAACAAAAATTTATTTTTATCCCAAAACATAGCAAGTAAATTTTTTAACAAATAAAAAAAACAATCATTAATTGAATTAGACACTCTTTTTTAACCACCTTTGTACGCTCACATAACTTCCTATGACCCTTGAGTGGGAGGGCGGGGGGAATAAAGTTAAAACTTGCCAATAATTCATTAATAAAAATGATAAGAAAACTTCTCTCTTAAGGCATCTTACATAAAGTTTCACAAACTCATGCAACAGAATGTCATGAACAGAATGTCATGAACAGAATCTTTAAATCATAGTGCACATGTTCATTGTCTTGACAATTGAAGTTAGCTCTTTTTAAAGAATTTACTTCTCCTCTCTCTCCTCTGCCCCCACCACCAATGTCTAGGAATGCCCCTGTCACTGCATCGTAACTGCTGGAGATTGTCCCTTCAGCCCTCTTCCCTGCCTTCCTGCCTTGTTACACAGTGCTGTTACTGCTGCTGCCTCTATTGACGACAACTCCTGATGTCACATTCCTATTTCCTTAAGAGTCCTCCTCCCCCACCCCAGCCCAACCCCCAGGCAGGAGTCCTGCCTGAATGGGCTGCTCAAGAAGTTGGCTGTCTATTGGATTACTGGTGTTTGCCATTGCTGTCGCAAGCCTTTGAAGAGTGGAGGCCTAGGGAGCTGTGTGGTCCACAGGTACCTTTTCCTGGACAGGTGCAGCTTTCCCTTCTAATGACATCACCACAGTCATCACAAAATAATGCCTCTGAGTTTCTACCTACATACCCCAATTTTCCAAAGAGGCGAAATCCCAACCTTACGCAATCCAAAAGTTCACATTTTCCTGTCCGTGCATGACTACTCATCACAACAACAGGCTGTTCATGATACA
>NW_005871119.1:4757424-4778651 GCF_000147115.1 Myotis lucifugus | reverse complement strand
ATAAAGAAATAGTCATCTCCGACACAGGAAACTGAGATTAAACATAATAAAGGGCTATTGAAATTTAATTAAATAGGTAATTAATCAAACTGTACATTTTGCTAAGAAGTATCCAACTTCTTAGGGGACCACACCAGAATGCTTTGTTGTTGTAAAAATGTGAGAGCAGGCCCCTTTGGGGACTACAGCCATAGTGGTAAGCCTGATGTGTTAACTTATGCCAATATTTTCTTTCCTCTCATAATCAGAGGATGGAAAACCTCTAAAATCTCGAATTTAGGTGAAATATTTTCAACTTTTACATTTTTTGAATACATGAATTTAAATCTTAAAAAAGTTCTATCATGTTTTAAGAGAATAAGTTTATTGAGGCATTACTAGTAACATTACAGTTAAGTGCTGCCAAAAATGCAATTGGGAATTAAATGGCCCAACTTAAAACTATCAAATTGTAATGGTGAGAAACTAGGGCTGGACATCAGTTCAGTTTAGCAGATATTCATTATGTGCCTACTATGTGTATAAAATTGTACCGCAATGCACTTAATATTTTAGTTTTGCTTTATTCATATCTGCTCAATTCTTACTAAAGAATTCAGGAGCAACAATATTGCTGTGTGTACATTTTTCCCCCAAAGTAATTTATTGCTATGAATCTGTATATTTCCAGTATTTTTTTTAAAAAAAGAGCAGTTAGAATTTAAAAGGAAATTGTAGAACAGCTAATTTCTATTTTTTAAAATGGGTATAAAATCATTACTCATTCTGTGATTTTCTTTAAATACTTTCAAAATTTTCAGTTTTTAATTTTTTAGTTTTATACATGTTACTTAGTTTCAACATAATTGAGAACATGTTGTATGGCGTCACTAAGTTTATTAGCTTATTTATTCATTTATATATACAAAGTAAGATGGTTAGATGAAGCTTGAGTGACTTTGTGGAAATTTCTATACCTTGTGAGCATGTGTACTAGTATATGGGAGTAGAAATAGGGAGTGCCTAATACTCTTTTCATTGGCCTAAAAATGTATGTTGTTTGTTTTTATTTAGAAAACAGGTATTTTTTAATTCCTTCTAAGCAAACTTGTATTGCCATGCTTACCTTACACATACATCATCACCTTAGCCGTTTATAAATCATATCAAATGCTAAAAAGGGAGATCTGCAGCATTTATGCCAGGGCTCAGGCAAGAGATAGTAACTCTGGAACCCTTTATACAGGCCCCATAGCCTGCTCACACAACAGTGGAATGGTGGGTATTATAGGATTATAAAAGATATTAAGTTGAACTCCCCCATGACACACTTAATTATAAAAACTTCAAAATTTGGTAAACAATTGTACAACTTCTCATCTTTAATTTGTAGCCATGGCCATGTCAAATTTATAAGATAAACATAAAAAATTTAAAATTGTGGCATAATTCAGCTTATTAGAACTCACTTTTCCTTAACAGTAATATGCTGGACTCAATCTTTGTTTATTCTTTGTCTTCAACAACCAAGCACACAAAGACCTCATAAAATGATAAGAACAAGGCAAAAAAAAAAGGTATGACTAATGGATAAGATTCTTAACACATCCAATTTCCTTTCACTGGCTCCTTCTTTTCCTCCCTGCACTAGCCATCTGAGTACAAGAGTTTCTATATTTAATAATCGCAGTTTGGGGAAAAATGATGGTAGTTGTGCTGTCATTTAAAAAAAATAAAAACCTTGGATATATGAGTCATTTAAAAACGAAAAGATAATTTAAGTACTTGGAATTTAGGCAGCTGTGGAGATGGATGAAACTAAGCAGACTGGCGAGGTGAAACATACCTACCATTTAAATCATTAGCTGAGATCACTTTAACTTTCTAAACTAGAAGCTGTAGAGATAAGACCTGTATTTAGCCATGCAGAAAAAGAATATTGACTTGAACATACATAAAAGATCACAAGAGAACTAAATAGTCACTAGACATGGGCCTTATTAGCAGATCCTTTTTATAGTAGCACCTATAGTCTCTGGTGTTACTGGTGCTATTCTATCAGACTGCTCCCAGTAGTAAAATTGATGGAGCTATCAGCTGTTGGAATCCATTCTAAACTAAAAATAAAAAGAGAAGGGATGACTTTGGAGGGTCTTGGAGAGTATGATGCTAAGTGAAATAAGCCCATCAGAGAAAGACAAGTACCATATAATCACATTTATATGTGGAATCTAATAAACAAAATAAACTGATGAACAAAATAGAAACAGAGGCATGGAAAAATGGAACAGACTGACATCTGCCAGAGGGGAGGAGAGGTATGGGGACTGGATAAAAAAGGTGAAGAGATTAGCCAAAGAACATATGTGCATAATCCATAGACATAGACAACAGTGTGGTGAAGGCCAGAGGGAAGGCAGTGTGGGGGCTGGGTCGAGGTGGGCAAAGGGGCAAAAATGGGAACTTCTGTAATAGTGTCAACAATAAAATAAATTTTAAAATTTAATTTAAAAAGAAAATTGCCAATCATATACTTCCAGGGCATGTTAGAAAAATACATTCCTCCATGATTTTCCAAATATTGCACTTCCATTTGTACTATAAATGCTCATTTTGCATTGGTCAGTGGTGTTTTATGGGCACTGATACACTTTGTAGCATATTACAGTTTGGGGTCAGAGGCTTAATTCAAAAGCCTCATGCATACTTCTGCTGAAATTTACAATAAAATACTAAGTTGCTGAAAATTGAGTCACCATAGAAATACAGAAATAGCAGAGACATATAGAAATACTAGAGGCCCGGTGCATGAATTCATGCACAGATGGAGTTCCAAGGGTGGTGGGAGTGGGGCCAGGGCACAATTGGCCCTCTGGGTGGGCGATGGGACTCCCTTGCCGGCCTGGGATACTGATCTATCCTGCTGACATTCGCACTGGTTGTCACAGTCATGCTGGTTGTCGGGAGCCACCTGGCTGCGGCTTTTATATTGTTTCTTGCGGAGCATCTAAGAAGGGGAAGTGGCCACAGTGCCTGAGGCTGACTTCCAGGAGGTTGATGGCTGTCGGGATTGTGCTGGTGGCGCTGGTCCATGGGTGCCTGGCCCGTTCTCGGGAGATTGGACTGAGGGAGTGAGTGGCTGCCACCGGGCTGGTGGGCTAGTGGGATGGGTCATTCAGCTGAGTAGCGATCCCGCTGTAGGAACACACTGACCACCAGCGGCCAGCTCCTGCATTGAGCATCTGCCCCCTTGGTGGTCAGTGCGCATAATAGCGACTGGTCGTTCTGGTCATTTGGTGAATTAGGCTTTTATATATGTAGATAGGGGAGGGGGAAGAACATTTTAAAATAAGACCATAAAAACTGTAGTGTTGAGCTCACAGACTTTTCCCGCCCCCACCTAAGGAGGGAAGATGTTGCTGAAAAGCTGCATTTGTGAAAAATGGAAGAGCTTAGTATTTCTTCTACACTCTTCTTTCCTTTCAGTTAAGTACAAAGGCAGGTAAAAGAAGAACTATATGTTTTTTTTTTTCAGAAAAAAATCTGTTCCATTCTTCCAGGCTGATGGGAAAGCTCAGATAAGCTTCTTTCAACCTGTGTGCATGCCCCATGATTAGAAACTTCAAGACCTGGTGAGCCACATACTGCAAAAAAAAAATGTTTCAGAATGGTGATTGGTATATGTAGTGGAACTTATTATATGTGTAGCCACCCAGCATCTTTTTAACCCACTTTTAAAAGAAAAATTAAGTATAGTTGGAATATAGTATTATATTCATTTCTGATGTACACTGTAGTGCTTTGATATTTATATGCCTTACTATGTGTTCACCATACTAAGTCTAGTAATCTGCATTTTTTGTTGTTGTTGCTGTTGTTCTGTTTTTGTTTTTGTCCAGATATCACAGATGCCTGCTGTTCTAAGCAGTATTCTATAGATTTTAAAATTGAATTAGCAAGCACATAGTAGATATCTGGAAATAAAGATAAAAGACTATATATATTCCCCAACTAATTACTCATTTTCACTGCCACGATTTCTAGACTGAATGGGATACTGACCTAACCCACCCCAGACTAGGCAAGCCTTCAGACTCCCAAAGTTGGGCATCTTGACTGCAGTGCAATAAACCATAAACCTAAGGAGAAACTGGAGATAGCAGTTCTGTCGCTTTGAACCAGTTGTCATGATGATGGCCCAAACAGCACTGCTTAAGTCAGTGGTTCTCAAGAGTGACCCCTGGATGGAGGGCATCGGCCTCACCTGAACTTGTTAGAAGTACAGATTCTCATGTCCCACCCACGCTCTACTGAATCAGAAACTCTGAGTTTTAACAAACCTGCGAGTGATTCTGATGAATGCTCAAGTGTAAGAACCACGGGGCCTAAATCATACAAAGTTGATAATAAATGACTTCTTATTACATGAAAGATGATTGTGCTTATGTGGCTTAAAACTGACTTTGAACACAATCTCAAAAGAGAAGAGTTAAGAATGAAATGAGCAATGAGCACATGAGGACTGTGTCATAGAGGTTTAGTCTGGAGTACAAATGGCAAAGAGAGGTCAGCAGAGGAGACACAAAAAGAGGGAAATAAGATGGCAAGGCCGCTGGGAGAAAGGAATGAAAGGAAATAAGATATAAATGAGAGTTGACATTTTTTTTCTTTCAGGTTAAATCCTAGAAGTTTTCAGCCACACCAGAGCTGCAGGCAGAGAATCTACCCCTGGCCTAGGCATTTCCCACAGCAGGAGACCAGGGGTGATGCTTCAGCTGAGACACATTTCTCAGTTTGCCTGCATGTCTCTGAGACATTGTGTTTGTAATGGCTGGGCTAGCTAGCTCAAAGATGGGCCAAGGCCCTGGAGAAGTTAGAAGTACAGATTCTTATTCCAGAAGAAATAAACTGCATGCTCTGAACTGAAAGGCAATGCACCCCACTGGCTTGAAGACAGACCAGGCTGGATCAAACAGACCTGGTTGCAGGTGAGGTAAGATAAAAATGTAACATAGGGTCTTCCAAGGAGTAGTCATCACCTGTGTACAAGCAACAACGTGTTTAGTAAGTATGTTAGACGGAGTTCTCTCGTAATTGAATGTCCAACATGAATCCAGGGTGAGTGGGTCCCAAGTATAGACAGTATTTCTGAAAGGATACATAAAGCATCAGCTTCACAAGTTATCTAAAAATTATTACTTTTAGGAAATGTGCACAAAATATAAAGGTAGTTAATAAATATAATGAAAATAAAAGCAGTGTGACTTATGCCCTGTTTATATAAACACATGCTTTGGTATGTTTGTTTCATATTTACTTCATTTCTTTATTTTTCTACAGATTCCCTACTTCAGAATATGCGTCTACCAAATGAGGAAGTTAATCACTAATTTCTTCTTCTTTGAAAAATATTTGGCAAATTTCTTTTCCGCCAAAATTTCTACTAAAAATATAGCATATAAAACATCATTGAGGAATGAAATGATAGAGGTTTCTATAATAAGAGAAAGTAAAACATATATAAAACTTGTAGTATTTACTATAAATTAAATACTTTCAGTCTTTTTAACTGGTAGGTATTGTTACTCCTGTTTTACAGATTAAAAATATAAACACTCATGGGGGTAAGACACTTACCTAAGATAATAGAACCATAAAGTGCCAAAGCCACATGAGAACTCAGTATAGTCATGAAACTACCCATTCTCTTTCTACTGCACTAAAAGGACTAACATCAATAACATTAATAATCAATAGACTGAAGTAATGAAATATTCATCATTTATGTTTTTGTTTATTGTTTGTAATGCTCTAATTCAGTGCTGCCCAATAGGAATATAATATGAGCTACATGTGTAATATAAATTATCAAGTTAACCATATAAAAAAAGAAATGTGGTGCTAATTTTGAAATGCATTTAATCTGCTTTATATAAAATATTGTCATTTTTGATATGTAACCAATATGAAAAGTATTAATGAGATATTTTACCTTCCTTTTTATACGTCAAATCTTTGGAATCAGTGTGCATGTTATATTTATAACACATCTCAATTTGAACTAGCCACATTGTATTTACAATATTAGACAGTTCAGTTCTAAGTATTTATTGAACATCTGGTATCTATACAATATGGAGTTGTGTTCTACAGTGAACAGATTATAAGACTATAGTTTCTATCCTCAAGGTTCCTGTAATATTCTTGGAAAAAAATGATCCTCTCCATCCCCCTTTTTAACCCAAAACCAAACCAAAATAAAAACAACCTGCTGTGGAATGATTTGTGCATGTGTGTGCGGGGTTTTCCTTTTACTAGCAAGAGGGAGATGCTTTCTATACAATTAATGAGGTCCTGATTAAGAAAAATAAAAAAATAATAATTAAACACAACGACAAAATAAAACAGGTACCAAAAAAGGAGGGGATGTATTTCCAATGCCCAAAGGTTGAAATGTTTCAGGTTTAAGAAGAACCTGAAAGAAAGATTATGCCATGATCGGCACTCAGTTAATGAACTGTGAAAACTCCCTTAGCAGAGAAAATTGAAGAAGAAATGGTGTTACAAAGGTTCCTGGAGGCCTGACCAGAGGGCTTTAAGTAGTGGTTAATTGCCAGGATCCAAAGGAGAATAAAACAGGGAGGTCAACTGGCTGCCAGAAAGATGAGCAGCTGGCTTCTTGCTTTCAGAAAAATGTAAGATTGGGGGTGGGGAAGCAACCATGAAGGACAGGGGATGAAAAATCAATTCAGCTTTCTCTTGGATTTGTATTGTATAGACTCTATACTATAGGGCATTACTATCTCAGATATATAGGTCAGAACCTCTGTATCTCACAATAAGTCAGAGCCAGGCAATGAAACAGCAGACCCTACACTCCACTCTGTCACCCTGTTCTTGGTAGTGGTGGTCTGGAATCTAACCCAAGACCCACTTCCAGCTGCTAAGAAGTGTAGGACTCAACTAGTCCCAAATTATGAATTCATTTGATCAATGGAGATTTACTGAGCATATAATGAGAGTTAGGCACTGTTCTGGGTCAAGGGGGATCACAAATGGATATAGGTTTTCACAAAAAGTCTAAGACACAATGATGACTGTTTCTGCTGAAGCTTGATGGCATAATGGTATCCAGGAAGGTCTCACACAGAAGGGGAATGTGAGCAGTCTTGAAGCATAGCTTTTCTTTGAGAAGAAGGGGCAGTAGCCTTCCTGGTTTTCATGGATGGTGTTAGAAAATATGAAACCACTCAGTCAGAGACAAAAGACTTTATTACTCACAGCACAGCAAGCAGCATGAGCGTAATAGTCACACTATTTTCTTTTGACACTCAGATTACATGGAAATGACAGATAGCAGCCTAGGTGGATGCTGTGTACAGTGGGCTTTTGGTGTGAACCCCAAGCTTATGAAATACCAGTCTTTTATAATGGGCTGCAAACTAATGTAGTCAACCTTTGCTCTCATGGAACACATTATCTTTACTATGTTGGACAGGAAGCAAATCTCTGCTCTGGAAGGAGACACTGTCTTTATCTTCCAAGGCAGTGTACTACACAAACATCCTTGTAAAAGATCATTCAGGACAAAAGCAGTCACTGCCTTCACTTTCAAGACATGCGGAAACATGTGACCTGAAAGTTAAAGGTGGTGGTAATAGCCATCTCAGATGGTGAATAAAGAAAACTTGAACTTATTTAAGGAAAAGGGAATGGGAGATGGGGATATACAAAGGGAAGGGCTACACAGCACTGAGCCAAAGAGTATTGGGTCCATAATGGCAGCAAAAATATACTTAGGACAGTGAAACAAGGAAGGGCATGGAAGAAGCAATAGGAAAGCATAGGCGGGGCTGCTTTGGCTCACTGGGCAGTCAGAGAAAAGGGGGCCTGGGAGACAGTTCAGGGGGTTAGCCCAGGGCCAGCTGCCACTGTCCATTGCTCCCCTGATTGCAAGTCTCATGGGGCACCTTAGAGGTCAGGGGATACATGCCTGTGGGGGAAGAAGTGGGGACAGGAATGGCCTGGGAGTGCTCCTTGGAGGGAGAACACACACTGGGTCCTTTGTCCTGAGCGTATTTGTCTCTCTCTCTCTTGCAGGTGGAAATCTTAGGGGAAGGTCTCAGGGGAGGGTCTTAATAGATTTTTCATCAGCTTTCCCGGTGTGCTCTTCTAGTGGTCTCCACTGATAGGGGTCGGAGCCAGGGCAGGGGGTCATTAGTCAGTGTAGCTGGTGATGAGGCAGCCACAGCATCACTTGTCTGGTTTTGGTGCTTTTCTGGGCCTGGAGCCGAAATACAACTGAGGCCTAGATATTATCTTTAGAGAGAGAAAGGTCCAGGGGTCTAAATCGCCTGACCAGCGATACGCTAGGAGAGGGTAGGTTACCCTGGGAGGGAGGTTCTTGTTTTCCCAGGTTGCCCCTTGTTAGGCATCTGGGGCTTTCTGTCCCGGTGAGTTTCTGTACCTGGCTCATCCTGCTTGCTCTGCTCCTGACTGTCTAACAAGACCTATGGACAAGTGTTTCTCAATATGGCCTGAAGGATCAAGCCAGATAAGTGCAATTAATGCCATTACCAATGCTAAGATGTTAATGGGTAATTACTGGTTAGTACCAGGTGTACATACTTTTTTAACAAGGGATTCCTAGGAATAGAATACAGTAAAATAAATCTCTGGTCTGGGAATTAGTAAAGGTGATAAGGGGAAAGAGGTCTTTTTCAATGTATTTTGTTTTCGAAGATGTAAATAAATGGTCACCTCATCAGCCAAAAACTATTAGAAATATTACTTTCTACCAGGAAGCTCATTACATGAAAATATCTCATTGATATCCAGGAAGCAGAACAGTTTTTCTAATAGTATTCATTTTAGATGAATGACATTTAACTAGTATATAATGCATTAGGTTTCCTCAAAGTTCAAGTAGTATATATTCATATGTATGGGGCGCGGCTACAGTGTTTTGGACAGGTTCAAGCCTCGGACTGATGAGAGGGCAGAGTCCTCTCATGGCCACATGCAAGTCCCAGCTGGAGGGCAGAGCCCTCCCAGCACAATTATAGCCAACAGCTATAGTTGTAAGCTTGAACCTATGGTCCGAACACGTGGCCCCACGTGCCTTGAGTTCGGGTGCATGTAGTTGAGTGGGGTTGGAACTCACGAGAATGCTGTAAACAACTTGATCATGCCCCTACTTTGCCTCGTGGCATCTGGTATAAAATAAAGACACAGCTTGTGGGCGCTGTCGCTGTCTCCTCATCAGGGAGGCAGCATCGCACCGAGACCCAGCTTTCATTCTCTTGTCTGTCTTTTCTCAATCCTTTCATCACCCCCACTCAGGATCACCCTTGGCTGTGCTGGCGCGGCCCACATATGCACATTTTTATTGTAAATCATTTCTCAATATACATTTATTTGTAAGTGCACAAATGTTGACTGTGTTATTTACCTTTTTTAATGTGTGTTTCATTTTACTTGCTATTCACAAATAGTTTTTTAAAATATATTTTTATTGATTTCAGAGAAGAAGGGAGAGGGCGAGAGATGGAAATAAAAATGATAAGAGAATCATTAATCATGGCCTCTTGCACACCTCCAACTGGGGATGAAGCCTGCAGCCTGGGCATATACCCTGACCAGGAATTGAACCATGATCTCCTGATTCATAGGTCAATGCTCAACCACTGACCCACACCAGCCAGGCTACAAATAGTTCTTGATTGATATAAACATTTTGACATTTTATTAATAAATACCTCATTTTCAGATCATGGTCATTTCAAAGAAAATTAAAGCTCAGTGACAAATTTTTTCATGTTCTTAAAAAAATCACTAGATAAAGGGTATTGTTTGCAAACTAGATGAGGTAAGTTCTGAGATATTGTCCTTAGAAGTAAATATTAAACAAGTGATGCAGATCAATAATTATCAAAGAGATTGAAAGGAGTCTTTTAGGATTCCATTTTAGATTGGCTATGGCTATATTCACTAAATAATGACTTAGCTAAAAGAACATTTGGAAACATTCTGTTAAGTGTCACCTTTCAAAAATTATCATTAATTAACACTTTTTATTTTCTTCACCCTTCTGTCATATAAACTCTTACAAGTGACAAACTAATATGTATATTGAAACACTAAGATGAAGGGAAAAAATACTATTTATTGTGATGTACATGCTTGATTTGTGCTATGTACAGTAAATAAGTATTTATTTATATTATTTAAACCTAAAAAAATACATTTAGTTTATAAAGGAAACTAAGAAAGCTGCTGTTTCTTTCTTAAGGAAATGCATCAAGTTGGTCTTAAAGTTTAGATCCAAATCTTAACTTGTCTAGATAATCAAGTTGATCAAGTAATCAAAACCCTCTACTTTGCAAGGTTAAAAAGGAAACCAGGACTTCCATTGCACTAAATTTCTTTAAATCTATTTGATCATCTCTTATTTTCAAATCCCTGGTATTCACTTTTTTTGTTTAAAAAAAAGTGTAGGCATGCATTTGCATAAATATATAAAGAGAAAAGAGAGGGCTCCCCACCCCCTTCCTTTCTTCATTGGAATTCATAGCAAAGGCTGCCACTTCAGATTAAGCACAGCCATCACCTGTTAAGGTTAATTAGATACTCTGTATCTAGTTCGCAAAATGCATCTATTAGAAACAATTAAGACAGCATTAATAGAAATTAGAAGTAGTTACCTATTTCTGGACAGTTCCTATGTAAAAATGCCCTTGCATTTAAATCTACATCAATGAACCATAGATGAAGATGTAATTGAGTGCTGCAGCACATCCAAGTTCAGAAAGCCCCACGCTTGGATGGTTAGCAAAGTGAGAGGGCTTCTATTTTTAATGTAAAGAGTAGAAAGAATCATGAGTTTTATGCCCATGGAACCTGGTCTATGATCAACGAAAACAAAGTCAAACAGCCTTTGTTATCATGAAGATAATGACAGTGACAGATAAATGTTAGCTGAGGGAGGTCAGTATAATGGCTCATTCTTCCATTACCACAGCATTGTAAATGAGCAATAAAATTCTTCCATCCAGAGAGAGAGAATTCAAGTCTCTTAGTCAAACTCCAGAGGTTCTTTCAACTGGGTCCCTTCACATAACTTCAGGTGAATTGTAAGAGCCTGGGCTTGTGATAGGAAATCCTGTCACTTAAGTTTTTTTTTCTTGGGACTAGACAATGGGAGAATGCAAAATGTAGAAGAATGAGTTCAAATATTATGTTTCTCCATGGTATGAGAGAGGAGAGTGTGTGCTTCTTTCATTAACACATTAAAGTAATTGAGCTGACACAGAGTAGGTGTTCAATATGAATCTGTGGTGGGGAAGGATATGGCATTTAGATATTGAGGGTTGTGATAACCATACTCCTCATTTCACACGTTCTTATGCCCAATCCATATAACTTTTCCTCTATTTCATTTTGTATCATTTTTGCACCCCAATTACTAAGCCCTGTTCATCTCTATGTCTATAAGAACCCATTTAGTTGCATAATATTTTCTTAAGTATGCATATATCCTTATATAATAAGTGGCACTGTTTTCTTTTGAAAGATACTATACTATAAATCACATTGTATTATTTTCCACTTGTCAATAGAAATATATCATGCTATTGTATGCACATATAGTGTATTGACGTGTTGATTCTGTTGCAGAGCATGTGATAGTCTGCAGTGACTACCTCTTACCCCTTCCTCACGTGAAGGACACCTAATTTTGCTCTGGCTCTCCATCTCTCTAAATACAATCAAAGTAAATATCCTCGTTTATGTCTCTTAGAACCTGTATATAAATTAATTCATTTATATAAATTATATGCATTCTTAATTATGTTAAATATTGCCAGATTGATTTCCAAAAAATCAATTTCCAAAAACAATATGATTTGTAAAGCTCACATTTCCATAAGCTGGGCATGAGAATTCTCTCTCCTACAAAGTTCTTGTCAACAATTGCTACTGCCCATTTTCTAATTTTTATGATTCCAATAGAGGTGCATGTTACCTCAATTTAAATTTCCATTTTTCATTAAAAAAATGCAATATCTTTTCCTAGACAACCATCTATCTATTTTATATCTTCAGTTCTTCATTGACCTGAAAGTTTTCATTTTAATAATAAAAAATCAATTTTTACCTTATGATTTATGCTTTTTTAATCTTTCCAAAAAATCTCTCTCTACTCTTAAGCTATTAAATTATTCTCACACATT
This sequence comes from Myotis lucifugus, assembly GCF_000147115.1. NCBI lineage: Eukaryota > Metazoa > Chordata > Mammalia > Chiroptera > Vespertilionidae > Myotis > Myotis lucifugus. Next base: position 4,766,439 of record NW_005871119.1, on the reverse strand, counting down.
TTCTTCCATTAGCTTTATACTTTTAGTTTTTACATTTAAAATGGCTATAATGATACAAGGTAAGGACCTCACTTTGATTTTCTTTATATATAACCAAGTTTCCAAGTCTTTGTTCATTTTTATTAATAATAATTTGATCATGAATTAATTTCTTATATTTATGTAGATAAATTTCTGAGAGCACTATTCTGCTCCCACTTTTCTACTTTTCTGTTCTTGCATCATCTGATTTGTGTTATTGCCATAGATTTTATGTACCTTGTTTTCTCTGGTTAGGCATTTCTCAATCTTTGCTTTTGTTTTAAATATTGACTTATCTATTTGTTGTGCATTGCTCTTCCATGTAAAATTGAACATTCAAAGCAGAGACCTTGGAGAAAGAACTATGGGAGGTAGAGATTCCTTCACCTGGCAAAGAAGATGAGAAAGGCCACCACAAAGACTTTTCTTTAATGAAACATGTGCTCTGTTTGTAGGGAAGGGGATCTCAGATTGCAAAATAATTAAACAAATAAGCAATATCATTTAAGATAATGTGAAGAAGTGCTGAGATGGTACACTAAGGAGTGAATAGGGTACTTTAGATATGGAAAGAAAGCCCCTATAAGAATTGATTGACCAGAGGACATGTCCATGGGATGGTCTAGTGGCAGAGCATCCTGGGCAGACAGGAAAGTCGGCGAAGACAATGATACAGGAAGGGAACTTGGTGTGATGAAGTCAACAAAAGAAGTCCAGTGTGGCTGGAGCAATACGCTGAAATTGATTTGGGGGGAAGGGAGGGGAACAATAGCTGTGGTGTGAGAGGAGATGAGAAATAATTACTCAAGTCTCCCAAATGTCTACAGGAAAGTGAGTCCCTGGGGTCTGAGAGCTATTATCAGTGTGCATCTACGTCCTCCAAGGTGCTGCTGCATTTCCCTGCTTCTGCTGAACTTCCTCGCTGCAGAGCATGATGTTCTCTGGAAACATCACCTTCATTATCACTGCACTATTAGTAGGTGGCAGTGTCATTATGTCAGCTTTTATGAAACTGAAATTATCATCAACAGGTGTAGAGTGCAGAGTCTGGGTAATTCCTACTTTAACCAGCCTTGCAGGAGGGAGGCAAAGAGCCCGGGTTGCTTTTTCCTTATTGCTGAAACTCAGATGCAACCTAAAGCCCAGAGCTCTCTTCCTGCCTGGCCCCAGGGATGCAGGAGTCCTGCAGAGTCTGTCTTCTTCTTAGTGGCAGACCATGATACTGGCCACACAAATCTCTGTTCAGAAATGGAGCATCAGAGGTCTCACATTCAAGGTGCAAGTAATATGCCATTTGAGTTGCACCAGCTAACACATTTCTTTGATAGCATTTGGGGAAAGAGCTAGGAATCAAATCATGAGGGCAAGCAATGAAGTGTTATAGAAAATGTATCCCAAGATGTGTGTTTTTTTCTCTTGTCCAACATTGTAAGACAGTGACAGAGGTAGAGGCACATTTTTACTGCATAGATGTTTCCCCTAATCGGTGCTTCATGTGCATAGCACAAAACACTTTTCAAACAGCATACATGGTAGAGTAAAACTCCAGAATGAAAAATAGATATTCTTTACATTTACAGGTGTCTTTTACTCTCTGTTACCTGCGGTTTATGTCAGAAATAACAGTCTGAAGAGAATTCTCTCTCATCTTGAAAAGATTTTCACAGGATGCATTTTGTGTGTTTGGCATCAGAAGTCTGATTTTTTCCTTTTGAGTTTTTCTAAAAAGGGAATCACACCACTGGAATCAAATGGTTGTGACAGGCTAGAGAACAAACACAATGACAGAGCTCAACAAAAGCAGGGGGAAAGCTTTTGCATGTATCTCTTCCACAATGCAAATGCTGGGAGTTACAGTTTGAGGAGCTGTAGGGGATTACCCGAAACAAAAGATATGCTTGACTACTGAAGGGACTTGGTTAAAAATACATAAGCCTTGTCTGCATTGCAATCAGCTTATATCCCTTTTATACTTCTTCCCCAGAGACCTCTCAACCTAATACACAGTTATTGAACCCATCACAGTGGAGCTATCTATTAGTTTCTAGGGCAAATTTTTTTGTATCCAACATAAAATTTTACAAATTACAAAAGGTATGCAGAGTTCACAATTATTATTCAGTATGTCTATAACTCTCAGGAGCTTAAAGTACTTTATAATTGCTTTTTGTTAATTATGAAATTAACTTTTTAAAAATAAAGGAACAAAGACAGAATAGTGTGGACTACATTTGACAAGTACCAAAAGTACAAAACTTTTTTAGAGAGTATTAACATTTAGCAAAAAGTAATTACTATGAATTTGTAATGTTAGGAACCAAATCTGATGAACATTTACTTTCTGATGATCCAGAAACATAGAAGCATAGAACAGACTGACGAATCTCAGAGAAAAGGTGGGGGTGGGATGGGGTGGAGGTAGGGGTCATTGGGAAGAGATTAATGAAAGAATTTTTATGCATATATGCATAACCCATGGACACAGACAATAGTTCAGGGAAGGCTGGGGGGTGTCAATGGGGGGAAAAAGGGACATCTGTAATACTTTCAAAAATAAAAATAAAATTTAAAATATCTACAAACTATTTCACCTTATATTTTGCTTATAACAGATGTATCAATTAGTTTATTTTGAACTGAAAATACTGCAAGAGAGAAAGTAAAATCATAAATATGATTTTGTCTCCTCCTACGCAAATTTCCAATAATGTGCTACAACAAATATAGCAAAATAAGTTACACAGTAGTGTACTAACTGGGAAGACAGAGGTATAAGCTTCGTGGCTCTCTAATCTACCTGAATTTCTCAATAAAAATAGAGCAACTAGAACAAAAAGAATCCAAAAACCAAAGGATCATATCTACAATGATACTAGGTACAAGGGAAAGAAGATGCTACTAGCCAATTTTAATATTAACCAACATATAATAAATAATACAGAGGGAACTAAGTATTATAAGGGTAATACCAGATCTAATTTCAAGTCTTGCCCATCATTTAGCAGATTGCTAAAATTCAATTATTTATTCATTTATTTAGCATTGGTTAGTGTATACATTGACCTATGTGTCAAGAGATTGTTTTGGTGTCAAAGATTCAATAATTAATAAGGCACACACTTTTTAAAAAATAGATTGCATTGAATGGGAGAAGTCTAAGAAATAAGTCAAAACAATGTGCTCATTTTATGATAGAATTATGCAGATAGTAGTTTATTATGTGAAAAGAAAAGGAACTAACTCAATAGGTGAAGGGAAAATATAAGGAATCCTAGGAATAGAAATATAGTAAGGAAAAGTCTGGCATGAAGATATATGGCAGGGTGGGTAGAGAGAGGGACAAGAATCATGATATCCTTGTCACCAGATGTGTTATACGTTATAAGTAATCTTATCCAACCCAATCTACAGAATCATTGTATCTGTGTTGGAAATTTAGATCATTTCCACTATACTATAAATTTCCCATGAGGATAAGGACTGAGTTTGCTCAACATTATAACTCCAACATCTAACACGTATTCCAGCAAATGATATGTGATCAATGAAAATTTGTTGAATAGATAAATAGATGGATAAACAGATGAATGAATGAATGAATGAATGAATGAATGAATGGCTTTTTATTTTCGATAAAACTTCCGTCAGTATTTGTGGGCATTAAAGTTTGTTCTTTTGGATTATTCCTTACCATGGAACTCTTGAAGTGAGGTTATTTAGCCCAAGAGTTTAAATATTGGGATGACTTTTGAAACATTCACAGACATTTGAAGGAATAGCCAATTGGTGGCAGCTGCAAACAAGCAGCTGAAGCTGAGATGAGCTTCCAGAATCACCCAGCAAGGTTGCCTCTGAGGGGCCCTGACCTTGTTAGTAGACAGACCCTCCTGGGAAATTTTCATGCTCACATGCACCCATCTATTCAACAAATGTCTGTTCAGTGTCTACTACGTGCTGGCACCATTACACTGGAGATACAGAAACAGACACACATATACACGTGCACATATACACTTGCCCTCATAGATAATATATTTGAGTCAGGGAAACAAGTAATTAGCAACACATATGGTATTTTATGTAGTTCTAAATGTTATGAGGGAAAATTAAGGCAAGAAACTGGCCCACTGTGACCTCCATGTCTACCAAACTGCATTGGGAGGAGAATCCCTATAGAGAAGAGATGGTCTGAGTCCTGTACATAATTAATACTGATGTAAATTAAGAGCACAGTATTAGACCATTGGCTCCAGACAGTGATGTTTAGGCTGTGAGGGTTTTCCTTTGGCAGAGGGAGGTGAAGGTGGAGAGAGGTTGTTGCTTGGAGCATGAAGGGTTCACTCCTGATGCTGAGGTGGGGCTGGCTCATCTGAAACACTGCCAGCTCCTGAGACCCTCCCGATGCCTCCCGTGCTGGTGTGGAAGGCCGGGTCAGCTGGGGTCTCCAGACACTTGTCTAAATAATAAAGTTAGGGTTCAACATTCTAATTGTATCTCCTTCCTCAAATTATTATAAGACTTACCTATATATCCAAAGAAATTACTGTTAGCAAGAATTGTTTTGAGATACACTAACATGGTCCACTTGCTTTCAAACCAAAGAATTCGATTTATTGAAAGCTTAGAGCCCACATTTTATTTTTGTTACCCCAAAGCCCTAGCAGTTCATCAACTTGACATTCATGATTTCCTTCTGATTCTTCAACCTCCCTTTATATGTTTTAGGGAAACGACAACATCTTTCTTGGAAGAAGACAAAAATCTTTGCTTTGAGCTTATTAGTCAATACAGAACCAAAGATGAAGCAAAAAGTGACTTGCAGGTTCCCAAAATATGCCAGGACTCCAAGGGTCAACTTGAATGGACACAATGGAAGTCAGTTTAGCAACAAACCAGTGCATTTCCAATTTTTTTATCCTTAGCCAAGTAGATAATAAAAATAGGGTTTGTAAAAACAAATTTTGGTCTACTGGTAAATCAAATAATAATCATCTGTTTCAGAAAAAGAGAATGCTGAGAATATTCTTATATTAAATAGAGCAGTGAAACTTACAGTCTGGACTGGAAGACAAATGGCATTTTATGGCAAATTTAATAGCATTGCAAAACAGTCTCCGACCTGTCCCTTACCATTGTATGTGACAGGTGTGAAATGAGAGGTTCAGGCACTTCAGGTATCAGTTTACCAAAGAAGAGCTCAGGTGGGTTCAGGCTGTTTGAATAGGTTTGGGAAGAACTTAGATCTTTGAAGAATGGATAGATGGAGATATATGAAAAGGGAATTCAAAGTGAGGTGAAAGCCCAGGCTGGTTTGGTTCAATGGATAGAGCATTGGCCTGCAGACCAAAGGGTCCCGGGTTCGATTATGGTCAAGGGCACTACGTTGGTTGCAGGCTCCTCCCCTACCTTGGTTGCAGGCTCCTCCCCAGCCCAGGCCCTGGTCAAGGCTCCTGCAGGAGGCAACCAATCAATGTGTTTCTCTCACATAGATGTTTCTCTCTGTCTTTCTCTCTCTTTTCCACTTTCTCTAAAAATCAATGGAAAAATATCCTCGGGTGAGGATTAACAACAACAAAAAAAGTGGGGTGAGCAGAAGGAGAAAAGACTGAGAGATGAAAAAGGAAATAGCCCTTTTCAAATTACTCTCTAAGGGGTGGGGATTGTAGGAATTGCAGCACAAAGGCAGTGGGATGAATACCAAGTACCAGATTTGTGTAAGGACAACTGTAAAACTCGCAGAGATCGCAGAAACATGGAATGAAACATTCCATCCCCATGTAGGTTTGCGTCTTTCGATTTGCCACACAACCAAATCAAACTTCTGGGAAAGTAAGAGACAGAATGTTCTCTGCTGCATTTTGAAAAGCCAGCACACTTTCCATTTTTTTTTTTTGTAACTTTAAATAGCATTCTCTTGGATCTTGTTAACAGGCTACTTTAGAAGCCTTCTAGACATATACTTCCTTCTGGAAGCTTCGGAGCTGCTGAGCTTGTGGGGTGTTCAAGACCACTTCCTTTCTTCCAACACTGTGCTTCCAATTGCAGGGAGACAGTGTGGCTCATGAGCTAAACTTGATTTTGCTTTCCCAAGAGAGAAGGTGAAGTCTTAAAGAACCATTAAACACTTACCTAGAGGGATGGACTTAGTCATTCTTCCAGGAAAATGAGAAACTGAGGCTGAGGCTCTGACTTACCAAATAATGTTTTTAAGACACTAAAAGTCTCTGAGGGGGAAGAATATGAGTGGAAACTGTAGAATTATTCATACTTTTCCTTTGATTGGGTTTTATGTAACAACCAGAAGCATCCACAAAATTGTAGGTGCATTTGTGCAAGGAATAATTTCTCAGTTTTTAAGCTATTTTGCAGGTGAGAAAACTTCAACTTCTTTGGTAATTAAAAGACACGATTATTAGAAATTGCAAGAATTATGCCTGGGTAGGTGAGAATTTACTGAGCAGGCAGTGGGTAAGCTGGTCTTCATAAAAACAACATTTATTGCACATATAGTCTCAAAGTTCACAGCACTTACTCTTTGAATTAAGGACTATTCTAGGGAAAGTGAGGCATAAAGGGGATTCACTGACTTGCCCAAGGACTCAGTGCTAATCAGTGGCAGAGACAGAACCCAAACCTAAGTAGCCTTACTCCAACCCCAGCACTGTTCCCCACAAAAACTCACTGCTTTTCCATCTGTTACTAATTGTGAAATGAGTGGGAAAGTTCTTAATTCTTTTAATTTGCATTTCTTGTCATTTTTGCTCTCTGTATTCTCTTAGCAAGTGATATGAATGTCCACCTGCTGGAGAGAAGTTGAATAAGTCTAGGAATTGGTCGCCATCAAAGGTCCTGGGAGCAACTCCCAAAGCTCATGAAAGCTCTTTCTGGAGGAGACAGATGGCCCCTTCCTCAGGCCCTGCCAAGCCTCTGAGAGGGCATCCTGTCAAGGCCTCCTTCTGGTATAGCCGGAGACCTTTAAAGTATCAAGATGTCGTCGAAGCTGCACCAGAGCTACATCTAACCCGGAAGGCTGTTGTTCACGTCTCCCTTCTGTCCCAAGACTAATGCAAGGCCCTTAGCAAAGACCTGGAAACTTACGAACTACTACTGAACAGAGCAACATTAGTCCTGAGCAAACTGTTTTCTCTCTTTCTCTTTCCCACATAGGCATTTGATTAAAAAAATAACAGCAAACTCAGTGCTGCTCCATAATTTTCATGCAGCGATTTTCAGATATAATCCTGTTGTAATAAGAAGAATGAAAAATGTGACAGCAGTAAAAAAATTTAAAGGGACTTATAAGACTTGCCTTTCCCTAGTTTATGACATATTGATTGGTTGTCTTCCACACCCTCCCCAATGGGGGGATGAGGGTTGGGATCCAGCCAGCAACCAAGGTAAGTAAGTACCCTTGACCAGAGTCAAACCCGAGACCCTTTAGTCCGTGGGCCAATGCTCTATCCACTGAGCCAAACTGGTTAGGGCAGTACTTTAGATTTTTAACCAGTATTAGTACAGTTGATATTCAAATATAAAATTAAATAGAGACAAAAATAAAGGGGCAGGAAAAGATTGTTGTTTCCTTGCAAGTTAATATTTATTTAGCACCTCCTGGATGCCTGCTATTACAATTCATATCATAAAAGATAAGAAATCTGTTTTTTTTTCAGTAGCACCTTTGACTGCTAACTTAAAAGAATTGAAGTCTCATACATAAAATGATATTATTAATTGGAAATTGCACAGTTTGACATCAGAGTAAGTCAACTAACATATTGTCATTTATATTATTTCCTTATAAACTATTTTTTTATTGCGTTAAAAATCATGTTGGGTTTTTTTCCAAGTTTAAATTCTTTATTGCTTAAAGTGTTACATATGTCTCATTTTCCCTCCATTGACCTATCTCTGGACACTCTCACCCCCCAGTACATGCCCTCAACCCCTACTATCTATGCCCATTGGTTATGCTTATATGCATGCATACAAGTCTTTTGGTTGATCTCTTACCCCACCACTCCCACCCTCCCCTGCCTTCCCTCTAAGGATTGACAGTCTGTTTGATGCTTCTGTGTCTCTAGATCTATTTTTGTTTATCAGTTCATGTTGTTCATTGTATTTCACAAATGAGTGGATCATCAGTGAGTGAATACCAAGCTGACTACATTTCAAGCAATACAGTTGACATCCAATATTATTTTACATTCATTTAAGGTATACAGAATAGTAGTCAGACAATTATATAATTTATAAAATGATCCCCTCGAAAATTCCAGTACCCACCTGGCACCATACATAGTTATTACAATATTATTGGCTATGCTCTCTATGCTGTAATTTACATCCCAATGACTATTTTGTAACTACCAATTTGTACTCCTTAATCCCCTCAACTTTTTCACCTAGCCCCCCCACCCCCTCCCACCTGGCAACCATCAGTCTGCTCTCTGCATTCATGAGTCTGTTTCTGTTTTATATATATACTAGAGGCCCAGTGCACAAAAATTTGTGCACTCGGGGGGAGAGGGGGTCCCTCAGCCCATCCTGTGCCCTCTCGCAGTCTGGGACCCCTCGGGAGATAATGACCTGCTGGCTTAGGCCTGCTCCCGGGTGGCAGAGGGCAGGCCCAATCCCTAGGTGCAGCCCCTGGTCGGGCTCAGAGCAGGGCCGATTGGGGAGTTGGGGCGCTGCCCCCTGTCATGCACAGAGCAGGGCGGATTGGGAGGTTGCGATGCCACCCCTAGTCACGCTCAGGGTACGGCCGAATGGAGGGTTGGGGCACCGCCCCTGTCACACTCAAGGCAGGGTCAATAGGGAAGTTGCGGCGCCACCCCCTGTCACGCACAGAGCAGGGCCGATCAGGGGGTTGGGGCGCTGCCCCCTGTCATGCACAGAGCAGGGCCCATCAGGGGTTGGGGCTCCGTACCCTGTAACACACAGAGCAGGGCCGATCAGGGGGTGAGGGAGCTCTCCCCCTGTCACACACAGAGCAGG
>NW_005871119.1:4692925-4757324 GCF_000147115.1 Myotis lucifugus | reverse complement strand
AAGGCAGGGTCAATAGGGAAGTTGCCGTGCCACCCCCCTGTCACGCACAGAGCAGGGCCCATCAGGGGGTTGGGGCTCCCGTACCCTGTCACACACAGAGCAGGGCCTATCAGGGGGTTTGAGGAGCTTCCCCCCCTGTCACTCACAGAGTAGGGCCAATAGGGGAGTTGGGGCACTGCCCCCCTGTCACACACAGAGCAGGGCGGATCAGGGGGTTGGGGCGCCACCACTATCACACTCAGGGCAGGGCCAATGGGGAGGTTATGGCTCTACCCCGTCACACACAGAGCAGGGCCGATCAGGGGGTTGGGGCGCTGCACCCTGTCACACACAGAGCCACAGGGCGATCAGGGGTTTGGGGAGCTCCCCCCTATCCGGCACAGAGCAGGGCTGATCAGGAGGTTGGGGCACCTTCCCCTGTCACGAACAGAGCAGGGCGGGTAGGGAGATTGTGGCCCCGCCTCCTGTCACACACAGAGCTGCAGGGCGATCAGGGGGTTTGGGCGCTGCCCCCTGTCACGCTGATCCTGGTGCCGGGAGGCATATTACCCTTTTACTATATAGGATAGAGGCCTGGTGCACGGGTGGGGGCCGGCTGGTGTCCTCGATCAGGGTGGGGGTCCCCACTGGGGTGCCTGGCCAGCGTTGGTGAGGGGCTGAGGGCCGTTTTCAGGCTGGCAAGTGACTGAAGCTCCCAACTGCTCCTTTTTTTCTTTTTTTTTTTTTTTATTCTGGGCCAGCTTTAGCTCTGAGGCTCGGCTCCAGTCTGAGGCCTCGGCTGCTGAAAGCAGGTTTCTGGCCTTTGTTTACCTTCTGTATTTGAAACAATGTTGCGGTCCTGCTGGCTGAAGCCTGGCTGACTAAAGCAGGTTTCTGGGGTTTGGTTTAGCTTCTATATTTGTTACAATGTTTCTTAGAGTTGCAGCTCAGGGGCCGGCAAGGCAGGCGGGGAAGCTTGACTTCCTCCATCACTGAAGCAAGCAAGCATCCCTGGCTGCCGGCCTCCATCTTGGTTGGCAGTTAATTTGCATATCTCCCTGATTAGCCAATGGGTAGGGTAGCGGAGGTACGGCTAATTACCATGTTTCTCTTTTATTAGATAGGATATATATATATATATATATATATATATATATATGTATATATATATATATTGCAGAAAGAAGGGAGAAAGAGAAACATTAATGATGAGAGAAAATCATTGATCAGCTGCCTCCTGCATGCTCCACAATGGGGATGAAGCCCACACCCGGACTTGTGCTCTGACCGGGAATTGGACTAGCAACCTCCTGGGTCATAGGTAGACACTCAACCACTGAGCCATGCCGGTCAGGCCTTGTTTGTTTATTTTGTTCTTTAGATTCCACACGCAAGTGAAATCATGTGATATTTGTCTTTCTCTGTCTTACTTATTTCACTTAGCATAGTATCATCTAGGTCCATCTATATTGTCACAAATGGTAAGATTTCATTTTTGATGGCCAAATAATATTCCATTGTATATATAAACCCTATCATCTTTATCCAATCTTATATTAATGGGCACTTTCGTTGTTTCCATATCTTGGCTATTGTAAGTAGTGCCACAATGAACATAGGAGTGTGCATATATCTTTTCAAATTAGCGTTCTTGATTTTTTTTTTCAGATATAACCAGGAATGGAAATGCTGGGTCATAAGGTAGCTCTATTTTGAATTTTTCAATGAACCTCCATACTGTTTTCCATAGTGGCTGCACCATGTGCACCAATTTGCAATCCCACAAACAATGTATAAGGGTTCTCTTTTCTCCACATCTTTGCCAACACTTGTTTGTTGATTTATTAATGACAGCCATTCTGGCAGGTGTGAGGTGATATTCATTGCAGTTTTATGGCTTTTTTTGTTGTTGTTAACCCTCACACAAGGATATTTTTCCATTAATTCTTAGAGAGAGTGGAAGGAAGGGGGAGAGACCAAGAGAAAAACATTGATGTGAGAGAGACACATTGATTGGTTGCCTTTCACACGCACCCTGATCAGGGCCAGGGATTGAGCCTGCAATGGAGTTATGTGCCTTTGACAGAATCAAACCCAGGACCCTTTAGGGCTGGTGCTCTATCCACTTAGCCAAATCAGCTAGGGCTCTCATTGTAGTTTTAACTTGCATTTCACTGATGATTAATGACATTGAGCATTTTTTCACGTCTATTGGCCTTCTGTATGTCCTCTTTGGAGAAATATCTTTTCAGGCCCCCTGACCATTTTTTTAATTAATTTTTTCCTGTTGATTTGCATTTTTATATACCAGTAATGAACTATCAGAAAGAGAAATTTAGAAAATAATCACATTTACAATTCCATAAAGACCTGCTTCTCAAGAATAAATTTAATCAATGAGGTAAATGACCTGAATTTAGAAGAGTATAAGATATTAAAGAAAGAAATTGAAGAAGATATAAGTAAATGGAAACATAATGTGTTCATGGATAGGAAGAATTAATATTATTAAAATGCCCATACTACCCAAAGCATTCTATAGATTCAATGCAATTTTGATCAAAATACCAATGGCATTTTTCACATAACTAGAATAAATAATCCAAAAATATATATGGAATCACAAAAGATCCCGGAGAGCTACAGCAATCTTGAGAAAGAAGAACAAAGTTGGCGGTATCATGATACCCGACATCAAACTATACTTCAAAGCTATAGTAATCAGAACAGCATGGTAGTGCCATAAACATAGGCCAGTGGAATAGAATACAGATCACATAATAAATCCACACCCATATAATCAATTAATATATGACAAAGGAGGCAAGAACATGCAATGGGATAAAAATAATCTATTCACTAAGTGGTGTTAGGAAAATTGGACAGATACATGCAAAAAAATGAAACTAGACTACTTTCTTACATCATATACAAGAACAAATTCAAAATAGATTAGAGACTTAAATGTAAGACCTAAAATCATAAAATTCCTAGACAGTGAACTCTCTGATATTGCTCATAGTAATACTTTTTCTAATATATCTCCTTGGTCAAGGAAAGCAAAAGAAAAAATAAACAAATGGGGCCACATCAAACTAAAAGCTTTTGCACAGCAAAGTGGTGTCACTGCATTTTTAAAAAATGTTAGTGGGCCTGAGCTTATCTCTTTTCTGCTATTCCAATCACTAAGGAAGGCTTTTATCTGACCGACTCAAGTAGCAAACCACACCTTGTACCAGTAAAGGTCTACTTGGATGCCTACTTGGCTGTCTACCCTCCTTCCCTGCCCCCTCTGGAATGATCCATTGTTTAGGACAGTATATTTTTCATGAAGTCATGTGGCTCCATCATATGTAAAAGTCATCTCTGTATGCTTACTACTACTTTCTGGACAAATGTCTCAAGATTTATCTTTGAGGAGAGAGAGAAACCTCCCTTCAATGAAACCATAGACACAGGCTTCATTCCAACTTTACAGGAAATTGGACTGATGCTGTATTTTGCTTTCATCTGGCACTATGCATCTATTTTTAACTTGTTAAAGAACATAGAGGACTAAGGGTTTCTAAATTTCCATCAAGGAAGAGTATATAAAATATATGTATATAAGTTCAAAGGCAAGAATGCACTCCCCCACAAGAATTGGTGAGAGTAGGAGGGACATCAATCCTGAAACTATTGCAAAGGTGGAAGGAAGGCCAGGAAGAGACAGACTTGTTACTTAACTAGAGCTGCAAGCTGTGGTCTTGGCACCAAAAACAATGCAAGACCCTAGATCTTGGGACTTGGGATGGAAAGGATGAGCATAATTAACTATAAGATTGAATGATGGATGAGAGTCCTTTTTGAGGAGGGATAGCACTCGGTTTAGATCCTAAGAAGCACTGACGTCTTCATGAGGGATTATTTGACTCTTGCAGGAGCCATTTAGAGGACTGAAAAGGAGGTAGGTCATAACTAAAATCATAAATTAAAAAAACACACAAAAATTAATCATAATACTGTTCTATATTTCAATTTCAAATCCCTCCTACTCCATTAAAATAATTTAGAAAGGATTAACTCAGTGCAGTAGCTTTATTTAAGTAGTAATTATATATTCTATGAAAAATATTCCTATGTGTGGATTAGGGTTATGATGTTAGACACCTCAAGGGGCCAACCATGAGTAGCAAAGGGAGAAATGCAGTCAGACGCAGGGAATGCAATAAGGAGTGTTGGGTGAGGAGAATGGAAGGAACTGGAGATCACACAGGGCAGCTGCCACTCACCCAGCAACAGGAGCCTCCTCAGGATGTGGTTTCTCAAGAAGAGCCAGAAACCCAAGTTCTGAGAGTTTTTAACATATGGAATTAAACAATCTTTAATATTGGCAACTAAATCTATTTTTTAAAAATCATATGAGTGGGAATATCAATTATCCAAGAGTGACGCACTAGGCTTGTTATAGGACTGAGGAAACATCATTTTTTAACTCATAATTCACTAGTCAATTAGGATATACAAGTTGGATTTTCCTTTTCTTTCTGATAGAATTTTAACTAAGTGACTTCATCCACTTTTTAATGAACAAGGATGGCTATACCACTGAATCAAGCAATTGGAAATATGCTTTCTACTTTATATTATGATTCGTTATTAAAATCATAACTAAAAGGGGGAGGTAGGAATGGGAGAATGAGCAAAGTAATCAGGTTTGAAGATAAAAGGGAAAAAAAGAGATAGATAAGTAGAAAGTTAAAAAAACAGAGGCAACGAATGGCCCTGAAAAGATACATCCTGAAGAGAGAAGCAATTCACATAATGGGAAAGCATATGTAAAGAAATTAAAGAAATTTTAATTAATATTAATTGAGACTTTCACTTTGCTATGTACCTCATTTATTCACTCTCTAATTAACTCAGTTAATAAAAAGATATTGAGTGTCTTTATATGCCCAATACTGTCTAACTGAAACAGATGCAGCGGTGAAAAAAACCAGGCCCATGAACTCACAGAGATTACATTCTGGTGGGGAAACAGAAGATGATCAGATCAAGAAATAAATAGTTAATGTGTCAAGTGGCAGTAAATGTTAGACGCAGCAAACAGCAAGGCAGGGTAAAGAGATTTCAGAGTTGGGAGATTTCTTCTTGAGTAGGTGGTCAAGGGAGACCTCTGATAAGTTAATATTTTAGCAGAAAGCTTCAGGAAGTAAAAGAGCTTTGCATGAAGTTAACTTTACATACTTTACACCATCTCCATGAAGACAGCAATTGTGTCTACTTTGTTCATGCCTGACTCCTTGTTGCTTAGCATACAATAATGCACTGGGCAGGGGGAAAACAAAAATAGCTTTACATGGCAGATCACCCAAAACCTTGGAGAGTTCAAGGCCATTGGTAGTCCGCTAGGGCTGCCATAACAAAATATCATGAACCGAGTGGCTTAAACAAAGACATTCATTTCTGCACAATTTTAGAGAGTAAAAGTCCAAAATCGAGTTACTGCCAGGGCTGGTTTCTGATGAAGTGTGTTTCTGACTTGCAGACAGCAGCCTTCTCACTGTGTGTTCACGTGGCCTTTTATGCTGGGTCCATGCAGAGAAAGGTCTCTGGTGTCTCTTCCTCTTTTTAGAAGATCATGGCCTCATTGAACATTGAATGAGGTTTTATCTCTTTAAAGACCCTGTCTTCATATTCAGTTAAATTGAGGGTTAGGGCTTCAATATATTGATTTGGGGGTTGGGGGAGAGAGGGAACAGTTCAGTCTTTAACAGCCATCATATCCTGGAAGATTGATTAGGGTTCTTTAATCACAACTGATACTATCAATGACTAATTTAGACAAAAAGGAATGTGTTGGTAGGATGTGAAGGCAAGGCTGCCTTTGCTTACCCACTTCAGCTGGTCAGTATGTAATCTGTATGATTATAACCCATGGCCTTATCATATAACCTCAGAGAATTGAAGAAAATGTTGGAGAACCAAACGTTGGAAGGCCAAAAATCAAAGAAACTCCAGAGACTTTAAAAGCTGAAACTCATAGTCTGTTTAGGGTGCTACCCTCAGAGAAAATGGACTCCAATCACTTTTACTCTTTATAGTCTTCCAATCATTATAAAAATTTTGGGAGAGTGTGATTGTTCTCAGGTCATGCACATCTCTCTTTATAAGAGAAATCAAGAAAGTTGATAGACAGCTCTACTGCGTCTTTCTTCAGTGGGCATACAGTGGTGCCCAAAGCTAAATCAAAGTGTTGTTACTAGAAACAGGAGGAATGAACTCTGGGTGGGCAAAGTTGTAACAGCAAAAAGCAAAAATTCTAGTAGAGAAGAAAATGAGCTTTGGAGCTGGTGTGTGGGTTTGAAATCCCAACTCTGCCATATGTTCACTGGCTCTGTGATTGTCATCAAGTTACTTAACTGGTCTGTTCCTCAGATTCCTCATCTGTGAAGGAAAGAAAATTCTAGACTCATCTCAAAACTATTGATTGAATTCATTAAAAAACAACAACACCTGACACTCTGTAAGTACTGAAAAATCTTAGCTAACATTCTTTAATCTAGGTCCAAAGGTCCTCATTTGGGATCTAATGTATATTCTGTATTAGAAAATAATTTCCCATGAGATCATTCTACTATGTTATTATTATTAAATATAAATCATTCGATTTTATTTAGATTTACTTGACTGAATTTCTCTTTCTCACATAAGAAAAACACACACACACACACACACACACCACATACACACAGAGACAAGCATGTACTAGCATTGATAAGTATGTTGTTGGAAAATATGCTTATAAAATTGCCTTTGATAAAATCATACTTGTGAAGACCACACTTGCTCAAAGATCAGAGATCAAATCAGGTGATAAATGCAGTGCTTAACAGGCTATCAGGCAGCAGCCTCAGAGTGAGGGTGGGTGTTGGTAACTATTGTATAAAATTGTTTTTATTCAATGCCAGGCAGAGGGAATAAATACTGAGTTAATGAAATTTTTACATGATACAAAATTGGGAGGCACTGTAAATATTGAAAAGCTTAAAAAACCAATAGCAATGAAGCCATGGAGGGGAAAATAAAGAAAATGTATTCAACTAAACAACAGAATGACATGATGAAATAAAATTGAGATAACACACTCCTAAATTAAAACACTTACTACAATGCATGTTGAAAACTTGTTTACTAAATCATCTCGACTGCTCAGCCAAAAACACTATGAGACATTTACACATTTAATTAAAAAATATGTAGTATCAACTATGTACCACATATACTGTTACTTCCTGGGGTACACCAATGGACAGGTCCATGTCCTAGTTAGTGAGTAAAGACATTCAATCTCATCCATCTATCTTTGTAGCCCTCAACATCTAACATGCAAGCCTGGAAAATATAAAGGAAAAGAAGCCAGCAGTAATTTTTTTCAGTGACAGATGAATAAAAGAAGAATATTTGTAGTCAAATATATCTAAAAGGGAAGTAATAACATATATTGACTGAGGAATATGTACCAGACACTGATTTCAGTGCTGGGCCTGCATTCTCATTTAATCCTCAAATAGATTACCACCCGTGATCCTATGTTATTGTCCAGGAAACAATAGGTAACTCTTCCAAGAACACTTAGATAGTAACTGATGGTGCTGAGATTCAAACCAGGTCTGTCTGATTTACTACTTTTAAATCCTCAAAGATGATTTTTATTTCTAGGGGGTAGAACACATCTCAGAGGAGCTTTATAGAAATCTGTGAATCTCATGCATTTTTATTGAGCAGATGATTATGCAGATCATTCTCATGTAGGCATGGTTGAAAAAACTATAAAATGTTCAACAAGCCATCAGCATTAGTGATTTTTTTCATAATTAAAACTTCTTATCAAGATTTGAGTTAGATTATATTGAACGTGATCGCTGCTTTTTCTATCCTGAGCTAAACTCACCTTTGTAAAGTCTTTGTGAAATATTTATATTCATTATCTCAGTTAATCTTTACAACAACTTAATACAGATGGTGGATAAGGAAAAGGAAAGCTTTTTTAAATTAACCTTCTTTTTTTAAATTTGTAAACTGATAAAGAATGCTGATTCACACATGAGGAAACAAATGAGTTTTTGTAATCCCCATCCCCATCCCAGCTTTCCTGATACATTTTTCTAATTTTGGTTGTGCCAAAAGTTCAGTCCTTCCAGAGGGGGTTGTTTTACCTTCCTGTGGCTTGTTCAGATCTGTTTGTAAAATGCAAAGAACTACTTCAAAGATGATGTGAGACTTATCCTAAAGTACGTATAAGAGAGTGTGAATGCTCAGTTCTAAAGTACTCCATAAATGCTGAGGAGAATGAACAAGAACAGACCTCAGGAAAAATAGTCTGAAATCCATGAGCAGAATTACTCTAGAAATCAATATCACTAACGGAGACAAATGCCTGAAAACTGAGGACAAATTAGAATTGCACACACGATATAATACAGTCCCCAAACAGGCAGTGATTTTCAAGGCTGCACATAAAGGGACATTTGATCCTAGGTGGGGAAAGTAATAGCTTTTTTTCTACAAAGCTCCGGGGAGACCACATCTGATGACAGTGTCTAAGGTAATATAACCCTACAGTGTCTGGTATTTGCTTCAAAGTAATCTGGGAAGGGAGGTAGAGTGTAAATAGGTATATAGATGAAGTGATCATGAGTTTTTAATTGTTCATTAGACTATTCTCTCTACTTCCCTGATTGAAAATTTCTGTTAATAAAAAGGACAGAAGAGAGAAAATATTTCCATGCTGTGTTATTTTACTATGTGCCAATATCGATCCCACAGGTGGGAAAACCCCATTTCAATTGTATCTCAAGAAATGGTTGATGGAAACCTAGATGTCTATTTATTGTTTACAGTTTGAAGAAATAAAGAGTTTTGCTTCGATGTTGTTGTTGTTTTTTGTTTTTTAAAGAGTGCAATAGACAGGCAACAGAAATGCTTAGGAAGAAGAAACAATGATTTCCACATTGGGTGTAAGGGGGTTAATGTGTGTAGACTGGTGATACAATGGCAAAGAGGGCCCATGATTCTGAGCCGTACTACAACTTCTCCAAAGAAAGGTAGAAGTTACTTAGTTTAACTTATGTGGGCTTATAAAAACAAACCAGCTGACCACTGACACTTAATACAAGAAAGAAAGAAAAAAGATATGCTCATATGTTATTGCTTTTAGTGATGGTTCTAGAAATATGGGTATATTTAAACCCCAAAGAGATTTGTTATGACTCCAACCAAGAACCCGGATCCAAGGAACTGAGAAGTGTCCTCTAAAGATGATCCAGAGGGAAAAAATAACAAGAATTATTGGGAAATCCCTGTCGATGTCCTTCTGCCTGATCAGCTAAGAGTTTATACTGAATATGGATAGCATTGGTAAGTGAAGATTAAGATTTCACCAGAGAGTATTTCAGGCATTACAAGCTGAGTTACCTGTAATTCCAGGTAAAAAATAAGAATAGCCTGGGCATTTGAGAGGGAAAAGTTATCAGGAAAATACTACATAAAGATGAATAGGAATGCTACAATATATCACACCTAGGCCTGAGAAATATAGAAAGCTGGAAGGATTTCTCCTGGGGTAAAACCCTACTGAAGGTGGTCACAAGCTTTTAAGAGAGCGGAGGTTACTTGGTTTCACCTCTCTCTGTGGGGCACTCCACAGAAAGCACAGGATTTTTTAGGATAACAAATATTTAAGTTTGAAATAAAAAAGAAAGGAAAGGGATGAAAAGCACAAGTTGTCCACACATATTATAGGAGTAGAAAGGGGCATATAGCTTTAAGGGAGCCTTTTACCAGAGGTCTGTGTTAGCGTGTAAACACTAAGTGAACTAGTAATGGAGATATCTGAATTGGCCTATCTATTTTGTTCCCTGATCTACAAGCAACTGTTGCGGACTCTGTCTACCAGTGACTCACCCACGGCTGGCCACTCTCCCTTGCAGTGTGTGCTTAGAGCACCAATGTCTTCATTACTCAAGAATAATATTGTCCATAACTCTAAATGAAATGATGAGAAATCCATAGCTACTAGTAATATCACATTTCTAAAAATCATCTAAGACTATACATTTTTAATATATACTAAGATATTCATTATAGACTCATGATATCTGATTTCACTTGAGACCTCAAAATTTCTCTGTTGATCCTTTATTTCATTCTCATTGACTATTTAATAACATTGTCACAATTGTTAATCATAATATACCTCTATCTCTTTAAACCCTAAGTTATTCCCTCAGCTTTTTCTCTAAGAAGAAAAACTATCAAATTCCCTTCTCTTTTCAAACATTAATATGTATATATGTGGCCTAAATATCAACTCTCCAATTTCTCTGAGATACTCAAAATGAGAGAAATAAAATCCCCGATTTTATCCTTTTTCCAATGTTTCTCCCCCATTCTTCATTATTTCAATTAATTGCATAATTATCCAATCAACTACTGAATCAAAAAACCTGGGAATAATATCTCTTACCCTCTTAAAACCTAATATCTAATATCATTTTTTGCTGATTCTATCTCTAAAACATGCCCCCAGTTCATCCACATCTCTTCATCTCTATAGCACCTAACTGTGTGCAAATTAAATTTCTTCTTGATTGAGGCAAAAGCTTCTCAACTAGTTTTCCTGCTTTCATTCTTGTTCTATCCAACCCATTATTCACTTGACAATCAGAGAAATGTGTATTTCTTATTATAAATCTTTATATGTTTATATATATTTACCATTTATAATAAATCTCAATCTTTTTTCATGGCTTTCAGAATCCCATATGATTTTCCCAGTCTACTCTTCTATACTTGGGGCTTCCCACTCTCCCCCTCATTTACTAATTTCTCACCACATTGACCTTCCTTTAGTTTCTGAAACACACTAAAGAGTTTTTTTTCTTATAGCTTTGGGCATTTCCTTTTCCTAAAACATTATTATTCTTTGGTCTTATTTATTTATGTCTTATCATAACACCATCTTTATCACCATTTGAAATCATCTTGTTTATTTGTTTATTAATTGTTAGTGTACGTTTTGTCCATTAGACTTGTAGTCTATAAAGGCAAGAGCCATATTGGACTCATTCACATGTACCACCGTTATCCAAATGCGTAACAACTGTCAATAAGAGAAACTGAATTAAAGCATATATTGCCAAATGCTCCTACCCAAATTCATTCGAACATAATAGGATAATATATAGATTTTTAAATTTTATAATAAAAAATTGCTCAATATTTTTCAGAGTAAAATATTGCTTAAAAAATCTTCTATAGACCCTATGATATAACAGTTTGTTTGCTGTTTGTTTGTTTGTTTTAAGGAAAGGAAGAAGCATGACCTTCCAGAAGAAAAAAAATCTTCCAACTCTTATGCCACTGACAATGAAACAAGTATGTTTATGAGAAAATGCTAGCAAAAATTGTAGCTCTCACCGTTGTCCGATTCAAAAATCAACACCTGGAATAACTGATGAATTTCTTCAAAGAATAAAATTTTGTGACATTTTTATAATTCAGCAGGATATCAAAGTTTAGCTGGAATAGAGTAGTCATTATGTTAATTTCTATTTTGTTTGTTTTGATACAGAGTTTATGCAAATGAATTCAATGAAAATATAATAATTTCAAAAACACTTGACACATACATAATAAAGGTGCCCTGAAGTGTTTGTCAGTTTTCAGGACTCCATCATATTAATTTGTAACAGAACATTGACTTCTGAATTGATAGTAAAAAAAAAGTCATTGCAAGAACTATTGCTCCAGGGACATATTCTCTTATTAAAAAGGGGAGAAGGGTTTATTGTGTCATTCTATGTTGCACAGAAAAGTACAAGTTATAAAGAAGATGCTGAGATCTTTCAAACAGTGTTGGTAAATGTCTTGTATTAAGCAATTTTTTAGAGAATAATCTTAAGTTACAGAAGTTTTAGAGTTATTTTCATTTTTTTAAAAAAACCTTTTGTTAGAAACAATTAAAAATTAAAGAAAAGGGAGAAGTATATTAGAGAGAACCCTAAACACTTTAATCAGATTCACCACTTTTTAACATTTTTCTACACTTTAATATTCATTCCATAACTATACCCACATTTAAATCTATGTACTAGTATATTTAATTACTTTCTCTGGATATTTAATCATAAGTTGTATACAATATGCCCCTTTACCATCAAATATTTCAGCAGATTTCTCTACAAGAATGAAAACTTTAAGTGCCATGGATCACAAAAGCCTACCTCTCCCAATGGTTACAACTATAAATTCTGATCAGAATACAAAAAACCTACTACTTGGGACTCTGAAAAAGTAAACAATAACTAGCAGGTAAAAGAGCCGGTCATAACTTGAGGAACAATCAACACCGGTACATTTCCTGAGTTTGTTTTTTCCCTCCTGTATTTCCCAACTTTGGCCCAAGGAAGAGCCAGTAGCTAGAGTTTTGGAACTTGTGTAGTGGATGCAAGTGAAACATGAGGTTCAGGGTACAGATTTTTCCCATGGATCCTTGTCCTCACGAAGTTTGAAGAATAAACTCGAGAACAAAAAGGCTTCTTTAATAAAAAATGTAGAAGTTTATTGGAAGCAGATACAAACTCCATCTGGGCAGGGGTGTTCCCAAAGGGGACCCCCTGGGGAGGGACCCCCAAATGGGAAAAGCCTGCTCTCTCTCAATCTAAAAAAAGTGTCTCGTGTCCTGTCCCTTTGTCTCTGGTTTATATACTAGTATGCTGTAATTCTTTGTCTGACCCTTTCTAATTGGACCCTTCCTTGATTTAGGACCCCTGTGCTTTCCTCATTGGTCATTCTGCTACATGGTATTAGTTTCAAAGCTCCAAGTTCACATGGTGCCCCCCGCCTTCTCTCCCCTTACCTTGCAACATTCCTTTATCCTTTGTACAAGTAAGATAAGCATTTTGGCGTCTCTAGGCCCCCATCTATGTATTCCTCTCCCATGGACCCTCTCTCAGTTATTCTGGCCAGATATGTTTTATTATCCCTTAGGTCAGGGCTGCTTTAGATCTAACTTATGGCTGCTTTAATTGTTCATGCCAGAAATGCCTCCATCCTTCCTGGACCCCACTTCCTGTCTTAAGCTAGCTAGTTAACCCTTTCACAAACAGAAAAAACTTTGAGGCAAACTTTCAATTTCTGGCCATAGGGCCAGAAAAAGTAGAGTTTAAGGTGAATTCCTTTTCTTCTATTTCTTTCTTTTTTCTTTTCTATCCCTGCTGCAGGGTTGAGCCATCACAGAGATGTATGGCTGCTACAGTATTGGAAGTAGAGTCATGGGCATATAAAATCCCAAAGTCAAACCTTCATCTATTGCCAGATAACACCCGCCCCCCAAAAAAGGGGATCACTGTTGTGCAAAGAGTGTATGTTGTGAAATTTCTAATGTTTTCTTTCGCAGCTTTCCCTGAAGGCAACACGCAATCGTTAAAAATAATAGCTCAGGGGGCTAGACCTCTGAAGAAAGTCTAACTATCAAGTCAGAGGAACTGGGAAAGGGTTTGTTAGAAAGAAATTATAGGTGAAGTCTTGGAGAGGACAGAACTAGTGACCAAATCCCATAATTATATGTATAACCCAACACAAGTATTAGACTGACCCCAATCTGAACATGTGTAGAACAGGCCCACAAAGGATCGGAAAGATTTTGAGAGCCACTGCCAATCCCTGAAAACTGTGAGTGGCATAGATGGATCCAGGGGTCCTCAAACTTTTTAAACAGGGGGCCAGTTCACTGTCCCTCAGACCGTGGGAGGGCCGGAATATAGTTTAAAAAAAAACTATGAACAAATTCCTATGCACACTGCACATATCTTATTTTGAAGTAAAAAAAAAAAAGGGGAACAAATACAATATTTGTATTTGCATGTGGCCCGCGGGCCGTAGTTTGAGGACCCCTGGTAAGCACCAAATTTATCTGGCAAAGGAATCACTGCTGGCGGAAGGCAAGAAAAAACTTGAAGCTGAACCTATGTAGGTCAATTGCCTGGTAAAACAACTGCAGCACGAGCAGTAAATTAACCTTTTCCAGAGGATTATATAGGATCCAGATGCTCATAATCAAATAGTCTGTGCATGTATCCAGGATGCAATCCAAAATTACTTGACATAAAAAGACCCAGAACAAAACGACCTATTAACATGACCAAGTCTCAAGGGGAAAAAATCAACAGATAACAACCCTAAAATGACTCACATGTGGGAATTATCACACATTGACTATAAAGCACCCAGCTGACCATGAAAGGAATTTGGGAGTCACCCCCATGTCCTAACAACTAACAAATACCTGAACAGACTGAAAAACCAACACTTTCTGAATCCCTAAGAGAGAAAAGGATGCAGGACAAACCTCTGTCTCTCAAGAGTCAGACAGGAGAACACAGGGGATTGTGGCTTCAAGGAGCAGATTCATAAGAGAAAACCACTACAAGAACCAGCGCCTGGATAGGGAATCTCAACTGTAATTGAAGAATTGATGGAGGTTCAGTGTAGAAAACTCTGAAAGTTACAAAGTCCAGAGGTCCCAGTCATGGTGGGGAAGGGACCCACAAAATTATAAGATTTAGTTCCAGAATCTCAACCCGATTCCTACAGTATGTATTGGAGAAAAATTCCCTTAGGCTTCTGGCAGGGGGAGTGGGAAAGGAATCATTGTGAAATATCATGAAATGTGCTCAATAACAGAATGATGATAACGTAGAAAAACGTCTTTGACTTTGAAGAGAACCCAATATAAATTATACAATTCAATATAGGTAAAGTACTACCAAAAAAATCAAGGCTTGGGACTTGTTCAATAAGAAAAAGAGTATCATTCATATTATTGGAATCCCAGAAGAAGAGAAGAGATTGGTGAAAAAAATTAAGTATTATAATAACTTTCTAAATGTGATGGAAGACATTAAATCAAAATAGGATAAATACAAACAACACCATGCCAGACATATCATAATTAAACCACTGAAAATCAAAGGTGATGAAAACATATCTTAATTTATTACATGTAAAAAAAAGCAATGTTACTGACATAATGACATTTTAAAAAATTTCTTTTTACCAATCTGTGGAGGCTTTAAGACTATGGAACAACATTTTTAGAATGCTGAACGAATAGAAACTGACAGTGCAGAATTCTTTATCCATTAAAACATTTTCTAGGAATAAAGGTGAACTAAAGGCTTCCTTACATGAAGTAAAACTATGAGTTTGCTTGTCCGCAGACCTGTTTAAAACAAATGTTAATGGAAATTCTTCAAGCTGAAGGAAAATGGTATCAGAGGTAAACTTTGAACTCCAGGAATGAAGAAAGGGCAACAAATATAGAAAATACGAAGGAAAATATGAAGGACATTGCTTCTTTTATGTCCTTTAAAATATGTATGACAGATGAAAGGAAAAATTATACCATTTTGATGTGATTTTCTATGTGTTTAGATGAATACATATGAAAACTATAGTGTAAGAAGAGTAAAGAAAACTAAAAACAAGAGCATACTTTTTATAACCACTGTATTAGCACAAATTCAGAAATGTCAACTGTGATAAAATGCTTTTATCTAACTCACATTTTGCTATTTTACTAATTATCATAATATATTTTTTAACACTTTCACTTTTTTCTACAGGATCTCACTCAGGATCCACATGTTGCATTTAGAGTCGGTTTTTAATTTCCTGTTATCTGGAAGAATTTCTTTGCATTTTATAATGTTAATGGCTTGAAGGATATTGGTCAATTATTTTAGAGAATGTTCTTCAATATGGTTCTTTCTGATATCTCTTCGTGATTAAGATTCAAATTATGCAATCCCAGCTGCTGGAATACTACACATACTGTGAGCTTTAGAGGACCTCCCATTTGGACGCACACAGTGTCTGTCTGCCCCTTATTGGTGATGTTAATTTTGATCCCCGATTAGACTGTTGGCTAGTTTTCCTATTGAATAGTTATTATTTCTGATTTACAACTAATAACCAATGTGTAGGCAGATCCTCTGAGATTATGCAAATACTGTGATCTTCATTACATATTGCCTTTTAGACATGTGTATGCTTTAATTCAGGTGAATTCATTGTCAACAGAATTACCCTAGACTTAACACTCACTCGTGATTCTTGAAATCTTTAGAATTATAATTGCTAAATAATAACTTTTCAACTCTGCCATTTCTGTATTTTCAAACATCATTCTATTGTAAAAAGGAACATTTATTTTCTCTAGCTAGCAGCTAGTTTTTTACTGTGAACACCAATTTGCTTTACTTTAAAAAAAATTCTTATTTTCTGACATAACAAGAAATCCCAGGCTCATCTTGGACCTTCCCTGCTTTAGGCCTGGAATTAGCCATTTCTCCAAGAGCCTCTGGTTCTTTATGATGGTAAATGGCACTTATAAAACAAGATTTATGTGCTACATCTACTCTTTATTATTAGGGCATCGTTATTTCTAGGTTCTTTCACTGGACAGAGCTAAGATATATTTACAGGGGTTTTGATTGTTTTGCTTTATTTCTCTATCCAAAATGTTGTTTAATGGTTGAATTAGTTCTTCCCTCTACTCATAGTTTGGTTTACTTGCTCCTGATTACATTCTATTTTAGAATCTTTTCTATTTTGCTAATTTAACTTTGAATGTTTAGAATATGAACATTCTTCAAAAATTAATAAAAAATACTCAGAAAAATGTTGCTCTCTTTCCTACCTATCTCATCCATTTGTCCCTAACTGGTTTCACAGGATCTAGTTATCCATCATCAGGGTTACCTTTTAAAAAAATAAGTAGATTCATGTAGGTTGGTTTTCTTATTTCTCCTTCTTTCATACAAAAAGTGGAAAAATACCAGATATTTTTATATATTCAAGCACTTTCCTCTTTTTAAATATATTCCATTCATTCCAATCAGTTTATATATGCCTTGTTTTGTGTGTTTTTTATAGCTGAACAGTACTCCTTTGGGTGTATGTACCATAGTTTATTGAACCATTCTTCGATATTTGGACATTTAAGTGGTTTATAATATTCTGCAATTAACAATAATGTTTTGATGAATAAGCTTGAGCAAAGCCAGTTTTGTATTGTTGGAGGTGTACTTTAGAATTAATTTCCAGAAAAGAGATTGCTGCATCAAAGTGTAAATGTGTACATAGACTTTAGACATTGCCAAATTCCTTTCCATATTGGTTGTATGATTTTACACTCTCACAAGCAATGAACGCACACAGTGTCTGTCTGTTTCCAAGTAGCTTCACTAACATTGCCAACAGAATATATAGTTAAGCTTTTCAATTTTGTTCAAATCTCTTATAAATGAAGATGAAGTTAATATATTTAAATATTTCAAGATTCTGTGTGTGTACATGTGTAGTATGTGTTTATCTATATATTAGCAAAGAATCACCAAAGTTCTAAAATATTCCTGGGGGCCATGAAACTAACTCTGTACTTTGTCATGTGAACTCTATCAGTAATCTACACTAATGAAAGAGAAACATGCAAATTGGTGTCACTCTGCTACCCTTCCCATTGGCTAATTAGGGCGATATGCAAATTAACTGCCAGCCAAGATGGCGGCCGGCAGCCAGGCAGCTTGAAGCGAACATGAGGCTTGCTTGCTTCAGTGACGGAGGACTCCAATGTTCCCCACCTGCCGCTGCCGGCCTCTGAGCTTGCAGTTTGAAACATTGTTACAAATATAGAAGCTAAACAAAACCCCAGAAACCTGCTTTCAGCCAGCCAGGATCTCAGAGCTTGAGTTGAAACAGTGTTTCGATTATAGAACCCAAACAAACCAGATACCTGCTTTCAGCAGCCGAGGCCTCAGAGCTGGAGCCAAGCCTCAGAGCTAAAGCTGGCCCAGAATAAAAAAAAAAAAAAGAAAAAAAGGAGCGGTTGGGAGCTTCAGTCACCCGCCAGCCTGAAAACAGCCCTCAGGTCCTCACCCAGACTGGCCAGGCACCCCAGTGGGGACCCCCACCCTGAAGGGGTGTGACCAGCTGCAAACAGCCATCATCCCCTCATCCAGGCTGGCCAGGCACCCCAGTGGGGACCCCGACCCTGATCCAGGACACCCTTCAGGGCAAACCAGCCAGCCCCCACCCATGCACCAGGCCTCTATCCTATATAGTAAAAGGGTAATATGCCTCCCAGCACTGGGATCAGCGTAGCCGCGAGGCCTCCTGGCACTGGGATCAGCATGACAGGGGGCAGCGCCAAAACCCCCTGATCGCCCTGCGGCTCTGTGTGTGACAGGGTGCGGCGCCCCAAACCCCCCCCCCAACACGGGCCCTGCTCTGTGTGTGACAGGGTAGAGCCATAACCTCCCCATCGGCCCTGCCCTGAGTGTGACAGTGGCGGTGCCCCAACCCCGTGATTGGCCCTGTTCTGTGGGTGATAGAGGGTGGCGTCCCAACCCCCCACCCCCCACGGGCCCTGCTCTGTGTGTGATGGGGTAGAGCCATAACCTCCCCATCAGCCCTGCCCTGAGTGTGACAGGGTGCGGCGCCCCAACCCCCTGATCCGCCCTGCTCTGTGTGTGACAGGAGGCAGTGCCCCAACTCCCCTATCGGCCCTACTCTGTGAGTGACAGGGGGGAGCTTCTCAACCCCCTGATCGGCCCTGCTCTGTGCGTGACAGGGGGGAGCTCCCCAACCCCCTGATCGACCCTGCTCTGTGCGTGACAGGGTACGGAGCCCCAACCCCCCTGATGGGCCCTGCTCTGTGAGTGACAGGGGGCAGCACCCCAACCCCCTGATTGGCCCTGCTCTGTGTGTGACGGGGGTGGCGCCACAACCTCCCCATCGACCCTGCCTTGAGTGTGACAGGGGGCGGTGCCCCAACCCCCCGTCGGCCCTACCCTGAGCGTGACTGAGGGTGGCATCGAAACCTCCCGATCCGCCCTGCTCTGTGCATGACAGGGGGCAGCGCCCCAACTCCCCAATCGGCCCTGCTGTGAGCCGGACCAGGGGCTGCACCTAGGGATTGGGCCTGCCCTCTGCCACCCGGGAGCGGGCCTAAGCCAGCAGGTCGTTATCTCCCGAGGGGTCCCAGACTGCGAGAGGGCACAGGCCTGGCTGAGGGGTCCCCCCCCCCGAGTGCACAAATTTTTGTGCACCGGGCCTCTAGTCCTATATAATAAAAGGCTAATATGCAAAGTGCCCCCTCGGGAGTTCGACCGGGAGACCAGGAGTTCAATTGCTCACTATGACGTGCACTGACCACCAGAGGGTGGCGCCGAACTAAGGAAGACCCGGATGGACCCTAATCACCAGTCAGGCCTAGGGACCCTTCCCCTTGCACAAATTTCATGCACTGGACGTCTAGTAGTGGATAATAATGTGTTTATTTATGTCATCTGCTCATTTTTCTATTAGGTTTGTTTTTATATCTAATTGTTTTTAATATATGAGTATATTTACTCTGTATCATTGATGCATTTTGCAAATATTTTCTTTTGGTTTGTTATTTGCCTTTTGATTTTGCTTATGATGTACATTTTTCCCATTCAAATTTTAATAAATCTATTAAAATATTTATACAACTTTATATATTTACCTTTTCATTATATAAATACCTACATGGTCTAAACTAACAATCTTTTATTTTATTGAATATAAATTTGGATATCTACTTAGAAAGCCTTTCCTTATACTCATAAAGCAACTCATTCAGGTTTTCTTTAGTTCTTGAACAGTTTTATATTTTACAATTAAAACTCTGATTCATTTGGATTGTGTGTGTATATACTAGTATGTATGTTTCACAGAATTAATTATTTTTTAAAATGTTGAATTATCCCAACACAAGGCAGTTAAAAGCTCATCTTTGCTCCAATGATTTGAGATGCTGTTGTATCATACATAGTAGGGTGTATTTCTGGACTTTCTATTATATACCACATATCTATTTGTTTATTTATATGCAGTACCACATAGTCTAATTACATAAGTTTGAATATATTTCACAAATTGTAAAATCTAGTTCCTCTTCAGAGCTCTTCCTTTACAGTGGTGTCCTAGATATTTTCTAAAACATATTTTTGTTGGTTTCAGATAGGAAAGGAGGAGAGAGATAGAAATATCAATGATGAGAAAGAATCATTGATGGACTGCCTTCCGCACACCCCCTACTGGGGATCCAACTCTCAACCCCGGCATGTGCCCTGACCATACCTTCTGGTTCATAGGTTGATGCTCAGCCACAGAAACACCAGCCAGGCCTAGCTATTTTTATGTGTCTGTTTTTCCTTATTAATTTGACCAGCTCCAGAAAAAACTTAATGGTCCTTTTATTGGTGTCACATTAAATTTATAAGTTAACTTTAGGAGAATTTATATCTTGATGCTGTTGAAATATTTAAAGAGATAACTTTTGTTCAATTCTACCTTTGTGAAATTCCAGAGTATTACTGTATATATATATATATATTTGCATATGTTCAGATATTTTATGTTAAATTCACTTCTGGAGCTGTCAATGCTTGGGATTGGGGCTGTTTCAATAGGTGAGGTGGTATCTTGCTTAAATTTGCATTTCCCTGATGATATATGTTGTGGAACATCTTTTCATATGCTTATTTGCCATCTGATATATTCTTAAAGAGATGCCTGTTAAAGTGTTAGGCCCATCTTTTAATTGGGTAATTTCCTTGTTGTTGGCTGAAGAATTATTTGTAGGTTTTGGATAAAAGTCCTTTATTAGATGTGTCTTTTGCAAACATTTCTCCTAATCTGTGGCTTCTTTTGTAATCCTATTGGCATTATTTTTTGTAGAACAAAAATTTTTAATTTTAATGAAGTCTGACTTATCAATTATTTCTTCAAAAGACCATGCTTTTTCTATGGTAGCTAAAAAGGCATAACCATACCCAAGGTCATCTATCTTTTCTCCTATGTTATCCTCTAATAGTTTTATATGTTTGCATTTTACATTTAGGTATGATCTATTTTGAATTTATTTATGTGATGTTTGTAAAGTCTGTGTCTAGAATTAGTTTTTTGCATGTGGTGTCCAGTTGTTCCAGCACCATTTGTTGAAAATGCTGTCTTAGCCCCACTGTATTGCCTTTGCTCCTTTGTTAATGAGTAATTCAATTTTGAAAGAAAATTTGATCCTGGGCCACTCTGTTTGAAGACTACCCTGAGATTGCAAGGTATCATATTTTAAGTTTTTTAAGAAAAATAGTTGGAAAAAGCAGCATATTTCTAATGTCACTCAACTAAAAGAAAATGTAACCACGTACTGGGACTTATTAATAAAATTTGAAACTACAACTTACAACCATGGATTTAAAATGGCTGGCACATCAAATCATTCTTACTGATATCACAGTTTATCTAAAAGAATTAATTATTCTGAAATTGAACTTAGAAAATAAGGGAATACAAATGAAATTCCTCTTATAACTTTTCATAAATTACATTTTGCATAATGTTTTATTTGACAATGGGTATAATAAAATGTTTCAAAACACACATCTGATTAACATGACAGATCTCTTTTAAAACTTTATTTTTTCTCTCTCCCAGGAGAACATTGAATCTCTATTCCTATAATTGTAGAATATTTTCCTAGTTAAATGCACTAAAGATGTAATCTAAACCATTTTCTCAATTTTTACGTAGAACTAATCCAGAAGAATCCTTTTAAAAGCTGAAATGTATCATTTGTGGTGTGTGTGTATGTGTGTGTGTGTGTGTGTGTGTGTGTGTGTGTGTGTGTGTTTTATCACTCATTCAAATAAAGATGGAAGTAAAGTCCCTAATCTATCCATTTTATACAATTGTCTCAGAAAAAAACATTTTTAATGAATTTCATAGAAGTAGGAAAAAATCAGCAAATCTACTTTTTTCTTCTCACTGTCATCTTGTACCAAGTTGACAATTGTTTTTGCAAACAAGAAACAATATTTACAATCCTTTAACATATCCTCATATAGCTAATTAAAAAGCCATGTCTTCCCTGGATAGCTCTATTAGCAGGGTCAAGGTATGAAAGAAGATGAATTATGGGAAACATTTCATTCCATGAAGATATTCAGCATTTGGGACTCTAACAGGTTTAAACGACAGCACAAATTTCATTATCACTGAAATTTCCCCCTCCAATGGAGATACATTTTCTTTGTTCTTCATCTTTCTTCATACATACTCCTTGCTCTCTTAAAACAAGCAAATAAATAACACCAAAAATATCACAAAAGGTCAAAATATATTTGTCTGTTGTCCCTAATATCTATCTTTTTCTTCTTCCTGTATCTAGAAAATGAAGGGAAAATAAGAGAGACCTCTTATTTTTCCTGGAAAAGTGAACAATTCTTTCAGACTGCTGCTTTGGAAGGGAAAATTACTCAGCTGTTTCTGCTTTATATGTAGCACTTGGAAAATGGAATGAAGGATATGAAGTGAGGTATCTTCAGACTCTCCTCTCAATTTGTTCAGATTCCCAAGGGATTCTGACTCACATGAATCCAGTGAGCATGTTGAAACCTGGAACCACACTTACTAACAAGCCTCCCCCATCATCCTTGATGGTTATCTTTCCTTTGCCACCATCAGTTTAGAATAGGGATTTTCTTAATCCCAAAGACTGTTTTAGGGACATAAAATGCTTCCCTTTCTTTCTCACAGTTACCCCTTTAAAGTATCTTCTGCAAAGTATATTGAATCTTCTGCTTACATTAAAGAATGTTTACTTTCAATGTATGAAGATCTATGATGACAAACAATGTCAAATAGGAAAATTGAACTCAGCTTTCCTAACTGAATCAATAGCTCATGTATTTGCTTCCTACCAATGTGCATAGAGATCTAGTCAGTATCACAGACCTCCACTTTCCCCTACAAACCCTAGTACCCCCTTTTCAGGTTGTTTATAATTTCTAGAATTCAGTGTTCTCTTCCTTCTTATTATCCTGTTTTAGAGGAAGCAAGATCATTTCTGGCCTGGTTCCCAGGTGTGACCCTGCTAATATTAAGTCAAATTTACTTTTTTCTTCTTCAGGAGGATGTGAAATGTATAGAATAACTTAATATTTTGCCAAAAACATACATATTACATGTCATATCATACATCATATCATATTTCTTACCAGGAGATTCTCAGATTAGATTCCAAAAAGGTAACTTTGATTGTAAGTACCGTAACTACAATAAAATAATATAGAGATGATGAAAGTAGAGTGGAATTAACTATATTGTTCAAATACTAACCAAAAGTTAGTTGCATTGGACAAAATATAAAACAAAGGAAAAGTTATTAATAGGAACTCGGGGGACATCATATTAATAAAAAAGGAACAAGTATTATATAAAAATGCACTATACATTCTTAGACTACAAAGGAAATCTTCACGACTTTTTAAAAAAATTATTTCATAGAGTCCATGTTCACTGACAATTCAGTAAAATTAGGATTCAAAATAAAATGTTGGCTAATATATAATATTTGGAAACTAAAAAAAAAAAAATTTTAGATTATTTAGCTCAGTGCTTTCCCCACATTTCACTCCTGTTCTTTCCAGGCTACGTTGTAGCAACGTGAGATTCTTGAGCATCACCTTATGCTTGATCTCTGCCTTCGGATTCTAGGAGGAACTGCAGCCTGTGACGACTTGCAATGGATTCACCAACAGAGCTCAACGTCCCCTCCACTGGGTCGTTTTCGCAGATGTCCGATGAAGAAGATTCAGGAAAACCTTCACCCGAACAGAAGGACAAAGAAGAAGAATGAAAAGGGTATGAACTGACGCTGAGTTATGGCCTGGTCTACAGGAGGAGACGTGGGGCGAGGACAATGGCAAGTCTTAAAAGAGACCTCAAAGAACTGTTTCCAACATGGCTGAGGAGGAGGAATGAGGCTATTCAAAATCGCAAGAAGAATAGGAATGAACCAGTACTTCAGTGTGACTGTTGTCATTCCTATCACATCCAGGTCCTTCTGGTATTGCTAAAAATTATGACGTGGTTTTGGCTGGCTTGCCTCAGTGGATAGAGCTTCATCCTGTGGACTGATGGGTCCCAGGTTCAATTCCGGTCAAGGGCACATGCCTGGGTTACGAGCTCAATCCCCAGTGGGGAGCATACAGGAGGCAGCTGATCAATGATTCTCTCTCATCATTGATGTGTCTATCTCTCTCTCCCTCTCCCTGCCTTTCTGAAATCAATAATATATATAATATTTAATATTATATATATATATATTAAAACTCACACCTTTAAAAAAATAATTATGACATGACATACTCTGTATTCTTGTACTGATTTGAGTTGTAACACATTTTTTTATGTACTCTTTCAATTTTTAGTAGCAAATGTGTGT
Source organism: Myotis lucifugus (assembly GCF_000147115.1). Taxonomy (NCBI): domain Eukaryota; kingdom Metazoa; phylum Chordata; class Mammalia; order Chiroptera; family Vespertilionidae; genus Myotis; species Myotis lucifugus. The sequence goes on along the minus strand of NW_005871119.1, from coordinate 4,732,984 downwards.
ATAGGGCATCTTTAATACACTTGAGGCATATCTGAGAAAAAATCAATTTTAAATAATTTAATACCTAAGTTGGAAATCAGAGAGACATTACATGACATTTAGGCCTGAAATAAAGCAAAATTCAATATATCAAAATTCTTGAGTATAACAAAATTATATATGGAAAATTTTAAATACTACTAAACTATTCTTGATGAACAAACTTTTCAATTCTAGAAACTAGCAATAAATTATGAATTGTATCCATACAGTCACCATAAGGAAATAATTATGATTTAAAATAGTGATTAAATATAAATAAATAAAAGCAATATAGTTGCCAAAAATTTTTTTTTAGATAGACTGAGAAGTCTATCACTAACAAACCCCTGTCAAGTCTGAGTAAGAAGAGTGGAAGTATTTGACTCTGTAGGACCTACTTTCGAAGGAAAACAAAATAATGTATCTAATAAACAAGACCTGGGCTTACCTGCACTCCTCCTCACTCAAACCACAGCCATTGCCTTTGGGCACGCACAGGAAGAGGTAGAGCAAGTAATAGCCTTTGTTTGTAATCAGTTCTGTGTGAAGTGTATTAGACATTATTTTGTGACAAGTAATTGTGTTGAAAGATGATGGTTTCTTTAATTGTTTCTCCCTGTATTTTGGAAGGCAGGGTTGGCCTTCAGAGCTGTGAGGCATCAACTCACTACTGGTTCTGCAGTTCTGTGTTGGGATAGCCAAGCCCAGAGACACCAAAGCATTCCCCTCCCTTCAAATAGCAGGATACTGGGCATGCGTTAGTGCAGCACTACTCAAAATGTGGTCGCAGCTGGTGCCCTCCGGGAAACTTGCTACCTGGCTACAACAGAAGCAGCATAGAAATGGAGAGGACACTTACAGAATCTCTTAGAGAGACATTTTAGGTTGTAGAAATTCTTAATTCTTAAAATAGCCTTGTATTTTATATATCTTCTTTTCCCATTTCACTTATGCTATTCATTCATTTTGTTACATTTTACTAAAACGTTGACTCACAATGGAATGCAAATTAAAAACAAACAAACAACAACAAAAAAATGGTCCTTCACCACACAGTTTGAAAAGCACCGCTTCAGTACATTCGATGACTTTTCTAGCAATATTTCTCCTTACTTTTAAGGATCCAGTGGGAACAGCTGCCTAGCAACTACTAAGTGAAACAGCAGTTTCAAATCCAAACACGTTGACATTGTTAAAGTTTGTTTGGGGCTCCTTGAACTCCCTTTCCACTCCCAGTGACACTTCCCAGCCCTCATCCTCCGCACAGGCCTTCATTGCAACAACAAATAAGCTGCCTCAGACACTGTGCAGGGCAAGGTTGATGGAGCCCTTGTCCCCACAGAGCCTGTACTTCAGAGGAGTAATGACCTCGCCTCCGCTACTGCCCTAGGGTCTCATCCTTCACCTGGTTTCCAAAGCCTGCTCTTGGAAAAAGAAGCTGATTGATCTTATTGGTAAAGATAAAGACAGTGTTACTCTAGTCAAGGGTAGCTTATGCAAAATATTACTTCTAACTGTGGGATGAAAGGCTCAGGTGTTAGGTTAATAAGGTTTAGGATGAGGTGGGGAGAGTGCCTTGGTCAAGAAAAATTACAGCAACGTGTAACACTGATTTATTTGGAGTAGGCCTAGAGTCACACCTTCTTCCCCAAAAATGTGTCTCCTGGCATTCCCCTCAAGCTCAAGGGCATGGACTTAACCTGGCATGGTCTATCCCCATCAATTGATAGGTCAGTATTTGGCCTTTCTCAGATCTATTAGGCCATGCCCTTAGAACACTTCAAAGCTTCCACTATAGTGTCAAAAGCAGCAATCACAAAACGTATCATTTGATCCTTTTAATTGCAGGGGGGAAAAAAAGTCATGTTTGTTGCCAATCATTGTCAGTTTCTTTCTCAATACCCCAGGATAATACCCCTAGAAATATTCCCTCCAGGATAGCTTTGTTTTCTTGTGGCTTGTGAAGGACCTCTTAGCAAAGAAAATAAAGTGGATGACTAAGTGCAAAACATTCATTAAAGTGTCCTCCAAACATGGTTTATACGAAAAAAAATAAAAGATTTGGCTACAGAGAATGATTGCTATGTCAAGAATTTCATTTCAGGCAACGATTTTGTTATTAGAACAAGCCTCAGTTGTCTACACATTGGTTTTGTTCAGAAGATGTAATGCAAGATAAATAAAAGAGAACTTTGAATGCTGTTATCTGCCATGCCGTACTTCCATTGTAAGTACAGATAATAACAGTTTTCATATTTTTTTTCATTTCCTTGGGCACCACATCTCCCTCCCATTGCACATGGTGCCCTTGACCCTGCGGCTGGCTGCTGTGGCCACTGCGGCTCAGGAGACCTGAACAAACAATCAAGCAGTTTGTCTCTTGGGAGAAGGAAATATGCTCTTATCTTTAAACTTAGTTTCTTGAACATCGTATAAAAAACAACTAAAGTGTTTCTTACAGTCCAAGATACCTCAGGAACGAGAATCACTCAAAGTAGGGGCATCTTACACTGATTAATTCCATGAATAGGTGATGACTTTTTTTTTTAAGAGGAATTATAAGAGCAGCTAAGTTCATGCATGTGCACAGCACACTGCTGTCCCTAGCTAGAGGGCCTGGAGTTTGATTTAATATAATGTCCCTGCACATCCACAAGGTAAATGTCACTTCTGCATTCAGATTACTGTCCTACAGGAAGTTAAGAAGTGAGGGATTTCTTGCTCTTGTTACATTATGGCCAAGCATTTTAAAATATGTCCCATCATTTAAAATGTAGAATTTTTCTGACAGAAGAAACTTTGCATGTGGCCAAATGCTATGGTAACATGTGTCCCAACTCAAAGATGAGAAGACCACAAGTTGGTTATAACTTTGGTTGGATCTCTCAGGTATCTCAACTACAAAGAGGTTCAGCAACTCCCCTCCCGCTCCTCAGGGGTGTTATAAAGATACAAGGAGTAGATAGAGGGAAGTGCACTTTGAAAAACATGGTGTTATGTGTCAGTGGTTGTCAAAATGTAGCAGGCATCAGGATTTGTTCAAACACAGACTGCTGGGCTCTGCTGCCTGGGTTTCTGCCTCAGTGGGTCCAGAGCATGACTGGACAATTTGCATTTCCAAGTTCCCGGGTGATGCTGATGCTGCAGTTGGGGTAGCACACTCTGAGAATAGCTGACATAAATTAATCGCTTTCTAACTACATGCAAGCTTCACTCTCACCCTTTCCTTCCACCCATCTCTGCCTCAAATAGAGCATCTGGGTAGGTTTAGTTTTTATATCTTTACCAAGGTTGAGGTTATGGGTAATCTTTCAGGTGAAAGAAGGTTTAAAATAATCAGGTTAATAAAGATATGTCAAAATGGTAAAGCCCTGAACTGTACATCTTCCATATCTTAGTAAAGTGAAATGGAGTTTGTAAATTATCTGAGGATTTGATCAGATGGTAAATCTAAGCTAAATATTATGAGTTCAAAATCTGGAAATTTCACAGTCCTGCATTACTCATCTTTGTTGTCCTATATATGCTTAGAAAATTTCAAATTGTTCTATATAGGACTATTGAGGCACTAGATTTAAATCTGAAAGAATCTATAAGGAGAACAAGCTTTTAATATGGTCATATCATTGATATTGCAATGTAAATCAGTGTGCCAATTTTTAAAATATTCTTTATCCTTTTGGGGTTTTTTTAGGGGTATTAAGAGAATAAATGAGTTTGTGTTAAGCAACTGAAAGACATTATATAAATCAAACTTATGATCAATTCTTAATTATTATATTTCATGAAGGAAAATTAAATAATCAAATGCCTTCTTCCAAATTCGACCATTGATCAATATACATATATAAGCAATGTTTATTTAAGCTGGGAAATGTATGGTGGGATTTTTTTTAAGCAACTACTTAATTACTAATTTTAATTTGCTTAGATTAATATGAAAAATTAAAAATGAAGTGGGATTGCATTGAGGATATAGTTTTTAATACTACTTCCTATGCAAAGAAACCAGATCTTCTTGCAGAAATGGCTATTTCCATATTTGGGACAATAAATGTAAAGATGAACCTGGGACATCTTATTATACCAGGAAAAGAGGACGCTTTCAAATGACTAATGAAACATGACATACAACACGGAAGCCAATTTATGGGGCTCACAGTATGCAAGCTTGGAGCAATTTGATCATCAGTAAGAATACTCACTGCAAGTAATTAACACACATTGTATATAAAATTTTGTATATATAATAATTTAAAAATCATTTATTTATTTATTTTTTTAGATAGAGGGAGGAAGAGATGAAGAGAGAGAGAAAAGAGGTTCGTCATTCTATTAGGCAGGATAGATAGCTGCTAGGGTAGGATAAGGGGAAGGGAGGAAAAAAGAGGAGTTTATCTCACCCACTGAACAAAGAAATCAGCAGTCTTGGAAAGTGGGGGTGAGTGGGTGAGAAGATATTAACCAAGGAACTTATGTGCATAACCCAGTAGATACAGACAATAGTGTGGAGAAGGCCTGGGGCAAGGGGAGTGGGAGGCTAGAAGGGGTCAATGAGGGGGAAAAGGGCACATCTGTATAACTTTCAACAATAAAGATAACTTTTAAAAAACCACCAGGTGTTCTCATAAATTCTGGAAAAAGCCACAACAATGTAAAAAGGAGACCTTGAAATTTAGTCTGCTGCCCAAGATACCCAGTAGGGGAATTTGAGACCTATAGGAGGGAAAAGTATAAAACCCTTGAATCCCCACCAGGTGATATGCTCAGACTAGCTGAGTTGCCTGCTTGTGCTTTATGCCAAGTATATTCTTAAATTTGCTTATTTTGCTTCCTATCAAATTTGCTGGCTTTGCTTAACTCTACTTTCTATAACTTTTTTGAATTCTTTCTCATGAGTGTGACAAGAGCCAAGGAGGGGAGAGCCCCCTCTGACTTGGGTGGCTCTTAGGTAACTGTTCCACTTTATTTATGCATTCATTGGTTGTTTCCTGTATGTGCCCTGACTGCCATATCGGGATGATGCTCTAACCAACTTAGCTACTCAGCCAGAGTCAATGGAAACATTGGCCAACAATGATAGCTACTAGTGTGCCAATTCATTACCTTAAAATTAAAAGTAAAGGAAAATGAACAAGCATTTATCCTGTAATTCCTGAATGACCTGTATTTCAAAGTAACCAATAGTGAATGAAAAAAATTGTTCCTTGCAGAAAATGTTCAGCTTTTAAAAATGTAGAAAGAATGACAGAATTAAAAAACTACACAAAGTGAAATGATAAATCTAAAAATCAATTACTTAATGGATTCTAAAGCTATTCATTAAATGTTAATGAAGAACTTTACAGTGTAGAAATCAGGCTAACCCTACCAGTACCCACTGATTAACTTTAGCATTCATTAAAAAATAGAACAATGAATCACTTTGTGCTTTAAGAGACACTTCAAAAGGAAGCATGCATCTAGTAAATATTCTTGCTAAGTAATGTGTCTTAATCTAATCAAACCTCTATATCTAACTACCAGATTACAGGGACAGGGAATAGAGGAAAAGTTAATAAAATCAAATGACACAGTCAGCCAAATGTGAAAATTGAAACATTTTATTGGACAAGAAAATCAGTTTTTACAACGTGGCAATAGCATGAAAGGTATGAGGATGAGGAGGTGGCACAGTTTGGGTTAAAAAGGAGATAAGATCCATAACAATGAGGAGAATTTAACTAGATTCTAATTTGAGAAAACAACTATAAGCTATAATCACATAATTATGAAACAATTGAGGATATTTTAATATACACTAGATGTTGGGTTATATTAAGAGAACGCTACTAATTTTGTTAGATGTGATAATGGCATAATGATTATATGGCTGTATGTATATGATGTATATATTAGTGTGTAAATATACATTTATCATCTATAGGTACATATTGAAGTCTTTCCTGATAATACCATGATATCAAGATTAGCTAATAAAACACTTAAGCAAAATAAAATATTAATGGAAAGAAGTAATTAAAACAAGGCTGGCAATATGTTCATATTTGTCAAAGCTAGTATAGATGTAAAAAAATATCATATACTATTCTCTTTTCCTATTTGGAGCTTTGAATTTTTCTCCCAAAAAATAAATAGAGAGAGATGACCCCAGATTGACATAGAGAACCAGAGGAAGCTAGCCCAGTGGTACCCATTTTGGTCTCAAATGCTCTTTACTCTCTTAAAAATTATTGAGGACTCTAAAGAGCTTTTGTTTTGTGGGTTATATCAATATTTGCCATATTAGTAATTAAACAGACATTTAAAAATATTTATTTGAAAATATTTACATATATATTTAAATAGCAATAACAAAGTCATCATATATTAACATAAATAATATAGTCTTGTTAAAAATATTTTTTTAAAAATTTAGAAGAGTGACATTGTTTTACATATTTGCAAATTTCTTCAATTTCTGGCTTAATAGAAAAAAGGTGGATTCTCATATCTGCTTCTTCATTTAATCTATTGCCATTTCTTGTATTGGTTGAAATATGTGAAGGAAATGTAGTCTTACAAAAATATGTAGTTGGGAAAAAAGGAGTATTTAATAACCTTTTCAGATAACTTTGAATATTATTCAGTAATGTTATACCAAAATTTTCTAAGTATTGTTCCTTAAATATTAGTTGCAATGTGGAATCTGAAACCATATCAATAAACTTTTCATATTTCATTACACAATCTATTATAATAAAATCCATTGATCTATCTTGTACTCCATTTTATTTTATTTTTAATACTTTTATTGATTTTTAGTGAGGAAGGGAGAGGGAAGAGAGAAAGAGAAAGATTGATCTGAGAGCAGAACATTGTTTGGCTGCACCCCCTACCAGGGATGTAGCTATAACCTGAGGATGTGCCCTGACTGAGAATCGAACCAGCAATCTTTTGATGCATGAGATGATGCCCAACCAATTGAGTCACACTGACCATGGCTCATCTTGTAGTTGAAATGGAAATTTTATCCATGCATGATTTTGTAATGTCAGACATTGGTCACTTGAGAAATACAGGGGTGAGCAAAAGTAGGTTTACACTTGTGAGTATGTGAAATGCACAGTATTATTACTAATGATGGCCAGCAATTTGAGAACTTATGAGATTGTACCTAAGAACACTGTACCATTGTGACATTCTTTGGAGCTAATGAAATTATTGTGATACTCATAACCAGCATGTATTTTTCCACACTAACAATTGTAAACCTATTTTTGCTTACCCCGGCATTTGTTCAGCTATTTCAACTCACACTCAAACAAATTGCAAAGATGCTTTTTTGTTGTTTTTTGAGACAACCATCCTACTTTGGTAATCAACAGAAGTGTTTTACTCAAATTTTCTATCTTGTCACATAGAATATTAAAGAGTTACGTACTCAAAGTTAGAGTTTTAACAAAATTAATACATTCTTTTGCTTCCTTAAGAGCCCTCTTAAGTGAAACTATCCATTTATTTTTAATTTTTTAACTATGGGTGCATGATAGAAAATTAGACAAGGACTACTGGTAGTTTCATACCATTGCATTGGTTCTGGGCCAAGACATCTGCTGTTTTGCCCATCATTGCTTCTGCACCTTCAGTGAAAATGTCGACACAGTGAAAAATGCAAATAACATCTTACGATGATTATGAAAGCAGTTTTGACCTCACAGTCCCCATGAAAAGTGTCAATCTTATCAAACTTCCATTGATTATTTATAAAATATATAAATAAAAGAATCATTAGTAAAAAATGCAAGCAAATCAAGTTTCATTTTCTAATCAACCCTTCCCTCCTTTCAATACTTAAAAAAAGTGTTTAAGCCCATATAGAAATTTTAAACAGAACTTTGCTCTAGAGTTTTAAACTTAAAAAGAACTTCCTGGAAATTTCACTTCTTGACCTACAAAATTAACCTGAAAATTGATTATATGATGATTTCTTTGACAAAAAAAATAAAATGCTTCTTTTTAGATATAGGTTGTGTTTTTTCCACATAGCACATACTATACTGAAAAAAGCTCTGACATACTCAAAACTTGTACATCAGTGGCCTGAATTTTAGCCCAGAAACATTCAGAATTAGAACAAAAAGTAAACTGGATGCCAATGGCACTATGTGAAGAAAGTGAGGATTACAAAGGCCTATTCGTATTTAGGAATACACATACTGAACCTAAACACTCTTCCAGTCCAAATCCAAATTCTCCTTTCTCTACTTTCTCTCCTTTCTCCTTTCTCTATGTTTCACTCACATATTTACCTTTTCCCCTAAAACAATTTATTTTATTCTAAAAAGCATCATGGTAGAAATCAGAATCCTGTCAGACTGCCTGACCCTTATCTCATGGATTAATACTATTTTTATTTTTAATGCCATAGATGGGGTGAAATGTTTCACAATCTTTTCAGGCAATTTGGGTCTGGAAGTCTAAAGAAATCAAAGCTCAGACAGATCAACTGACTTTTCTAAGAGCACACAGCAAATCTCACTTGTTCACTTTGAAATAGATTTTCTAACCCAAAGCTTTATGGTTTCCTTGGTAATAATATAATTGACCTAGTAAACATAATACATTTGTATTATGGACAGAAACATATTTTCTTGCATACTAATTGAGGATTTATTTATTATTTCTAGTCAAAACAAAAAAAAAAGAGAAAGATTTGGGCTCCCAGAACCCACACCATCTGCATTTCTAATGACAACAGAAATGAAATTCACACATCCCCAGGAACAAATTCCTTTAGAAATGTGTTTTATTTTTAGCAAGCTGAAATTTTATTAAATATAACACTCAAAAGTATTCATAACTTTGAAGAAACATTTTATTCTAACATATTTATAAAGACATAAATAACTCATCTATAATAATAAAAGCATAATATGCTAATTAGACCAGACATCCATCCAGACGATCTTCCGGACAAAGCCAGGGTTGCCCCTGTCCCAGGTGCCTGCTGGCAGCTGGAGGGAAGCCCAAGTCCCAGTTGCCAGAGGGAAGCTGGTGCTGACAGATGGGGAAAGGAAGGCCTACTCTTGCATGAATTTCATGCATCAGGCCTCTAGTAGTTAATATAAGTGCATTATTTAGTCAATACATTTCATTCTTTCTTGTTAACTTAAAAGAATTAAGCACAACCCCCCAAAAGTTATTCAGCTGGACGGAATCATTTGATAAAAGCTTATTACTTTCCTTGGTTAGATGCTTAGCTACAATTATGTAAGGATAGTTTTCTTCCCTAGCATATTTCGGGTGGCCACTGATCCTTTGTGGTCACTATCTGTTTTTTCTTTTTAGGATATTCATAAACAAATGAAACTATTCAAATGCACAGGTTAATATTACCTCCCACCTTTTCCTTGGCCTTTTGGAAATTATGAGATGCCTAAGTGAATATTTTAACCATTTTCCCAAATTATCCAAATCAATGGAACAAGGTGAAGTCTCCTTGTCTCCATTCTACTAGTCCACTTACCTCACTTCTAGAGTTTCGCCCCGAGAAGCACCACTAACCAATCAAGAAGCTTCTTTCTCTTGGAGTACTGGGTGTTGGTTATCTCTTCTTATTTTTTAACATAATTAATAACTACAAAGTTTATCTTTGTCTTGCTTTCTTCCAAATTATTGCCATTGGTGCAGCATATGGGCTACAGGAATCTCAAGATTTTTAATATCACACAGTTTTTGCTAGGTGTGAGCATCAGGATCACTTGGGAAAATAGACTTAATATAAAAAGGTTTATAAAAGAGAAATCTCTAGGTGTGAGATTAGGCATAGGTATTTCCAAAATATCTCCAGCACATCCCTGATTAAGAAATAACATATTCATTGTTCCATAGAACATTCAATGCTTTTTTAATCTTATATTTAACTAAGAAGAATTGTTCATGAATTATTGTTAGGAAAATCTAGAATTATTCATTTGAATGGTGCACTTAGCTTTTTAGGCAAATCCTATATCCCATTATGTTGTGTGTGTGTTTTTTAAATATATTTTATTGATTTTTTACAGAGAGGAAGGGAGAGGGATAGAGAGTTAGAAACATCGATGAGAGAGAAACATCGATCAGCTGCCTCTTGCACACCTCCTACTGGGGATGTGTCCGCAAACAAGGTACATGCCCTTGACCAGAATCGAACCTGGGACCCTTGAGTCAGCCGGCTGACGCTCCATCCACTGAGCCAAACCGGTTAGGGCCCATTATGTTTTTTAGACAATATATTAACAGTTACTTTGGATGTCTTTTATAGGGAACTAGAGGCCCAGTGCATGAAACCATGCAGGGGTGGGGTCCGGCCAGCCGGCCCTGATCTGCCGTTTGGAGCTGGGGCTGTCAAGAAGAGGAGATGTGGGAGGTTGGCCAGCCAGCCACCCCAATCGGGGACTGCTCAGGGCTGGGCCGGCTGGGGGGAAGGACCATGGGTGATTGGCCAGTGGGCCCCACGCCCAATTGGGGTGGGGGGCCGATCGGGGGTCAGCAGCTGGGGGAGGGGCCGTGAGAGGTTGGCCAGCTGGGGAGGGCTGATCAGGGGCAGAGCTGGCTGAGGGGAGGGGCCTGGGGCTGATTGGGGTGGTAGGGGCTGACCAGCGGTGAGGCCAAATGTGGGGAGGGGCTGTGGGTGGTGGGATGGCCAGCCACGCCCCAGAATGGGGTGGGGGGATCTGGCATGGGGCCAGGTATGTGGAGGCACTGTGAGCCGATTGGGGTGGTAGGAGCCCATTGGGGGTGGGGCTGGCTGGGAGGAGGGGCTGCAGGAGGTTGGCCGGCCAGCCCCACACCCCTGATCAGCAGGTTCACTGGCTGCAGTGCGTGTCATAGCGACCGGTCATTCTGGTTGCTGGCTTTTTATATATTTAGACTAGAGGCCCGGTGCACGAAATTTGTGCACAGGCGGGGTGTGTCCCTCAGCCCAGCGTGCACCCTCTCCAATCTGGGACCCCTCAGGGGATGTCCGACTGCTGGTTTAGGCCCGATCCCACCTAAACCGGCAGTCAGACATCCCTTTCACAATCTGGGACTGCTGGATCCTAACCACTCGCCTGCCTGATTGCCCCTAACCACTCTGCCTGCCAGCCTGATAGCACCCTAACCGCTCCCCTGCCAGCATGATTGATGCCTAGCTGCTCCCTTGCCAGCATGATCATCCCCAACTGCCCTCCCTTGCCAACCCGATCACCTCCAACTGCCTTCCTCTGCGGGACTGAGGGCACTGGGGGACTCTGGCTGGATGAGGTGGGGCTGAGGGGACTGGGCATCATCATCTTGTGGCTGTGGGTGCCGCCATCTTGTGAGGACATGGCAGTCAATTAGCATATTCCCTCTTTATTGGCTGTGGGTGCTGCCATCTTGTGAGAGTGTGATGGTCAATGAGCATATTCCCTCTTTATAAGATAGGATAGTTACCATATGAGGCAATCTACTATTTTATAAGAGCAGAAAATGGGTTTGTCTTGCTAATTACTGTATCCACATTCTTTAGCCCAAACACATAAAAGATGTTTGATAAATATTTTTTGAATGATAGAGCATAAGATTTTTATACCAGACTATTAGCCCTTTGGTAAGAGAAAGTTTCAATGCAATAAAAAAAATTTAAAAACTGTTTCTAAAAATTATTCCAAGCTTTATTATTTGCACAACAGTTTGTGAAATAGACAAATGACATCCATTTGTAATTAGTCAAACGATTTTTGGAGCAGAAGTACCAGGTGTTCTACTTATATAACAAATCACAGTTTAAGTAAATTATAGATAAGGCAAGATTCAGTCACTCATTAAATCTTTCAGAAAATAAACCCACCAATATTTTTTTGAAGTTTGATCCCACTTGTTCCTGTCATTATGAATGTTCTCATGTAGCAAAAGAAAGTTTGAAAATGGCTTTAAGAACCATCAAGAGGCTGCCTTGCCTTGATATTTTCATCTATCATCATTCCTGAGAGTATTAAATGGGCAATATATTTTTCTTATCTGTGGGGTTTTGTTTTTAATCTGTTCTTCTGGATTGTGAAAGTAAAATGAAATATCTTTCTTTATAATACCTATAATTGTAAATGTAACTGACATTTGCTTTTCAGGGTAGTAGAATATTTCCTTTAATTTTAAAGTATATTTTAAACATGAATTTTAATCTTAATAATAAACATTTTATTTGAATATTGAAAAGTCACAGATTTCTTTTTAGAAAAAATGTAATGACTTGCACAAATCCTTTACTAGTATATCTGTGCCATGTCAAAATAGTGAACAAACTCAGAGATACATCTATGATGAGCATGGATATTACTCTTAAAACAGAGCATGATAAGGACTTCCAATTTCCACTTTTGCATGTGAGTATTGAAGTCTGTCATAACAACATGTGAAAAGCTGAACGGATGAAAAATCAACAATTCCTATAGATCCACAAAAGAAGTGAAAACACAGGGCAGACTGCTTCCCCCAAGACTGGAGAGCCACACCAGTAAATGCAAAAAATAGAGGCTTATCAGAGCAGAGACTCAAAACAGTCTCTGGGTTTCTGAGGGTTAGAAAACCTCAGCTGTAATTGACAAATTGACAGAGGCTCAGCAAGGACAACTGCAAGTTAAAAGCTCCAGGGGACCCCAGTCATAAGAAAGCCACACAATATTGTGAGATTTACAACCAAGAGCTGGACCTGATTTTCACAGTAAATATCAGAGAAAAGTTTCATTTCAGGATTCACAGGGGGAGGAGAAAAGTTTCCATTTTGAAATATGCCAGAGGATTTTGTTCTTCTAAAGAAGGACTAACCTCAGGGAAAACTAGTTAACCAGAGCCTAACCTGCTAGCTGCGGTTCTCAACCTGTGGGTCGTGACCCCTTTGGCAGTCGAACGACCCTTTCACAGGGGTCACCTAAGACCATCCTGCATATCAGATATTTACATTATGATTCATAACAGTAGCAACATTACAGTTATGAAGTAGCAACGAAAATAATTTTATGGTTGGGTCACAACATGAGGAACTGTATTTAAAGGGCTAGAAGGTTGAGAACCACTGTGCTAGGGCATTACTAGAGCCCAATTGACTTGGGCAGAGGGAAATAACTAACTTTAGCTGGTTCTATCCTTCCATGTGGAGAAGGGAAACACCAACTCCAGTCCACTCTGGCCATTCTATCTCACCTGAGGAGGAAGAAAAAACAAAACAAAACATGAAGTTCTCAGTCCAGAAGTTCAGGCTCACTAAAAGACTGAGACCTAATCATGGAACTATAGACCTGTCTTGAAAGAAATGTTAAAAGACGTTCTTTAGAGAGAAGGAAATAGCATAATAGATCAGAAGTTTTGATCTACATAAAAGAAGAATCATCCAATGTCTTTTCTCAGACCACAGTAGAATAAAACTATAAATCAGTAACACAAAATACGTGGAAAATCCCAAATTATGTGGAGATTAAACAACACATTTCTACAGCTACCTCTGGATTTTGTAGTAAACATAAAATTGCCCTAAAAATTGTCTTAAGTGAAGAAGTAGAAAAAAGAAGAGAAATAATCAATACAAATGGAAAAATGACAGAGAAAATGGAATTAGTAGAAAAGGACATTAACATCACCAGTATTATAACACATAATAATAGATTATATTTATTGAGTGGATACTATTTTCAGATAGGTACTATTATTGTATTCATTTTACAGATAAGGAAACTTTGGAATACAGTGACTAAGTAAACTTTTCTTAATCACACAGCTAGTTAATGGGAGAGCCTAGATAATCTAGCTCCAGAACTTACACTGTTAACCATAATTCTCTATATTCCTTTTATATACAACTAGAGGCCCAGTGCACAAAAATATGTACACTCGGGGGGTCCCTCAGCCTGGCCTGTGCCCTCTCGCAGTCTGGGACCCCTCGGGGGATGTCCACCTGCTGGCTTAGGCCCGATCCCCTATTATGCAACACTTCATAAACACTTTATTTAATGACTTAGCTTATGTATAAACTAGAGGCCTGGTGCACAAAAATTTGTGCATTCGTGGGGGGGGGGGTCCCTCAGCCCGGCCTTTGCTCTCTCGCAGTCTAGAACCTCTCAGGGGATGTCCACCTGCTGGCTTAGGCCTGCTCCCCAGGGGATCGGACCTAAGCTGACAGTCAGACATCCTTCTGGCAGCCCAGGAGCCCTCGGGGGATGTCCACTTGCCAGCGGGGACCAGGCCTAAGCTGCAGTCGGACATCCTTAGCACTGCTGAGGAGGCAGGAGAGGCTCCCGCCATCACTGCTGTGCTGGCAGCCATCAGCCTGGCTTGTGGCTGAGTAGAGCTCCCCCTGTGGGAGCGCACTGACCACCAGGGGGCAGCTCCTGCATTGAGCATCTGCCCCCTGGTGGTCAGTGTGTGTCACAGTGACTAGTCATTCCCAGTCATTCTGCTGTTAAGGTCAATTTGCATATTACCCTTTTATTATATGCCTGGTGCATGGGTGGGGGCTGGCTGGTTTGTCCTGAAGCGTCTCTCAGATCAGGGTAGGGTCCCACTGGGGTGCCTGGCCAGCCTGGGTGAGGGGCTGAGGGCTGTTTGCAGGCTGGTCAAGCTTCCCAGCAGGGACCCTCAGCCCTTGAGGGTGTGGCCAGCCTGGGTGAGGGGCTGATGGCTGTTTGCAGGCTGGTCACAGCCCCTTCAGGGTGGGGGTCCCCACTGGAGTGCCTGGCCAACCTGGGTGAGGGACTGATGGCTGTTTGCAGGCTGGCCACAGCCCCTAGCCACCCAAGCTCCCAGTGGAGGCTGGCTGGAAGCAGGTATCTGGGATTTATTTATCTGCTATAATTGAAACTTTATTGCCTTTAGCGGAGGCCACAGCCAGCCAGGGCGGGCGGGAAGCTTGGCTTCCTCCATCACCGGGGCAACCAAGCCTCCTGCTTGCTCCAGCTTCGTGGCTGCCGGCTGCCATCTTGGTTGGGTTATCTTGCATATAGTCTCTCTGATTGGTTGGTGGGTGTGGCTTGGGGCGTAGCGAAGTTATGGTCAATTTGCATGTTTCTCTTTTATTAGATTAGTTACTAAAGGCCCAATGCATGAAATTCATGCAAGGGGCCTCTGTCTCCTCTGCCTTGGCCTCCTCTGCCTCAGCCCCCTGCCAGCTGCGGCTTCATCCAGAAGGATGTCCAGTCTAATTAGCATATTACATTTTTATTATTATAGATGGTGAATACACAATATATTCATAGAAGCCACATATCATCATTTTTTCTAAATTCACTTCCCCAGAGGTCAGGTCTTAAGATACTAGAAATGAACTTCAATTCTGAGAGATTGAGCTAGGAATGAAGAAAGATGGAACTACCTAAGTCAATAGTATTTAATTTCATCAGGCAGACAAATTCGATATTGTGCTTTCCCCCTTCATGCCACTCCCACTTCACTTTCTTTTTGGCTCTTCCTTTACCATTTCTAAGTTAATTTCTACCTTCTTAGCTGGTTCTTTGAAATGGATTTGGTCCATTTAGCCCCATAATTCCCATATAAGTCAGAAACCATATAATGCATTGTTGAGGCATAGGACTAGGTTCAAGGAATGAATGAGTTAGGTGACCTTTCCTAAGGGGCTTCACATTTTAGAGTGGGGAAAGAGCTGTAACTTTCCAAATACATTTAGTATAATCTATACTAATAAAAGGGCAATATGCTAATTAGACCAGACATCTTCTGGACATCCTTCCGGACAAAACCACGGTGGCAGGGGCCAAGGCGGAGGCAGTTAGGGGCAATCAGGCCGGCAGGAGAGGGCAATTAGGAGTGATCAGGCCAGCAGGGGAGCAGTTAGGGAGCTATCAGGCCAGCAGGGGAACAGTTAGGGGGTGATCAGGCTAGCAGGCAGAGGTGGTTAGGGGCAATCATGCCAGCAGGCAGAAGCAGTTAAGGGCGATCAGGCAGAAGTATTACGTGTTATAAGGCCAGACTATGCCCTGGGTTTAGAGATTGGGATATTAATCACAATTAAATGCAGCCCTCTCTCTGTTTCCTCATGGCACTTTCCACCACCATGTTGGCATATTCCTCATGATGCTAACTCTGGTCAGTTGTTTGTCTCTCTGTCTTCACCACTGCACTGTGAACTCCTTGACCCATAAGGGAAGAATCTTTATTATCCATATTGTGCTTTAGGTCCCAGTTGGCTACCAGAGTATTTGAGATACCAGTAAGTACTAGAGAAAATCTTACATAATTCATCCTTTTATTTTACAATTTACTTGTATAAATGGCAAATAAATAGTAGAAGAATGTTGTGGAGGAAGAGTGGGCAGTACCAGAAAATATGACTGAGCCAAATGCTAAGATTATAAGCTAAATAAAGGTTCTACACAAATTCTTATATGAAAAAAATCTGTATCCCTTAGTTAAGTATATATGGATTTCAGTAACCATGAGAGGGTGACCAAGAATAACTGGCAATACCACTTTTGGGAAAGCATTTGCTCATTTGAACACAGTAAACATTTTGTAAGGCACTGCTAAATTTGTAAGGTACATTTGGTACAGAACACAGTCTTGAGACGCATTGCTGGAAAATTCTTAGAATGTCCAGGGGAAAAATTTAAAAGATAATAAAAATCTAAAAACATGTCAAAAAACAAATATGATTTAGAAAAATAAAATGACCCAGAAAAGAAACAACTCTACTCCTTTGCTAAGGAAGGATAGTGGACTCCACCCCTCGTGGATTTCTGTTGGGTAGGTCCTGTTGATTGACTTCAGCTAAAACTTCTCAAATTATTAATTCAGTTTGTTTATGTATGTGCAGGTTGACTTTTAATGCTTATTTGGATAAATGACAAGGAATGCTCTTTAGCCAAAAAATCATTCATTAAAATAGTATCCTCTCCAAATGATTTTGGAATTTTCATAAAACTTCCTCCATGTGATTCACTATTTTCTCTTATGGTACTGGTTATGGCCAATACTTTGTAACTATGCTAATTTTGATATATAAAAAAAGACGGATACTTTACTTCAAATAAAACAAAATGAATATACTTCATAAATTGATGTGTCTTTAAAAAATAAGTCTATTTATGTAGAAGAACTTTGGATCATCTCAGATAATTAAATATTATTCCCAGATCAGCCATGGATAACATTGTATGAACTTGAGAATATATTATCACTTATCTTTAGGTCAATCCAAAATAAAGTAAAATATACTTTACATGTTTCAATTTTATTTTTCAATATAACTGCGGTCATTAATAAAAGATTAAAATTGCTACTGTACCAATTTAGTAAGGCACATAATAATAATAGCGAATAAAGATTGAATGTTTACAATAAGTCAAGCACTGTGGTAAGAGTTTTGATGAATTACTACATAAACACACATAATAATAGATAGGTACTTTTGTTATCTGTAAAATTCACAAATGAGGATACGAAGTCTTACAGTATGTTTTTCACTTGCCCAAGGTCATGGAGCTAGTAATTGGCTGAGTCAAAATGTTAGTCCAGTGTGTTTGATTAAAGACCATGCCCTGAACTGCTACAGTAATGTGATCATATTAGATTTCCACTGGCATTATCCTCCTTTATCTAATCGCCCATGTAACACATTGCACATATTTGCAGGGGAATTTATATGATTTGAGAGTATAAGAAGTAGCCACACAACAGAATGCTTCTCTGTATGTAGCTAAGTGATCTCTTAAGAAATCAAGAAAGTAGCACCCTCTAGTCACCTCAGCTTACGGCCCTGACAACAGGAACAGATGGTATGCCTGGGAGTGCACAATAGCACATAAACACTCTGGCAGGAAATAAATGAGAACATATAAGTAACGGTAACATCGCCATCACTTGAGAACCAACTTGCTCTTTCCACTCCTCTTTTAGCATTAATTTGCTATATGAAAATATTATGCATGATATTTTCTGAAAGACTTGGCATGTTTTAGCCATATTCATCTTCTTTTGGCCATAAAGGAATACATGTTTGATCAATTTGATGAGAATTTGTTTGATGAACCACATGCTTGTTATGTGGCCTATCTTACTTTATACAGATAATTTATAAAGTGTACAAAGCCATGGAATAGATTAAGGAGAAAATCCTCCTTCTCTGGAAATATTGAAATGGTGTAAATATAATTCTTTGCTGAGGATTAGACATACTAATCCTTTACATCAACATCCACTTGGGTAATATATGTGCCAACATTAAAACACAAAAGCAAAAATCTAAAGGACAGAAATGTCTAGATCAAAGTCTTTTTTCTCTCCCACAGTTCCTATATATTCAAAAGCAACCAATTAATGTTAAAGGTGCTCATTTCTAACTGAAGTTACCGTATTGCAGCAATTATACTAGCTCCAGTTACTACTTCATTATCTTGAAGAAAATGAAATATGTATAAAGGAAGTCATTTCTATTTTGAAAAAACAAATGGCAGTACTTTGATTTATTATATTTATCTACCTTTTCTTTCTGTTCAGAACAAATGGTATTACCCAGTTGATCAGAATCCATTTAATTGTACCTCATTGTTATTTAAAAGTCTCTCAGGGCTCTCACATCTCTGTAAAAAGAGCATCAAAACAGATTCAAATTTCAATGAAGATTTTAAAATCTGCATTTCTTTTCCAATAGACCTAAGAAAAGAACAAGGAGAGGGCAAGGCCAAAGTATACTGGGGAATTTGGCAGAACACCCACCCACCTCTGCAGTAATTAACTGACATTGTAGAATGATAGGGAGAATATGAATGAGACATATTCACTTCCTTTTGTCTAGCACAAAACTTTTTATTACATGTTTTTTATTACATGTAAGTATATTTTAATTCATTGCGGCATAATTAAATAATTTCGATTACGTTTCAGAAATGTGCAAGAATATGTGGGCACACTAAAAAGTATGTTGCTATAATATATGCTTTCATTTTTACAAATGTGAGAAAATTTAAACTAAGCCCAAAAACCAAACCTTCTTAGAGAAAAACAATTTTCAGAGTTGTAATTATTTGGTTAATTATTAACTTAGGATTCAAAAATCAAATTCAAAATATTACCTTGACTTTACTTTGACATAACTAAAATGAAATATACTTCATTTTATCTAATTTTATAATAAATTTCTAATCATCTCAATAAATTAACTTAAATTGAATTGAAAGTAAAGCAAAATAACCAAAAAATAGGAAAACTCTAGAATTTTATAATTCCATTAGAAGCCTCTAACTACCTCTGCCTCACCCCACACCCAGACCCCTCCTCCGGCTGGTCACAGACACCCGGGACCCGGGCTTCCCTCTATCTGGCCGGCCGCAAGCACCCAGGACCAGGGCTGGCTTCCCCAGGCCAGCTGCAGCTGCAGGGGACCCTGAGTGGGTGGCTTCGTCTGAGCCGCAGCCGCAGGTACTGGCGCCCGGGACCACAGGGTGGGTGGCTTGTCCCTCTCCCAGGCCGCAGCCTGGCTGGTCCCCATGGAGCCCAGGACTGCAAGGAGGGCGGCTTGTCCCTCTCCCGGGCCGCAGCCTGGCTGGTCCCCATTTCTCTCTCCTCAGTGTTGAGTGTCTGAGTGTTATGACGTGATGGTGTGAGGATGTGCTGACCATTTGCATATTAGCTATTTATTATATAAGATTGTGTAATAATACATTTTAAAAATAATGAAGCTGGAGAGTAGTACATGAAAAAAAAAATTTTTAAGAAGACCTTGAAAAAATTAGTATTAAAATATCAAAGTACTACTAGTATTACTACTACTAATAAAACTGAAAGGAGTTTTTAGGGTGAAATAGGCAGGTTTAGGAAATTTTAGAAACTAAGGGGTCCATGGAAAAAACATAGGGCTGCAGAGTTGCAAAAGGATACATTTCCATAAGACAAGGGAGCTGCAGAAGTTACATTTCCATAAGATAAGGGAGCTGGGAGTAGCAAAAGGTACACATTTACAGAATAAAGGGAAGGGGGAAGAAAGCCCAGAGGGAATCAGAGAACAATGAGGGAGGAGAGCTCAGGAGTCCCATGTGAGGTTTGACCTTTGGGCTCAGGAGTTGCTATAGTGACCAAATCAGAAGGGGATGGTGACTAATCAGAGGGGATATCAAGGTATAGATATCCCCTCACACCTTCACATCTAACGCTCAGACACACAAGGTATAGAGATCTGCAGCCTTTATAAACCATAGGAAAAAGGGAATCAGTGGGACTCTTTCCTCTCCCCATGTGGGAGTCTATACTTGTTCTTCAACAAATTTCCACCTTTACTGTACCATCTTCTGCCCGTGGTTTCATTCTTCGACTCCAAAGGACAAAGAGCCTAAGAAAAACCATCCTCCCCAGGAAACACCGCGAGTTTCCAGTCCAAAATTCCCGTTTCAAAACTAGTTTTAAAATTTTTATAAAGATGCACATGTTTTTCAACAATATTACTGTTTAGTATTTTTTAAAAATCCCTTATAATCGTGACTAGGTCAGTTATCCCTCAATATTTAGACAAATTCTAAGGACTTTTTATATATAATTATTAAGTTCATCTGGAAGAATAAAGAAGAGGGGATTTTTCCTACTTTATATAAAAACACATTAAAACCATAGTATCACTGAATAAATAGTTCATTGTCTGTGAAAGGGCGAGGGCTAGGCCCTCCACCTTGCCCCAGGGTAAGGGCTAGGCTCTTCACCTTGCCCCAGGGTAAGGGCTAGGCCCTCCACCTTGCCCCAGGGTAAGGGCTAGGCTCTTCACCTTGCCCCAGGGTAAGGGCTAGGCCCTCCACCTTGCCCCAGGGTAAGGGCTACGTTCTCCATCTTACCTTGGCCACGTGCTTGGCAAGGACCTTCTTCCCGGAAGTCTAAGACTCTGCTAGCCACACCCAGGAACAAGACATCGACTTGCGCCTGGCCAATCGGCAGAGCACAGTCCTTTCTCCTCCCCTTATTCCAACCCCCCCTTTAGAACCCGTCTCTAGGCGGGGTTCTGTCTCTTCGCCACTTGGCTTGTCGTTGTGTCGGTGAGTCTGGTGGATGGGGAGCTCAAGCTAGCTTGAAATACAGATTCTTATGCTTTTGCATCAGATTGGCTGGCTCCCTGATGTGGTTTCTTGGGAATCTTGAAATCTAGGCATAACAGTCTGGATATATTTACTCATTCACATACTGAAGGACATCTTATTTTGGCAATTATGAAAATAGCTGCTATAACCATTTGTATGCAGATTTTTTTCTAAACAGTTTTTAACTCATTTAGAGAAACACCAAGGAGTATCACTGTATGATCATATGATAAGAATGTATTTGCTTTAGAAAGAAACTACTGAACTGTCTACAAAAGTGGCTGAACCATTTTGCATTCCCACCAACTATAAATTAGAATTCCTGTTGCTGCACATCCTTGCCAGCATTTGGTGTTATCCTTGTGTGCGTTTTAGACATTCTAATAGATTTATTGTAGTATCTCATAGTTTTAATTATAATTCCCTAATAACATATGATGTTGAGCATCTTTCATATGCTTATTTTCCACTTGGTCATCTTCTGTGAGATGTCTGTTAAGATCTTTTGCCCACTATTTAATTGGGGTGCTTAGTTTTTTTATTGATTTTCAAGAGTTCCATATATGCCCTGACCAGTTTGGCTTAGTGGATAGAGTGTCAGCCTGCAGACTCAAGGGTCCCAGGTTCGATTCTGGTCAGGGGCATGTGCCTTGGTTGCGGGCGCATCCCCAGTGGGGAGTGTGCAGGAGGCAGCTGATCAATGTTTCTCTCTCATCGATGTTTCTGGCTCTCTGTCCCTCTCCCTTCCTCTCTGTGGGAAATAAATAAAAAATATATATTTTTTTAAAAAGAGTTCCATACATATTTTGAGTACCAATCCTTTATTAGATGCTTTTGCAATTATTTTCTTTGATTCTCTGAGCTATCCATTCATTCCCTATTAATGCCTTAAACTAAGCGGAAGGTTTCCATTTTAATGAAGTACAAATTATGAAATTTTTTCTTTCATGAATTGTGCTTTTGCTGATGTATCTGAAACATCATTGCCAAGCCCAAGGTTACCTACATTTTCTCCTTTGTTATCTTCTAGGAATTTTATATTTAGGTCCATGATCCATTTTGAGTTAATTTGTGAAAGGTGTAAGATATGTCCACATTCTTTTTTTCTTTTTTTTTTTTTTTTTTTGCATATAGATGTCCAGTTGCTCCAGCACCATTTGTTAAAAAATTATCCTTACTCTATTGAATTGTCTTTGTTCTTCTGTTAAAGATCAGTTCAATACATCTGCATAGGTCTATTTCTGGGCTCTCTATTCTGTTCCATTGATTGATTTGTCTATTCTTTGGCCAATACCACACTGCCTTAATTACTGTAGCTTTATAGTAAATCTTGAAGTTAAGTAGTGTGGGTTCTCCAAATTTGAAATTTGAACTTGTGGGTTCAAAACCCACCACCTTATTCATGAACCAGAATTTGTGAGTATAAGAATCTAAGATTCTGGACTTTTTATCATGAATCATGTGGAACTTATCAAATATTTTTCTGCTTCTAATGAAATGATCATATAATATTTTGTCTTTTATTCTTTATAATCACAAAAACCAACACATGGACTGGTTTTCAAATGTTACAATGTATAAAAGTAAACCAATCTTGCATTCCTGAGAGAAATTCTCCCTGGTCATAATTTATACATTGTTAAATTCGATTGGCTACTATTTTGTTAAATATTTTTGTGTCTATGTTCATGAGCAATGTTGGTCTATAATTTTACATACACACATATTTGTGCTTGGTTTTGATGTAATTTGTTATGCTAGCCTCATGAAACTTATTTATAAGTATTCCCTCCTCCTCCTCCTCTATTTTTAAACACATTTGTGTGCTTTTTGTCTTTTAAATACTTAATGGTATATACCAGTAAATCCCTCTGGACCTAAAATATTCTTTTTTTTTGAAGGGGGGGTAGGGAGGAGATATAAGTTTGATGATTTTTAAAGATTTTTTCTTCCTATTGATTTCTGATGTAATTCTGTTTTAGACAGATAACATATTCTATATTATTTTAATCCTTTTAAATTTACAAAGACTTTTACACTTGATTTTAGCCAAAAGGCCAAGAAGTGATTAAATTTATGAAGATTTTTTTTTTGTATCCCAGTGCATATTCTATTTTGGTGAATGTATTGTATGTACTAGAAAAAAATGATATATTCTTTAGAACTGTTTTTTAAATAGCAATTAGGTCAAGGTGATTAATAATGCTTTTTCATCTTGAACCTCCTTACTGAATTTTTATCTAGTTATTCTATTAATTGCAGACAATGGTGTTAAAATCTTTCATTTTGATTATGAAATTTTCTATTTTTGCTTTAATCCTAAGAGTTTTTGTTCCATGTGTTTTAAGCTGTTTTAGTGGGCATATACACATTCATGATTCATATTTCCTTCTGAGAAGTTTACAATTTTATTATCATGAAATATCTTTATTGTTTATGGTAATATTCTTTGTCTTGAAATCTACTTTATCCAACATTGATATAGTATCTCTAATGTTTCTATTCTTACTATTTCAATGACATATCTTTCAGTTCATTTACTTGCACCATTTAATGTAGACTTTATATTTGTTGCAATTTTCATATATAGCATATAACTGGATCTTGTTGTATGATCCATTCTGACATTTCTACCTTTAAATTGGAGTGATTTGACCATTAAAACAATATAATGATAGATGCAGTTTGTTCACATGTTTATTATTTTGTTTTCATTTTGTTCTTCTTCTGTTTTTCTGGGTGGATGAGGAATTCCTCTGTTCTTGCTTTCCTGATTTATTTTGCATTAAATATTTCAAAATAATTTTCTTTTAATTGAGTATAATTGTTTTACTTATACCTCTTTGCATTATTTTAGAGCTTTATCTGGGGATTTCACTATATATTCTTAATTTGCTCCAGTCTACTTGGAGTCAATACTTTAACACTTCACATAAAAGGTACAAAACTTCAACAGTATAGGCCTATTTACCACTACCCTCAACCTTTATTCTATAGATTTTACATGTATAACAACCTACTTATACTATAAGCAGCACAATTCAATGTTATTTCTAAATAGCAAGATGCATATTAAAATAATTAAGAGGGGAATTAGTCTGTTATACTTACCCACATATTTAATATATATATATATAAATTTCAGAGAGGAAGGAAGAAGGAGAGAGAGAAACATCAATGATGAGAGAGAATCATTGATTGGTTGGCTCCTGCACATCCCCTACTGGGGATTGAACCCACAACCCAGGCATGTGCCCTTGACCCGAATCAAACCCAGGACCCTTCAGTACCCAGGCCAATGCTCTATACACTGAGCCAAACCATCCAGGGCCTTACCCACATATTTACATCTCCAAAGCTCTTTATTCCTTACTCATATGGAAAGAAATGTTTCCATTTGGTATTATTTCCCTCAGCCATAAGAACATCTTGGACCTTTCTTGTAAAATAGGCCTGTATCAACATATTCCTCTCTCTTCCAATCTCTCTAAGAATCAATGGAAAAATATCAAGTGATGATTTTAAAAAAACACACAAAAACAAAAATATAAACAAGTAACTCTCAAATTTAAAAAAAACACACAACACAAAGCAAAAATTAAAATAAAATAAAATGCAAATAAACCAACTGTCCATCAGCAGAGGCATGGTTACATAAATGTGCTAAAATCATAAAAAGGAGTGTTGAAAAACACTGAAAATAAATGAGCTATAGCTACATGCCACACTGTAGATGAATACTAGTATTTGTGTATTAGTTAGTGAAGGATATATTATACAACTGCAAAATAATACATGGTTCCCTGGCTTCTCCACCTCCCCCTGCTCCTGAGGGGTGATCGAGGCCAGCAGCCGCCTCTCACACCCACTGCCGGAGATGGCCCCACTCACACCTATGAAAGAGCTTAGAAAGAGAGAACATTTATGAACCCTAGAAATGTATAACTTAACAATCCTATCTAATAAAAGAGTAATATGCAAATTAACCTTCACTCCATGAGAAAGATGGCGGCGCCCATAGAGGCTGGGCAGGACGCTGGCGGCATCACCCCAGCAACGTGAGCCCAACAGGCAAGCAGGCCACAGGCAGCACCCACAGGACCTGCTGGGAAGTCACCACAGTGATCCCCGAGCAGGCAAGCAGCACCCTCAGGCAGCACCCAGCAGGGCCTGCTTGCCCATCCAGGTGGTGGGGAGCTGGCAGGCCCCACAGAGAGCAGAGAACCATGGGGAGTGGGCCCAAGCTGTCAGTAGCACATCCCCTGGGGGCTCCCGAATTGGAGAGGGTGTAGGTCGGGCTAAGGGACCTTCTGCCCCCTCCGGGGCACGAATTTCATGCACAGGGCCTCTAGTATTAAATAAAAAAGCAAGTCCCAAAATATTATGCTGAGATAAATCTGGCAGAGAAAGACAAATACTGTATGGTGTCACTTACATATGAAATCTAAAAACTAAACAAAACAAGCAAACAAAGCAAAAAGAGACTCAGAAACAGAAACCAAAGGGATGGTGACCAGAAGAAAGGGGTGGGGGATGGGTAAAAAGGGGATGGGGAATCTTACCTAATAATAGACAAACATGGTAATTGACCATACCTTCGCTACTCCTCCCATTGGCTAATCAGCGAGATATGCAAATTAACTGCCAACAAAGATGGCAGCCGGCAGCCACGGAGCTGGAACGAGCAGGAGGCTTGCTTGCTCCAGTGATGGAGGAAGCCAAGGTTCCCCGCCTGCTGCGGCCGGCTCTAAGCTACACTCAAAGCAACAAAGTTTCAATTATAGAAGGTAAATAAACCCCAGATACCTGCTTTCAGCCAGCTGTGGCCACTGAGCTGGAGCCTTGGGTTGCCCCTGGCGATGGAGGAAGCCAAGCCCTGGCCGGCTCTGAGCTCCACTCCAGGCTACAAAGTTTCAATTATAAAAGGAAAATAAATCCCAGGAAAAAAAAAAGAAAAAAAGGAGAGGCTGGAAGCTTCTGTCACTGGGGAGGCTTGGCCAGCCTGAAAACAGCCCTCAGCCCTTCACCCAGACTGGCCAGGCACCCCAGTGGGGACCCCCCACCCTAAAGGTGGTGTGGCCAGCCTGAAAACAGCCATCAGCCCCTCACCCAGGCTGGCCAGGCACCCCAGTGGCACCCCAGTGGGGACCCCCACCCTGAAGGGCAAACCATCCGGCCCCCACCCATGCACCAGGCCTCTATCCTATATAATAAAAGGGTAATATGCAAACTGACCCTAACAGCAGAAAGACTGGGAATGACTGGTCACTATGACACACACTGACCACCAGGGGGCAGATGCCCAATGCAGGAGCTGCCCCCTGGTGGTCAGTGCACTCCCACACGGGGAGCTCTGCTCAGCCACAAGCCAGGCTGACAGCTGCCAGTACAGCGGTGGTGGTGGGAGCCTCTCCCGCCTCCTCAGCAGCGCTAAGGATGTCAGGCTGCAGCTTAGGCCTGCTCTCCACTGGCAAATGGACATCCCCCGAGGGCTCCCGGGCTGCCAGAGGGATGTCTGATTGCCAGCTTAGGCCCAATCCCCGGGGAATGGGCCTAAACCAGCAGGTGGTCATCCCCTGAGGGGTCCCAGACTTCGAGAGAGCACAGGCCAGGCTGAGGGACACACACACACACACACACACACACACACCGTGCACAAATTTTTATGCACTGGGCCTCTAGTATTGTTAATAATGTTGTGATGGGTTTACACAAAACAGGTGTTTATTGGAGTTGGCGAGGTGATCACATTGAAGATGTTGGATCACCTTGTACACTTGAAACAAATATAACCAATATAAGATTATATACCAACTATACTTAAATAGAAAAATAAATTTTTAAAATTACCAAAAAAAAAAGAGAGAAAGAGAGAGAGAGAGAGAGATTAACATTAGAACTTGTAGATTGAGTAACTCAGCTTGCCCTCCCCAGTGTGGGACGGTATCATCCCATCCATTGAGAGTGTGCGTAGGACAGAAAGGCAAAGAAATGTTAACTTCACTCTGCCTGACTGCCTGAGCTGGAACATCAATCTTCTCCTGCCTGGGTGTTCTTGGTTCCCAGGCCTTCAGACTCACACTGAAATCTATACCATTAGCTTCCCAGCTCTCAGGCTTCAAACTGCATCATTGGCTTTCCTGGCTCTCCATCTTGTAGATGGCAGATTATGGGATTTCTCAGCCTCCATAATCATGTGAGCCAATACCTTCTAATAATCTCTTTATATATAAATTGGCTCTATTCCTCTGGATAACCTTGACAAAGGCAATATGCTACTTCTTCCAAAAACTGAAACTTCAAGGCAAGTTATGTCTTTATATTACATGCTTTCATTGCACATTACCTGTCTTCACTGTAATTTAAAAAGTTTCTATGTAATTATATTTGTTGAATAACTATTGCCTTCACTACACAGAAAGCTCCATGAGAAAATGACTGTCTGTATTGCTATTATTATCTCCCCAATTCCACTATAACTTCATTGCTATAGGCATTTAATTAATATTCCTTGAACAAATGAACTTGAAAGCACAGGAAATAAAATGAAGAAGAAAATTACCCAAATCTATCATTCCTCAAAACAACATTATAAAATGTACAGCATTCCATTTTAGTTTTTGCTATAACTTTTGTTATGATCTCACATTTACTTCCAGTTTGCTTTTTTTTTTTTACTTAACATGGCAATATTTCATTCAGAAAATTTTCCATAGTCAGTTCACCCATTAATCTAGTAAATAGTGAAGATTGATATTTGATATTGTCATTATTTTTATTTCTGTTTTTATAATGCTAAGAAGTATGAGAATGGTATTTGCTGTAGGTGGTTTTTATAGATAGACATAAGTTTTTCTCTTAGATTATATATCCGTAATACATATTTCTGGTGGCATTTCCGGATAATTTTTCAGATTTTTAGTGATTATTGAAGAGACCATATTTACCTTTGATTTGTTTTAAAATAATGTTCAACTGTGATCTGAGAACTTGATTCAGTGCCTGTTCAAGTGAGAGATTTTAGATTTTTGATTTTGTTATTTGTCCTGGGATACTTTGTTTTTTCTGCTATATAGAAGGAAGTCATTGCATTTCCAGAGACCTGTTTGAATACAGCCATGATACATAAGAAAATATCTTGATGCTTCTAAAAGGTGGTGTTGAAAGGCAGAAGAACTTCAGGTAGGCCAAGCAATGCCCTTCAGCATAACTGCAAAATATAAAGGCAAAAAAGAGTTGTTTCCAAAAATGTTTATATAAGAAGGATTTTATAAAGATGACCTCAGTTTCATGGACTGTACCAGCTATTTCCCTAACTGGGCGGAAGTACCCTAAATCCAGGTATTGATTCAATAATATGTGCTTCCCAGACTATCTCTATGGACTTATTTTACCCCAGACATGCTCATTTCCAGCAAAATAATAACCAAATCAATCCATTTCCTTTAAATGCTAAGTGTGAGAAAATATAAACCTGAATAGTGTGAAAGAATAGCAATAAAGTTCTTGAAAAAGTAAGTTGTATTTTTTAAAGATGAGACTGTTGACACAATGTAGCCTACTCATCAGCTATCATTCTTTAAATTCATGAAGAAAAGAAATAGAGAGAAAAAGCTTTGGACATTGTAAAAGAAAAACGATAACATATTTTTAAAAAATATTTTGTTTATATTTTTAATAATGAGAGTTAGAGTAGTTTACTTCATTTTTATATTAGGGGAAACACTAGAACAAAAACCAAATTTCCTTTTGTAGGGACATAAAAACACAAAACACATTCACCATGGCTTTGTGCTCAGGTCAGATTCAATTTAATATCTGCTATTATAAAAAAATAGAGTGGGTAGGGAGAGAAATGGGCACAGAAAGAGACTTTGCTTGGGTGGTGGGCGCACGATGCAGTGTGCAGATGATGTTTCATTGAGTGTATACTTGAAACTTGTATGGTCTTATGAACCAATGTCACCCTAATAAATTTAATGAAAAAATAAAACAAAATGCAGCTTCCTAAGCAAGAAAAAATAATAAAATAAAAAGATAGAGTAGGTATTTAATGAAGAAACAAGAAATGATATCCATCTGGCTCTTCTTTGTGATTTTAACCAATATCTGTTATCCTCAAAAGGCTAAGGAGAAATGGTCTAGCTAATGGTTCTCAAAATATGTGCAGAATAGAATCCTTTCTTCAGATTAAATTTTACTCTAAAAACCAAAATTTTAAATGGTTAAAAACACTGTTCCTCTGGTTAAAACTGGTGTGCGGGATCCTGATTGTGGCCCTCTGGACCCTTCTACTCACACATTCAATGCCCAGGATAAATTAGATCTCAGTCAGTCTGAGTCTGTGCAATCAAGGGTGACTGAAATGTAAGTAGGCCACGGAAGGGGAGGTATTGCTGCCACAGAAATTTTTAAAGAACGAAATCAATGATGTCCATTCCTTTTCTTTTTAAAGGTATTTATGAAGAAGACATAACAAAACCATTGTCTCTTTTAAATCATATCATTCATACTACTCTTTCATTGTTATGTACCAAATTCTGGCCACTTGCTTTTCACATAATATTGCTGGCACTGCAAGGTAGGTTTTCCTATTTCTAATTAAAGGTTCATAAACTAGGGCTTAGAAAAGTTAAATCTCTCGTCTAAATTAAAATCAAAACAACAACAAAAACAGTCTGCAGCAGATCCATGCAAAAGTTGGTCTCTCTGATAGAAAAACATGTGTTCTTTTCTT
Source organism: Myotis lucifugus (assembly GCF_000147115.1). NCBI lineage: Eukaryota > Metazoa > Chordata > Mammalia > Chiroptera > Vespertilionidae > Myotis > Myotis lucifugus. The sequence goes on along the minus strand of NW_005871119.1, from coordinate 4,703,179 downwards.
TATAACAGTTTGCCTCTAGTGAAATTTTACCCTTAGAAAAATTTTAGAATTATATCTCCTCACCTTCAAACATCAATAAACAATCTTTTCATGCAGAGGTAGACTGAAAGGCAGGTTTTTCTTCTATAAAGCATTTGATATAGATGTTTACAATGTCTAAGTTGCTAAAGTAAAAATAAATATATTTAATTAGTTAATGTCTTCATGAGAAGTGAGGTTTTTGGTTTTTTCCTAATGAAGAATCATGGATGGAAGCTCCACTCCAAAATTAACCATCGCCAAAACAGCAAGTGATAGGGCCAAGGAATGGAACACCATTAGCGATAATTGGCAAATCAACATTGAGAGCAGCTTGTTTTGCTGTTTTGTTGATCCTGTCAATACACTGAATAGATGTTTTTTTGGTTATCATTTTTGTGTATTATGGCTATCTATAAGAAAGTTTGGATTTTTTTCCACCCCATTTTGAAAGATTTTAAATTAATACTGTGATGGCAGTAATTAAAGAATCCCATTCAGTCAATTCTTGCTTATTTTTTGGAATTCAAGCAAGATTTCTTAGTAGTAATATGAAAAATAATATTAACATTAGGCATGTTTATTAAAACTTTGCTGATTTTTCAATACTTTTTTTGTGTTTAGGATGTTTGAATTCTTAGGGAGTAGACCAACAGACATGAAATAGTGGACACTTGAATAAAGATCTTGTGATAATATCAGACGTATATTACCAGAGACCTAAAGGCATTTACAAGAGCACTCATAGCACCAGGAAATACAGATATTTCATGGATTGTTTGAATTATTACTGTGTCTATGCTAAAACGAACCCCAGAAGAATACTTTAGCCCAGGAGTGGGGAACGTCCAGCCCACAGGCTGTATAAGGCCTTCAAAATCATTTGGTCTGGCTCAGCCAAGGCATTAGAGGAGAGTTAATTAAATGTTTGACCAATATAGCAGGCTAATTTTTAAGTTGATAATTTTGTATGGTCCATGAATGTTATAAATATCCAAATGGACCTTGGCAGAAAAAAGGTTCCCACCCCTGCTTTAGTCCATTTGTCCAAGTGGTAATATATTGGAATAAGGTGAAAAATGGACACCTAACTTCAATGTGTTCATGTAACTCATTGGCTCTTGGAACCAAACACATGCTTGTTACTCGGGTTCCCAAATTAAGGTAAGCATCAACATAATCAGCAATGAGAGAATGTCCATAGTAACTCTGTCCTGTGGCTAATGATTGAAAAAGCAAATGGAAGATGCTGATTTCATTCCTTGTATTAGTCAAGATTCTCCAGAGGAACAGATCTAATAGGAGACATATAGAAATTGTTCCACATGGTTATGGAGGCCAAAAAGTCCCATAATGTGCTCTCTGCAAGCTAAAAGCCAGAAAAGCTGGTGGTATAATTCAGTCTAAGTCTGAAGCCTGAGAAGCAGAAGCTCTGACGTCCAAGAGCAAGAAAAGAGGGATGTCCCAGCTCAAGAAGAGATAAACTTTTGTTCTACTTGGGTCCTCAATGGATTGGAGATGCCCACCCATAGTGATGATGGAAGATTTTTCTTTGCTCAGTCTACTCAAACTAATGCTAATTTCTTCCAGAAATACTGAGACATACCCAGAAATAATTTTTTTACTGTTATCTGGGCATCTCATAGCCCAGTCAAGTTGACACATAAAATTAACCATTATACCTCTCCAAAAAGTAAAATATTAGCAATAGTACATGCTTAGGCAAGTCCTGGAGATTATTGCCACCAACAGAGACAAGAGATATAGGGGGATAATTTCAATCCATAGCCTGTTGTGGATTCAGAAGAGAAGTCAATCTTGGAGAATGAGCGGATTATCATAAATACAATCAGCTAGCAATTCCAATTGTTGATGTTACTTCACATTACATTCATCATCACATATTTATGTGGTTTCTTCCTGAGGATGTCAACAAACTCCCAGAAAATTGTATGCAAGTATTGATCTTGAATATGTTAGTTTCTCTATCCCTCAAACTCAACAGAAGGTAGGATTTATTAACATTCATTTAATAGGGGCAAAATTCTATCTTTATTAACTTGCTTTAGTGGCTCTGTACCACTCAAGACCTTTTTAAATTTTCTTCCCAAGGCTGTATGCTGCTCTGTTACCTTGATTACATCAGGCTCATAGGACCTGGTGAAGAGAAAACAGCAGGTCTGCCAGATGACTTAGTAAGTCACTATTGCCAGAGGCTGAGAAATGACACTTATTAAAATACAGGTGCTTGATTCCTCAGTGAAGTTCTGGGGCATTTAGAAGTCTGGAAATTTCAGAATACATTCCTTCCAAAATGAAAAATAGTTTGCTGCAGCTTACAATATTGACCACAAAGAGTGAGACACACCATGTGGCACATCCTTTTGTATTTTACACAAAAAAAGATATATATATATATATATATATATATATATATATATATATATATATATATATAAATTGTTTTGGGTGTGTTGCTCTGATTCATTTACTAATTATCTCAAAGTTCTACCAGTATTGAGAGATAAATAGAAGAGAGCATATATTATAGCTGACTTGGGCTGTATACCTGTAGCTGTCTCACTGGGACCTTTGGCCTAGGAAATTCAATATTGCTCAAAGTACCTGTGGCATAGGCAGATGTTATAGTATTTGTATAATACAAATAATCCTATGATTTTAAAGTAAAATTTAGGCTTCACTGACAAGCAACTGTTCTTTACAGAAATAATTCTTGGCTTGCTTCTGGGTATAGAACAAGGTGGCCAGGTGACCTGAGCTGCCCGTCATCAAATGGTTGTTATCAGATGATATAAGCCAGAAAAACCAGGCATGCTTCTCCGAACTAAATCATAAAATGCAAATGTGAACAGGATCTGAAAGCACAAATGTGTTTTTTTTTTAACGAGTAGCTCATGCTCCCACTGTGTTTGTCCCTGCCATACTTACACCCCTTCCTCAGCCTACAACTGGAGGTGGAAGAACATGTCATAAATGAGAGCCAAATGATTTCCTAAAGAACTTTTATAATATGCAGGAATAGCACAAGAGAAGAATGCTGGATAAGACAAAAATATGGATCTACATGATTGGGTAGTAAAAAATTGTTTGGACAGAGAACTTGACAAAATTGTTTAAGGGTTGCTTCCTAGGATGTTTCAGAAAGAAGTATGAATTGAACTTTTAGAGTGCATTCATAGTATAAAAATATTATACACCAAGTCAATGTTCACCAACAGTCCCCAGTGCAGAGGAGACTCATTGCACTCTGGTGTTTTTTAATCAGCCTCTTTCCCAAGCCTTCTTACTGCTTGGCCAATGAACGCCATGACCTTGAGGATAGGGTCAGATGCTCTGTAGCAACAAATACTTCTCTACTCCATGGCTCACTGGCTTCAGCCTCTGCTGAGTATCCAATTTTCCAGTACCAGTGAAAGAGACCAAACCTAATCATATTATTCTCTAGGGATCCATGCAGCTGTCTGATTATGGATTGAAATGTTAGACCTATTCCATTCTGAAGGGAATAATAATTTACCCTGACTGTGCTAAGCATTTATTCTGGGTTTGGATTTTCCTTCCATTTCTGATGCTTCTTCCAGAAACCCGATCTCTGGGCTTACTGAATGCCTTACTCACAACATTATTCCTGACCAAATCACCAATTTCATGCAGATACAATTAAAGCAATAGTCTGACACTCAAAGAATTTACAGCCTTACCATGTACGCCATTACCCCAAGTCACTTGATCTTACAGACAGATGAAAATGTCTGGATGTAAGTAACACAGAAGATAACATCTGATAAAATCAGGGTGCTGTCCAATGTGAAGTGTGTATAGTCTCTGAACCAGACCTGGCAAACAGGAAACAAAGGACAGAAGGATGTGTTACACCTCTTACTCTCACGCCTACTGAATTCCTCACAAGTTGATGCTTCCCACTTATGTCTCTTGGTCATGCCATCTTGTCTTAGGACTCTGCCAGGAGGTTTTAGAAGATAAGTTATTCCATGAGGGGACTCTAAAATGGTCTCAATGAATTAAAATCTGAAGTTTCCATTTGTCCATTTCAAACTCTTCCTGCAGTAGGACAAAGACACAAAATAGAGGGTTATGAATCCTGATTGTCAAAGGGGAAACTGGAATGCTGGGGGAGGGTTGAAATATAGTTAAAAACCAAGATCTTCCCTATGGTGCCTCCTAATCTGGTAGTTAAACTTATTGAAAGACTGAATAAACTTCAGAAAGATTACAGAAATGTCATATAAGTAAGACCACCAACAGTAGTTTGATTTACCTCATTATGAAAACAACCTCAGTTGCTTGTAATACCAGCTGAGGGCAAATGGAATATTTAATGATTAATAGAGAAAGAAAACATAAATACTAGTGATGGCCTTGTGACAACTGAGGAAACATAATGTCTTCAGCTGGGTGCCCTAGAAAGATCAGGTATAACTTAAGGAAAAGTTTATGTGCTTGTGCTTTGGGAGTGGATGCTCAATTCCAGGGAAACAACAGTGAAGGATGAAAAGTAATAAGATAGGGAAGATGGTATATTTTTGAGCTTTCACACTTTCTCAAGAGAGCATAGATGATTTCTTGATGAAAGGAAGGTTTTGGAGAGGCCATGTGTACCCTCTAGTCCATTGTGGGTAGGAAGGGTAAGAAATGAAACTGCAGAATCTTCACCATTTCCTGGCTCCCACTGGTCAAAGTCCAACCCACCAGAAGGTAACAGCCCCTCTTTCCCAAGTTGTTAGCTAGTCTCTCTGGGTAGCCGTTGGGAAAGTCAGAGTCTTCTTGGTTTCATTTGGATGAACCTGTACACTAAAGCTGTTCTCAGCTCCACAGACTCAATGGATCCTGAGCAAAAACCCAGCCTTTGGCCCTGAAGGAGGCTAAGATTATGTGCAACAGTAGGAAATGAGGTGAAGTCTTAACACATAGGACTTTGTGACCTACAACAAACATTTATGGAGCTGCTGTCTCCTGAAGCAAGGCAAGTTCCCACGGCCGGAAGCCCAGCTAGGTCAGAGTAGACCTGGACTAGCACACAATCTTGATGCTGTACAATGGCTCAGGATGTCTACCATAGCTTTGTTCTTTCAGTGTCATGAACAGATTATGATTTCAATGTATATGTTTTCCCTTTTTCTTTTCTTAGTATATATAGGATGTATTAGTATATATAGGAGAGCAGGGCAGAGCAGGGTGAGCCAGCACAAATCCCAATATCAAAAAGCTAAAAGTCAAAGAAAAAGAAAAACACTATGCCAGTCTGGACTTAAAGCAAATTGTATTAACTATTGAAAATTTTATTAACTATATGTATAGACTGTGGACCCTAAGAAAGAAGATACCTACTAAGAATGTCTCTCAATGACTTAACTGGGCTCAGACTTAAACAGACAAACAAATAAACAAATAAAAACACAGAGCCTAGCAGCCTAGATTTGTGTGAGGGACTTTTCACACAAATCACACTTCAGGGAGAAGCTTGCACTAAGAGGCCTGTCTCCTGCACTGAACTGCCTGCCTGTACTGTGTTCCTGTCACTTGAGCCAACACTTTCAAAGGATTTTCTGGAATTGTGTTGCAACCTATTGGACTGAGGCTTTTTCCATTCAATCAGAGATGCACAGATATATCCCCCATCAACAGCATCATGGACCAATCAGAGTGACTCCATTCTGACCAATCAGGGCAGTGCTTTTGAGGCCAAACTCTGAGGATTTGGATTCCTCATTTGCATGATGATGGACCAATCAGGGACCATGGGCAGGGACTTGTGTGTATATGTCAGCTCCCCACTGCCTTGAAGAGCACTTTCCTTTTCCAACCAAAATTGAAGACATTTCCCCAGCTAGAACTGAAACACCAAAAATAAAACACAGATGTCTTGCCAGAGCAGACCAGAGCAGGAGGAGAGCAGGGCAGAGCAGGGCAAGCCAGCACAAAGCAGAAGGCATGGTCTGGAGCAGAGCTGTCTAGCAAGAGAGGGGCCACTTTGCCCCAGGACCTCCTAACAGCAGTGCTGTCAGTGCTGCTTGATAAAAGCTGAAACACTATTGAGCTGTTCCACAGCCATGCTGTTCTCACAGCTGTGCTGCATCACAATTGAGCTGTTATCATTGAATAAAGTTTCCTTCTTCACCACAGGAGATTCCTGTTGGTGCAGAATTGACACCAACAACCATCAGTTGACAAGACCAAAAAAAAAAGGGAAAAATTTACTTGTATAAGTGATAGTTGTATTATTTAAGGCACATGCATTGTGTTGTTGTTATTACTAGTTTAAGCTTGAAAGGCAAAGTATCTGGCTATAATTAAGAATTTAATTGAAACAGCTTAAGGGAAGACTCTAATAAACATTTCTCTTATATTTCCCAACAACTTTTGATCATTCCTCTCAGGGATATTTTCTTTGTTAGATTCTTGCCTCCCTAAAATAGAACCCTGGAACCTACTTTCCTAAGATCCCCCGCAAGTAAGGTGCAGGCATAGGATGTGTGCTTCACTCATGAAGCACAGTTACAAGAGTGTTTCTTGGCAAAGATAATGAAAGAAGAAGCTGCCATGGAAGTAAATGGTGGAGAGGAATACAGTTTCCAGCACCTGTGGTGGAAGCCAGTGGCCTTGCGTAGTGTCAGCATTTTAAACAGTAATGCCTGTACTCAGCAGCGACAAGAGTTGCCCTTAGGATCGTCTGATATAAAAATGTGAGTGTTGCTTTAAACCGAGAGCCTGACTCCCTCACTATCCCAGAGAGTTTGTGAGCTCCCAATACTCTTTTGAAAAAGTTTGCCAGTCACGCCAGTAAGCTTCAGACTAGCTTTTGTTACCATTTTTATATTATTATATATTCATTTTAGGGTGATTTGATATTTGCATCGGTGTTGTAACTTTATATAGAAACCTTACATGTTTCAAGTTGATTCTCACTTTGTCAAAAGCTCACACACACACACACACACACACACACACACACATATACACACACAAACACATACATAGTTATAGCCTCAAAATTCATTCAAGAATGTCATGAAGTATAGCAAAACTAAAATAATGCTGAAGGATAGAATTTAAAAGCTTTCAACATAGAAGTTCAAATTAGAAACATTTTGTCAGCCCACAGGCACTCCGACATACCATTTGAGCCTTCAAGAACCAGAATATGAGGACACAGCTGGAGGTCAGTGCTAAGTTAAGCAGGAGCAGACATTGCTAACCTATAGCATTCTGTGGTAAGCTCCATTGCAATTTGAAGGCAGATAGCCAAACTTTTATTTATATTAAAATTTAAATTGTATTGGGTAAACACACACCTGAAAACAGAGACATTTTAAGTTACACTTAATTTGCCACTGTAATCAAACAAGGACTTTTTAATAAACAAATTTTCCAAGGTAAGATATACTCAATTAAAATTATACCTTGAAAGAGCTTACTTCGTACTGCCCTCAACTGTACTGATAGAAGTCTTGAGTTTCTCCCATTTAGTTATAGTTTTGCTTGAATAAAATGTTAATTCACAGTATTTTCAACTTTCAGATAATCCAGGTTTGGAGAACTCTCTATTATATGTTAGAAGAGTCAAATTGGTTATTTAAATCTGAATCTCATGTACCAAGACAACATCATTTTCTTTTATTCATAGATAAATGTCATTTCAAAATAATTTTAAATGCCCATCAGAATGTCACTGGGTTAACTAAATAAAGAATTTTAGCTAAGTGATAGAAAAATATAATTCATTATATGTGCATTCTATTCCCTATCATTCTGTAATAGGCCAAATCTTTTTTTGAGAGGATAAAATCATATTTTAGAAAAAGAACAATAGTCAGAAGAATAAAAGCAAACATCCATCTCATTATTTTTTTCTCTCAGAATTGTCTTGGTTATTTCTATCCATTTGTTTTCCTAAATGATCTGTAAGAATCTCCTGTCCAAGATTTCAAAAATTTTATAGATTCATCCATTATATTGAATTTCATTAAAATTCCATTGAAATGTTCCTACAAAGAGTCAAAATATCTTTATTTTAGAAAATGTTTATACTTTTACCTTATACAGTCATGCACTTTTTATTTATTATATACCATTTACATATGAAATATTATATACTAGAGGCCCCTAGCAGCTGCCAGCTGCCATCTGGGTACTCCCTCCCTTCCCCCAGCCGCCTGTGGCCGCCACTGGCCAGGGCCTCCCTCCCTTCACCCAAGGCTACTTCTGGCCTTGTACAAATATTTTAGACACATTTGAATGTGTGTGAGTGTTTTAAATTTATTCTGTTTGTGGTATACTATAATTCCTTTGTCTTTTTTGTTGTTGTTCTTAAGGATTTCATTATTTGAATACAGAATATAAGAAAAAACAAAAATTCAACTGCTTTGCCAGTAGTGTCACTCAAAGGCAGATTTTTACCGCCTTTCTCAAGAGCCTATAAAAATATTACAGATTTCATTTTATATATTATTTGATTTACACCTTTGTTGTGGCTGATTTCAATTTTTTAGCATAGAATTTTGTTTTATATTTTAGACAATTTACTTCAGGATTGAGAAAAGGCTACAATAAGCAATACAAAGAGATAGCATTTATAAGGGAATATGTTATGAAATTTATGCCATTATTTCTCAAGGCATAGTTCTCAACTCTTCTATTTAAGGCTTGCCTGAAACATTGGTTAAAGATACTGGAATAGAACATTTGAAGAATGAACCAGGAATCTATATTTCTATCAAGTGACTCTTATTTACAGTAAAGTTTGAGAATTAAGACTCTCTACTAATAAGCAATCAAATTTTATTTGTTTAATTGTCTAATAAAAATTACACTACCAAAAGTGACCCAGTAATAATGGTTTAAAAATTAACATGTATAGATATTTATCTTCATGAAGGATAGTGTGGAACCAAATGCCCTTAGAATGTGATAGAAAACATACTATCTAATAAAAGAGAAACATGGTAATTAGCCGTACATCCGCTACCCTTCCCATTGGCTAATCAGTGAGATATGCAAATTAACTGCCAACCAAGATGGCAGCCGGCAGCCATGCACTGAAGCGAACAGGAGGCTTGCTTGCTTCAGTGATGGAGGAAGCCAGGTTCCCCGTCTGCCTTGCCGGCCTCTCAGCTGCAACTCTAAGCAACTATGTTGCAAATATAGAAACTAAACAAAACCCAGAAACCTGCTTTAGTCAGCCTGGCTTCAGCCAGCCGGACCGCAACATTGTATCAAATACAGAAGGTAAACAAAGGCCAGAAACCTGCTTTCAGCAGCCAAGGCCTCAGAGCTGGAACCAAGCCTCAGAGCTAAAGCTGGCCCAGAATAAAAAAAAGAAAAAAAGGAGAGGTTGGGAGTTTCAGTCACCCGCAAGCCTGAAAACGGCCCTCAGCCCCTCACCCAGACTGGCCAGGCACCCCAGTGGGGACCCCCACCCTGAAGGGGGTGTGACCAGCTGCAAACAGCCATCATCCTCTCATCCAGGCTGGCCAGGCACCCCAGTGGGGACCCCCACCCTGATCCAGGACACCCTTCAGGGCAAACCAGCTGGCCCCCACCCGTGCACTAGGCCTCTATCCTATATAGTAAAAGGGTAATATGCCTCCCAGCACCGGGATCAGCGGAGCTGCGAGGCCTCCTGGCACCGGGATCAGTGTGACAGGGGGCAGCGACCAAACCCCCTGATCTGCCTCGCGGCTCTGTGTGTGACAGGGGGCGGGGCCAACAACCTTCCCAATCCGCCCTGCTCTGTTCGTGACAGGGGAGGGGGCCCCAACCCCTTAATCAGCCCTGTTTTGTGCCTTAAAAGGGGGGAGCTCCCCCAACCCCCTGATCGCCCCTGCAGCTCTGTGTGTGAAAAGGGTGTTGGTGGCCCCAAACCCCCCCCCACCCCACGGGGCCCCTGCTTCTTTTTGGTAACCGGGGAAGAGCCCATAACTCTCCCCCATCCGGCCCTGCCTTGGAGTGTGAACAGTGGGAGCGCCCCAAACCCCCCTGATCGACCCTGCTTCTGTGAATGAACAGTGTACGGAGGCCCCAAACCCCCCTGAATAGCCCCTGCTTTTGTGAAGTGAAAAGGGGGTGGCGCCCGCAAACCTTCCCCAATCGTCCCTGCCTTTGAGTGTGAAAGGGGGGGGGTTCCCCCAACCCCCCCAATCGGGTCTACCCTTGAGCGTGAATGGGGGGGGGGCATTCGAAACCTCCCGATCCGCC
>NW_005871119.1:4612391-4692825 GCF_000147115.1 Myotis lucifugus | reverse complement strand
CTCCTCAACCCCCTGAATGGGCCGTCTCTGTCGGACCGGAGATGCTCCCCAACCCCCCAATTGGCCCTACCTGAGCGTGACTAGGGGGTGGCCATCGCAACTCCCGGATCCGCCCTGCTCTGTGCATGACAAGGGGGCGGTGCCCCAACCCCCCCATCGGCCCGCTCTGAGCCCGACCAGGGGCTGCACCTAGGGATTGGGCCTGCCCTCTGCCACCCGGGAGCAGGCCTAAGCCAGCAGGTCATTATCTCCCGAGGGGTCCCAGACTGCAAGAGGGCACAGGCCGGGCTGAGGGATCCCCTCTCCCCCCTGAGTGCACAATTTTTTGTGCACCGGGCCTCTAGTTTAATAAATAAATAACTGCTCCAGAATATTATAAAGAAGGTAGACATCACCCAAGTCAAGTTACAGAGAAGAAGATCCCTGATACAAAAGTAGAGTAACAACAAAACACCAAATTACTCCAGAGACCAGGTTCATTTTAGACAAGAACACAAGAATTCTAAATGATTAAGAAATAAAATTTAAGAGCACACTTATAGAATTATCCATGACAGTAAAGTGGGCCTAAAAAAATAAATGATCTTTTAATGGAATAAAATATGTTATCTTAATTTTCTACATAAAAATGTTGGTTAAGAATATCCAAAGAATGCCAGGCTGGCATGGCTCAGTGGTTGCGCATTGACCTATGAACCCAGAAGTCACAGTTCAATTCCTGGTCAGGGCATATGCTAGAATTTCGGCCTGATCCCCTGATGTAGTGCCTGAAGGAGGCAGCCGATGTGACTCTCTCTCATCATTGATGTTTCTATTTCTCTCTCCCTCTCTGAAATCAATAAAAATATATTTAAAAAAAGAATATCCAGAGATTAATAACAACTAGAAGCAATGCCTGTAGAGAGGCAATAAATCAGCACTGATTCTTGGCTTTAAAAATAATTTGATAAAATGGGAACTATAATGTTAAACTTGATAAGGATGATTCCTTGTATTTATTTTTTATTGATTTCAGAGAGGAAGGGATAGGGAGAAAGAGATAGAAACATCAGTGATGACAGAGAATCATTGATTGGCTGCCTCCTGCATGCTCCATGCAGGGGATGGATCTGCCACCCAGGCATGTGCCCTGACGGGAATTGAACCATAACCTACTGGTTCATAGATTGACATTCAGCCACTGAGCCACTCCAGCTGGGCAGGATGATTCCTTTTAAAGTAACAGGTAAAGATGGAACACCAACTAAATTCTAATTAATATAACTATCCACATAAGAATTCTCCCATTATCATTATTTTGACATTATTTTTCTAAAAGATTCAAAAAAAAAAAAGAATATGTAGCAAAACCACTGGAGAAAAGGTGATAAAATTAGTATCCCAAAGGATAGGTATATCTGAAACACTTGAAGGAATCTGACAAAGTTCCAGAATTAAGAAGTGAATTGAGCAAAAGATCCTGAATGTATAATAAACATAGAAATGCCAATCATTTTTCCATATGCCAGCCATAATCAGTTATTTTTTATGGAATACAGAATGCATTTACAGTAATAAAAATAAACTTTAAAAGATGCTATAATAGAAATAAATATAACAAAATGTATGTGAACAATTTATAGATATAAAAGTTGTATTAATTATTACAAATTTTGATTTAAGTACACATTTATTATTTCTGAACATTGAAAAGATATGAATTCATATTTGTTTATAGAATTATTTTCCAGATAATTAAAATTTCAATCAAATTATGTTGGGAGATGTAGCAAATTAAGTCTATAGATTTAAGACAAAGATAAACTAGCAATAAGAGCTTTTAAAATATATGTTGATGATAACTTTATACATTTTAAAATAGGATATAATTATGATATATAAAATAGTGTGATATTAGTGCAAAAATGAACACTCAGAACAATAGAGTAGAAGTGACTGACCCTAGTAATTATAATTTTATTTATACCTTTTAAAGTCCCAGACCTAATTAATACTTATCAAGCTATTATAAAATTGGGATATTTGGGAGAAAAAATAGCTTCACTTTGTACCATGTATTATAATAATAAATTCACATTAAGTAGTTAATTGAAACAAACGAAAACTATTATAAATAAAATAAAATAAGGCAAGTATTTATTTAGTTTGGAATTAAGAAGAACTTGCTCAGAATTAAAACAATGGGAGATATTATAAAGGAAAAGAATATAGATTTAACTACATAAAATAGAAAATAAATTAGATAACTACACAGGTCTAGGAATATGTTTATAGAAAATATGATAGTTTCAATAAATATACAGATATTTTATAAATAAAGAATTAAGGCAACACTATAATTGAAAATTTGGTTGGGGGGGAAAAGCAGAAAAATTCACAGAGAAAAAAACACAACTGAGGCATTGATGTATGAAAATCTCTCAACTTACATAGTAATCAAAGTATTACATATTTTAAAAATAGATAATAAAGCTGCTAAAAGATGCAGTTAACACTCAAGTCTTGCTTACAGAGATTATTATAAAGATAACTAGAGGCCCGATGCATGAAATTCGTGCAAGAGTAGACCCTCGCAGCCCCAGCTTCATCCAGGAGGTCATCCGGGTGGTCGTTCCACTGTTTGGCCATTTGATCGATTTATATATTACGCTTTTATTATTATAGATGAGTGGTAATAGCCTATGATGGTAAAGGGCCTGCCATAGCCACCCCAAACACAAGTTTGAAAGAAGGATATGACCATTCTGAAGAAGCATATGGTCCTAACGTAAAAATTATTCTATCAGACACACCATGTGAGACCTCGGCTCAGAAGGAGTCCATTGCAAGAGGTTGCTCAGTGGAATCTATTTTCAGGAATGGTGATGGTGCAGCTTTGGTGTCCTGTCCCCAGCATCGTTGGGCCTGGCGATGTATCAGTGCTGGGCTGAGCTGCCTCTGTTTGCTGAAGCAACCCCTGTGGTATAGTTGGGGAATTGTGCCTCTCTTCCTATTCTCCGAGACTGAGTCTTAGTCACTACTTTTTATCAAAAATGATGTTGAGTGGCTTCTGTTTGTTGCAATGAACCATCGATGGATTCAGAAGTGGATACTAGTTTTAGTAGACAACAGGTACTCAAAGGGATAAATCTGGAATTATTATTCTTGTTTAGTTTGTTCTGAAGTAACAACATTATAACATATTATAAATTCTAAATGTAACAGTGTATAGGAGATAAGCAATATCCACAGGGAGCAATCTAATAAATTTAGGTTAACATTCATAATGTTCTGACCCAACAGATAACTCACTTATTACTATCACCTGTGACCACCTGCCATTAAGTGCCCATTGATGGCAAGACTTTGAAGAATCCAAAAATGCTCATTGCTGTAAAACAACGTGATGAGCATAGGGACTAGGAGATAGACCAACAGTTTCTAATTGCACTGGAATGCTACAGAAACAAAATGACAAATTCAAAGTCCTAAATTTATTATTCAGGGAAGAGTCAGAAAATCAACGATTTTTCTGTGCCTGTGCTAAACGAATTTCTTATCACTTGCAGCCACAGGGTTGAAAGTGCAAAAAAACAGAAGTTAACATGCAATTCTATGGCTTGACTATTTACAACATCAGTTGAATTGCAACTTTGCCACATCTCTTATGTAAATGTCAAAAATGAATAGGGCACCAAGAATTAAAATCAGGACTCATGGAAAGATATGCATGGTTTAAAGCAGTGATTTTTCAACCGGAGGTGCTAGCAGCCCAGAGGGCTTCCAGAAGCACATGGAGGTACTTTCACTTGGGGATTATTACTGGCATTTATCACTTGGGAATGAGTGATTTTAAATGCCCTAAAACAGTGCAAAAAACCTGCATGAAGAAGAATGGTCTCAGCTTTGAGTAATAAACACTGTCCAGTCTGACTGAGGCTCCTTTGTCAGCGAGACCATCTCCTGGCTGCCTGGCAGATATGGCTGTTCTAGTCCTGCTTGAAGACCCTGTAACAGCCCTACCAGAACATTTACCTTGAAGAGTAAAACAGGATTAGGTCTAGCTGCAATATCAGGGAAAATGTTAATAGTGGTTTAAAGCAAAATAGAACTGTTTTCCCTCTCCCTTAAAAGTAGTCCAATGTAGTTGTGCCAAATTGTGCTATTTAACCAGCAGACGGACGTGGCTGTGCTTACTGTAATACACAAGCAGAGACAGAGTGGTAATTAGAATGGTATCATCTAGAGAGATTATTGAAATCATTATTGAGTATGAAATGTATAGGTTTAAATAGATGCAAAGCCAATTTAGGTCCATGTGCTTTGTGCAAGAAAATACATTCTGCCTGACAGAACTGTAACATTAATACCATTACAATTAGAGGCACAGCCCCTTGTCTAATCCCACTTCTGAATCATTTCCAGAGTCCTTTGAATATAGTAAGGGAGAGAACACTTGCAACAATATCATAGTCTATATAGTAAATTTTCCTCCTACCCTGTTTTAATGCAACTTTTTCTAATTGTACTGGAATGCTACAGAAATATTATGAAATTGGAAAAAGGAAATGCCCATTTACTCCAAGGTGCTAGGACTCGGTGGTTACTGCTCAGAATACGAATTAATATGAACTGTATGGTGTATCTGTACAGTTATGTGAATCATGAGTATGAGGAAAACCTACCAAACTGGTGAAATGACATAAAAGAGGCTCTTTCTCGTGTTTAATTATGTAATTAGAAGTTTAGAAGGTGGCAGATCAGAGTGCTGTACTTCTGGGCATTGCATCTACATTTAGGCAAGAGGGGAGCAAAAGAAAAAGTCAAATATTTTCTTCAAATATTTCCACTTTGCCTGTTTTTTTCAGGAAGTAAAGTCCTCTCCAGATAGTTTTCATTGCCAGGACAGTATCGCATCGCTGCAGAAGGTCTAGGAATTTGAGTATCGTACATCCCATCTGTGGCAGAAAACAGCATGGCTGCAGCAGGTTTGAATGGGTAGTCAGGTACCACCCCTTCCTATCTGTGGTGGAAAATGGAGATTGATCAAATTCATTTCATTTGGGCAGAAGAGGAAGCCAGGCCCATCTGGTGTTATAACCCTAGTTTCTGAGAATGTTTTATAAACTTAGGAACTAGCACTTACTAATGGAGCGAAGGCTGTTATGGTTGAGCTAGCCAAGAAAAGCTTCTGAGCTCCCACTCCTTGTCAAAATGATAAACCAAAAGCAGTATCTCTGGGGGAATCACCACCAAAGACTGAAAAAACCAGGAGGAATGATTCTTAACATCACCATTTCACTGGACTGGCCTGTGCAGACAGTGGACTCTTAGAAATGTCATTTGATTAGCATAAACTTAATCAGGTGGTGAATCTGACTGCAGCTGCTATTCCAGATGAGGACTCTTTCCTGGAGCAAATCACCATAGTTCCAAATATCTGGCATTAATTTATTGATCTGTTTTTCTTTTTCTTTTTTCATTTCTATCTGAAGTATCAGAAAGCTCCCGCAGTTACTTTCATTCACATGGAAGCTGCACACATCTCACATCGTACAGCAGGGCTCTGCCAGCTCATGATCAGTGAGACACAACTTAGTCTGCAGGAACCTGCATCATCTCACCATCTTCAAGGCATCATCCTGGATCTACTTAAGTGATAACATTATGATCAGATAACAGGGTGAAATGGAAAATGGAACTCTAGACGCCTTGGTAAGACACATGTCAGAAAGCAGGTAATACATGACACTCGCCATTGAAGTAAAAGGGTTGGCCCAGAAACCTGAGACATGGTGGGAGATCCCCTTGTCTTTGCCTGTGCTCTCCAAAAAGCAGAGCCTGATAAATGCAAGCAGTTCATTTGGGAAGGAATCCAAGGAAACAGCAGTGAGCAACTGGGGAGTGTAAAACAGGAAGAGAGGGACAGCCAACTTACTAATTCTGTCAGTCCCACCTAAACTTTCAGAACTGTCCATCTCAGAGAGGGCAAGAGGACAATATACTCATCAGCACCATCTTCCACTGGTCAAATTAGTAATTCTAAATTGTGAATGTATGAATCCTGAATGGGTTTCCACAGGGTTTTATGCCACATTACCAGAGTTGCCCCAGGACAGGAAGTAAAAAATATATATTACAGTTAGACTTCCTGTGGATATAAAATATGCCTCAAAATTTTCTGCATGAGCATATATACCTAGCATCGCCCAGCCCTGATTAGTTATAGGCGGCCCACAGGGCATTAATTCCTCTGCCCTTCCAGATTGCACATGCGTAAATGTCAAGTGACTTTCTGCCGGATTCCTATGCCAATGCATCAGAAGAGCCTGGAGTCAAGAAATGAGGTCTGTGCAATGCAACTCAGGCAAGAGAGTGTCCGCTGCAGCCTGCAGCCAGTATCAGAAGCAAGAGGTGGGCTGAGAGAATGTGAGGTGGTTTAATGAAAGTGTTAGATAAACCCTCCAAAAAGCATTTGTCTTGCACACTCTAACTCAATAGCAGGAGATATAATATTTTGTATAACTCTTTGGATTTTCAAGATAGCAAAAATGCATTTGGATGTGCTCTTGGAAGCCATGTACTGAGAAGCCATGACCCCAAGGCTGCCAGTTTGACCGGGTCCTGAATAAAAGAAGGCTCTCTGGTATGACTGGTAAGACTAGACCACAGATGCAATGGCCATGAAATATTTATGGCACATTGCTGTGCTGAATAATAAGTCGTACAAACCTCAGTAAGAAATTCATAGCAGCCGAAGCCGGTTTGGCTCAGTGGATAGAGCGTCGGCCTCTGGACTGAAGGGTCCCGGGTTCGATTCCGGTCAAGGCCATGTGCCTGGGTTGCGGGCACATCCCCAGTGGGAAATGGCAGGAGGCAGCTGATTGATGTTTCTCTCTCATCGATGTTTCTAACTCTCTATCTCTCTCCCTTCCTCTCTGTAAAAAATCAATAAAATATATTTTTTTAAAAAGAAATTCATAGCAGATGTCTCTCAAATTTGAAAGTTTTCTCTTGAAAGGCAGCTTTTGCCTCGCTTCTGAGCTCCAATATAAACTGCTGGGAAGGAATGGGGGAGGGGGTCAATAGGGGAAAAAGGAGACATATGTAAAACTTTAGACAATAAAAAAAAATTTTTTTAAAAAACTGAACACCTAATTCTATGAGTATAGGTGACCATGAGCCTGAACTACCTTTCCTGAACTGGGTATTATCTGGTCAACCCACTAAATGTGTTGTCAGCTGCAGCTTACCAAGTGGATTTCATGGGTAGGAGACTGAGTGTAGGTAGGTGCACAAGGGAGTACCCTAGGCATGCTTCCCCTGTGAATGTCGTGCCTGCAGTTCCCCTGCCATATCACCCTCAACCCTCAGCTCAGTCTCATGGAGTTCCCTGTGGCCAGGTGATTTAAGAAAACACACACTTGAGCCTGCTTTACAGATTGCTCAGCACTTGATGGCAGTGGATTTCTGCGGAGAAGCAGCTCCACTCATGTGACCCTGAAGTGTATAAGAGATAAGCAATATCCACAGGGAGCAGAAATTCCAAGTTATTGACTCCTGGGTAATGGCATTTAGTTGGGTAGATGATCAAGACCTTAAAATGAACAAGGTTAGAGGATCAGAGACAAGGATGTTTGAGGGCGTTGATGTAGGTAGCATGTGTCTTAAATGGAAGACTATTTTTATCCAATGTGTTTGCTAAAAATGTCTCCACTGCCAATGAAGCTTTCATAATCAAGTGGATATGATGATCTGCCCCATGGATGTTAATCTGCCTCATTGTGCAAGCCAGCTCAGTGACTGTTCATTAAGCGCATTAGGAAGGAGTGCGTGTTGGTAGGAACAGATGTGATGCATGGGCTCAATGACATGAATTTCCCCTCTCTAAGATTCACCTGGCTGCTAGTAGGGTTGAATATTCCTCTTGACAGTGGCTTTGTCTGACCCCGATACTCTGATAGGTAACTAATCCTAGGGTGATCAGTAGGCCAGCTGGAGGAAGATTAATTATACTAAATGCCATGGGGGTTTTTGTTTGTTTGTGTGTTTGTTTTCTCATGAATGAGGTAGGAATTTGTTCTCACTGCAATAGACACTTCATACGGATTTTCTCCCTAAGCTTGCCAATTTTCTGAGAGTAATACATCTGTGGGTTTTATTCAATTCCATATCAAATATCATGATAGCACACATGGCATTTTTATAACCTAGAAACTTATTTTTCAGCAAAACAAGTAACTAACAGTCTACCTTTAATATATATATTTTCTTATTTCACTGCTTTCAATGTTCAATTTTTATTTTCTCTCTGGGAAACATCTTTGCTATCTTTTTTGAGAGATATTTTCTGGAATCCAATATGTTGTTTAACTAAATATACAGATATGATAAAAGCAGAGAGCATGTTAAAATATATATTAAATTTCCTTGGCTCATTGAACACTTATCTTTATAAAGGTAATGAAATGTAAAATGATAAGATTGTAGGAAGTCTCAGAAAAATCTCAGTTATATCCAAACACCAGGGTATTGCAAATTCCCCACTGGGATTCTGAGACATAGGCATGAATCCCCCTAGAGGTCGCAAGCATCTTCTGAACACCTTTTCTTTAAGATGGTTTCTATGGTAACATAATAAGTAGAGCCATAGAGCCATCCAGATGCTATTAGATATGTGACTTTTCTTAGAGATGGCACATCAGAGACTATTAATATCAATGTATAGTTTCAATGTCATCTCTCAAAGAGGCACAAAGCTTAACCTAGCACCATTGGTTTAGAACTCCTGCAAACGTACATGTGGCTGAATTTCAACTTACAGGACACCTATATTAACAGTAAACTATTATTTTATTTTTAAATAATGTCTATTAACCATAAATGCTAAAAAGGAAAAAAAACAGAATTTTTTCTCATGTCCATTATTCATTATTTTTAAACTCACAAGAAGTATTCTGTTCTCTCCCTCTCTTCCTCTCTCTCTCTTTCTTTCTCCCTCACTCTGGAAAGTTGGAGGACATGGCATATCAAAAAAGGTGAAAATTGTTTGTGCCATTCATTGAAAAAGCATTTTAATTTAATTGCACAGAACTATTCCTCCTGTCAATCTTCTCATAAGAAAAATCTTACAATTATTTAATCGTTTGCAGTGATTTCACTTTTATAAGTATACCATGCCATCCATGTGCTTTAATTATGAGCTTTAGATAATGTTTCTAAAACAACGTGATGCATGTAAGCTCATATTAATAAAAACAGAGTAGGAAAATTTATAAGTTAAACAACTGAATTTTATTACTGCCACATCACTGTTCCTTTATGATGCCAAATATCCAGTTAATTCAGTCAACTATACTCTGACACACCTTATGTACCAAATAGCTGGTACTACCCGAGCCTTTGTTGGACTGTTTTGTTACCTTATTATATTAATAGATAACAGGAGGACTTTTTTTTTTTTTACTCCACCACTTTATCCAGATTGATTACTGGTTCACTAAATAAATGTTTGTAGTTCTCTTTTCCTGGGATATCTATAGAGCAACAAAGAAACCAGACCATCGACTAGTTGATACTATGGACTAACAAAAATCTGAAAGGGAATTAATAAAACAATCTCACTCAAACTAGCAACAAAATGAATAAAATACTTAGGAGGTAACCTAAGAGGTGAAAAAACTTGTATATTGAACATTGTAAAACATTAAAAGTCACAAATAAAGGGAAAAACATCTATGTTCATGAATTGGAAGGAAGAACTGATATTATTAAAATATCCATACTATCCAAAGTAAACTAAAAATTCAGTGCAATCCCTATCAAATCCCAATGATATATTTGTTACAAATATGGGGAAAAAAATCTTAGGATTCATATGGAATTACAAAAGACTCTGATTGGCCAAGGTAATCAAGATCAAGAAGAACAAAGTTGGAGTCATCATATTTCCTGACTTCAGCCTATAAATTAAGTGTCTATCTATGGATCAATTGATACAGAAGTACAGTATCAAATATATATACAATGAAATATTATTCAGCCTTAAAAATGAAGGATATCCTGCCATTTGCTGCCACATGGATGGATCTGAAGAACATTATGCCCAGTGAAATAAGCTGGATACAGAAAGATAAATACTACATGGTCACACTTACATGTGGAATCTAAAACATCCAAACTCATGGAAGCAGAGAGAAGATTGGTAGTTGCCAGTGGCTGGGATTGAGAGGAAACTGGATGATAATGATAAAAAATTAAAAAGTTTTAATTATACAAGATGAACAACTTACAGAGATCTAATGTATTACCTGATGAGGATAATTAACAATATGTTCTTGAATACTTGAATTTTGAGAAGAGGGTAGATCTTAAATTAAATGTCAACACACACACACACACACACACGTAACTATGTAGAGGTAATCAATATGCTATTAATATGTTATGGTTTTAATAATCTTTTCACAATGTATACATATATCAAAACATGAGTTTTACACCTTTAATATATACAATTTTTATATGTCAAATATATCTCAATAACGCTGTGTTTTTAAAAAACAAACAAACACAGAATTCTATTAATGTTTTAATGATAAACCAAAAAGGATAGTATAGAAAAAAATAAAGCAAGGCAGTTAGTGTGTGAGTGGTCCTGAGTATAAAGATAATCTGTTTTGGAGCCCATACTTATTGCAATTAGAAAATTCCAAAAGAGGTTTGTCTTTGCTCTGTTTTAATATTACTTCCTTATGTCATAATAAGATTAGTTTTACAACTTAAATAAGTAAATATCCAGGTTACATATTTCAAAGTCTTTAGATTATCAAATTACAGATAATATGCTAGCAAAATACTAATACTCAATATAAATTGGCCAAATACTACTGCTTTTAAAACTATGCTCTCTCACCCCAGGCTAAACTGAATTGGCCATTAATTGCATTCCATTGACCTTTGCTTTGGATCAGGCAGTCTTTATTTTGTGAACCAGGCTGCTATTTTGCGATGCTGTGCCCTGCTTACTTTCTGCCTTCCACCCTGGAGGCAACTGCAGTCAGGAATGAGTTGACACATCAATTAGTTTGTAATTAGTGTATAAAGTCCTTTGAGTATTTCAGACCAGTTTCTATTCCTACTTAGAATGTTAATGGAAAATCCACCTGGAAGACAGTCCCATAGGACACAGAACACGATGAGAAACTGGACCTCATTGTAAACGGGTGAGTACCTGTTTTCTCCAGGCCAGGCCCTCCTGACTGCGGTCTTCACAAAGGAAAGTGCTCCTGTCGAAAAGTCTGGGAGTGGGAGCCCTGGTACCTGGCTGATGCATCCAAGGGAAGAACATAGATTCCCTACTTATAACTGGGTGACATGTAAATGATGGCCCCAAGAATTACCAACCAAGAAACTTATTGCCCCCAAATCAGAGATGAAGCTTGGAAAAGATGTTAAGATGACCTAACTTAACCTCTGCGAAAGGTTTTTGTTCTGTCCAGACTCTGGTTTCTAGAGACCATTCAATTCCCCTTCTTGAGCAACTAATTAAGTCCAAACCCCCAACCATGTCCCTATGGGACTCTCATACTCTGGGCCACCCTAATCACCCCAGGACTGGATACCAGAAAACCAGAGAAAGCCTATGGCCAGAGCCTGCTGAAATTATTCAAATTAGCCAGTCCTAAACCTGTGTATCCTTCCTCATCCTTTCCCACAGAAAGCACCATAAATGTACTTGCCCACCCCCATGCTTCCCCTGAGTGGCCTTTGTTTTCCCCAGGGAACTATGAGTAACAAAACAATAAAAGTCCAGTTTCTCTCTCTTAACCTGTATCAGACCTTCCCATACCTCACTCAAGATAATAAGTTAAAACAATCTCCTCACCTTTTCAAACAGAAAATAAATGTACAAAAAGGGAGGTGAATTTCCTGGACCCTCGAAGTTCTTGGTAGAGATGGGTCCAAAATTCAGGTTCCTGATCACCATTTCCTAATCCACAATTTCTGCCTTTAAATTTTACATGAAAAAAGCAGAGATTACCAGAGAATGTCACATAATAAAATAATATAATATCCCTAATGTACTGAGCAACTCCTAGAACTTAACTACTATGTTTGGCACTGTACATTCACAACAATTCTTCAAGGTGTATTGTGGAGGAGCATGGGACTTGGTTGGAAAGTCTGTAAGGAGGAATCTCTAAAAGATTTGGGGGCCTCTAGGGGAACATTGCCAAAGGCAGCAGACCCTACCTTGACTTTTCCAAACAAGTCAGAGCCCCCGGGTGTTTTACTGGAATCTTTATGTTTAGTCTTTAGATGTCCTTGCTTAAAAGACACTGCAGATGCATGTGTCTTCTCAAGGATGCTTACCATGCTGATAGTATCTACTAGTTAATTTTAGTTCAAGCTGTTGTTACAATTAAAGCCTAAGGAGGCAGGCAAATGGGGCTCTTCGGTTTCTCAAGCCAAGCAGTCCCTTAGCCTCTCTTTCACAGAAACGCATGTCAGTGTAATCATTCATCTGTCACTCATGGTCTGCCGGTCAGCCCGGCAGTGTATATTATAAAACTCAGTTTGCACTTGAGAAATTGAGTCTCAGAGAGAGGAATTGGCTCAGTGGACAAAGCCACTTTGTGCTTCATCATCTAAGAATCAATTCATAGTCACAATTCAAATGCTGAAGCTTCCAAATCAGTGTAGCAGCACTGCCTTCCTCACTAAATCAAAGATTCTGATCCCACTTCTAGGAATATATCCCAAGAAACCAGAAACACCAATCAGAAAGGATGCATGCATCCCTATGTTCATAGCAGCACAATTTACCATAGCAAAGATCTGGAAATCAGCAGATGAATGGATTAGAAAACTGTGGTACATCTACACAATGGAATACTATGCTGATGTAAAAGAGAAGGAATTCTTACCATTTGCAACAGCATGGATGGAACTGAAGAGCATTATGCTAAGTGAAATAAGCCAGTCAATGAAAGAAAAATACCACATGATCTCACTCATTTATGGATAATAAAGACCATTATAAACTGATGAACAAAAATAGATACGAGGCAGAGCAGCATCGAACAGACTGTCAAACTACAACGGGAAGGCTGGGGAGGGTTGGGGGGCAGGAGGAGGGGTGGTAAGAGATCACCGAAGGACTTATATGCATGCATATAAGCATAACCAATGGACATAAGACACTGGGGGTAGGGGAGGCCAGGAGAATGTCAAGGGAGCGGGGGGGGGGGGAGGAGACATATGTAATACTCTTTGTAATACTTTAAGCAATAAAACAAAATTTTAAAAAAATAAATAAAATAAAATAAAAGATTCTTCTTCCTACACTGATGGAGAGGGGAAATCAAGGGGGGGAGGAGATAAATGATAGTTGAGAGTTTTTTTTATTTTAATGAATCCTCAGAGGGAAATTAGCATAATCTAAATGAGGAGATTTGTACTTCCTATTCCCCTCTCTTTTCTTCATTTACACATATCCCACACTGTAATTTTTTTATATTTGTTAAATGCAGATGGCATGCCAGACACTGTTCCAAGTATTTTACAATGCTCACAACAACCCCCTGAGATATTATTAACCCATTTTGTAGATGAGGAAATGGAGGCAGTCAGTGACTAAGCAAGCAGCGTGGTCCAGACCCCATCCTCCTAACCACTATACTAATGTCTTCTCTCATGTGACACATGTTCATAAACCTCTGTACCTGTGCATTTTTCCCAGTGAAAATATCCAACTGAAAAAAATCAGGAAAGCCTAGTCCCTGGAATGGCTTCTATATTACCCAAGTATATATCTGTTCACTGAACATGGGAGTAGAGAGAAGGCTCTTAGCTATTATTAGAATCTGGGCTATGACTAAAGTAGAAACTGAGGGATTTTCTGGGGAACCAGATTCCCTGGGTATCTGAGGAAGAGAGGAATTGGTTTTGGAAGAATTTCTTTTCTCCATTGTGACTCTATTGAACATTTCAAAGCCTATACCTTGTGCAGGTTGGACTGTAGCCAACACATGAGTTGTGAGCCAGTTTCGCTGTGTCCATTTAGCTTTACTCCTTCAGCTTCACTTGACTTATGTAGGCTGAAGTTTTTTCCTCTGAGTATTTAAATTGTTAAGGCACAATAAATAATAGAGGGTTCTGGAAGACTCAGAGGATCCACCAGAGGACCTAATGGCTATAGGAAGTATATCTTGGGCCTAGAGGACAAATGGAATTGTGTCAGAGAGGGGAACAAGGTTATGAATATTCTCTCAAACAACATCAAAGATGTTTTCCAAGCCTTGCTGTTTTGACCCCGTGGTATGCAATGCCTGATCAATTAAGTGTGGAACTCGCCTGTAAAATCTACTTGCTTCTCTCCTCTTCAGCTTTTAGCCCTTTTCGGGGGGCGGGGTGTAAATAGGAGTATCTTAATACAAAATAAGAGTCCTCCCCACCAATAAAAAGAAACAGTTTTCTGCAAAAATATTTTAGATCTGCATACACTCAAATATCCCTCTACAGCCCACAGACCAAACCACCCCACTACCTGTTATGGTAAATAAAATACATTCGAAATACAGCTGCACCTATGTCTTTACCAATTGCTTCTTCTGACAGCAGAGTGAGCTGTCATATGGGCCACACAGCTAAAGTACTTACTGTCTGGCCCTTCTCAGAATAATTTTGCTGATCCCTGCTCTAGGGAATCTTAAAGATAACGAGCACAGAAGACATCTGAAATACCTGTCTTCTGAAACTGTAGAAATTCCAACGTGGTCAGTGGCATCCCCTCAATATTTATTCCCTCATAGTCCAAGGGTATCCTCAAGATCAAATATGCCTCAAGGGAGTTTTCGTTCTTTCCACTACATCAGGCCACTGACAACCATATCACTGATTATCCTTCTCCCTGCAGTAAGCTACATGGCGCTCACATCTCCAAGATCACCTCAGCTCTGACAAGGGATGCAGGGATGGGATCTACAGGAAATCAAGTAATCACAACAATGCTCCCAAATGAGCCCCAAAAGAGCCAAAAAAAATTGGGCAACCCGCCATAAAAATCTCAGGTAACTCATTTTAATTCTTTTGGTGCAATATTATTAGATGGAAAGTAATCTACATCATTTCACTCAACAGTCAGTCTTGGAACAAAATTGTATAAAGTGGTTTAATTAGCAGCAGTTGCTATAAAGCAATATATCCAACATTAGGTAGGTAGACTACATTTAGGTATTAAGAACTTCCAAGGAACCACAGTTAGGAAACCCCTTCAGATCATCCACATCGACAGCCTGATGCCCTACTCACTTTCCGTAGAATAAATTCACTTCCCACTGGTTATTCCCTCTGTTTTCCAGGACTCTACCTCACACACATGATCTTAGGAGACACCCCGAATTCTTTCAGTTCTTCCTTACTCAGACATTCATTATTTCTCATCATTAACCAAGACTTTCAATTTTTCTTCTCCACCCATTTCTGGCTAAGCCAAGATTTCGCTGAAGTGCAACACACCTAACATCCAATGTTGCCTGTCCAGTTCTCCTTACCTTGAACTCCAAAACAAAGAGCATTCCACAAATGTGTCCTATGTACTTGGGAAAGATGTACAAAGTCTTTTTTATTATATATAGTCACCATCTTGTCTTTTTCACCCTGTTTTTTCCAGTCCTTTATATTCTCTGAAACACTGTGACATAGTCAAGTTCCAGGTAATTTTTTCATACAGTATTTTTCAAATTCTGGATTAGCAGCTCAGTAGTTAGGACATGAGATCAATTTAATTGATCAAAATAAGCTTTATGTTAACGGTATCTAACACATGTATTTTCTCCATAAGGCATTTCACAGCTTTCATGCACTTAGGGACAGTAAATAACACTTCAAATATGGTGCTTTGGGGCCATTTTAACAGTGAAGTCACCAATGAAAAGCAAAAAATGCCAAAACATAGCACCAAATAGACTAGTTTCCCTTATCCATAGGAAATACATTCCAAAACCCCAATGGATGCCTGAAACCACAGGTAGTACTAATGTATATACTACATTTTTCCCACACATGCATTCATATGATAAGTTTAATTTATAAACTAGATGCAGTAATAGATTAACTACAAAAACTAATGATAAAATGGAACAATTATAAGAATATACTGTATTAAAAGTTATGTGAACGTGGTCTCTCTCTAGTAAACCTGATCTGATAACCAGAATGGCTACTAAGTGACTAATAGACAGGTAGTATATACAGCACAGATACACTGGACAAAGGGCGATGCACATCTCAGACCATACGGTGGGAGATGTCACCACACTACTCAGAATGGCATGCAATTTAAAACTTATGAATTGGTGATTTATAGCATTTTCCATTAAATACTTTCAGAACATAGTAACTGAAACTGGCTACAGTAAAAGCATGAGGAAGGAGGGACTACAAAAAGGCAAAGTTGGGTCAATTTGTTCAACCTCAGGTGGGAATATACACGTTGAATGACAAATTTTTTGCCGCTCTATGCATGTCCACAATTGACTATAAAAACATGGGATTTATTAAATTTGGGGTTAAAAAACTTTTATTGGGTATATTTATTTACAAATAAAAATCAATAAATAACGAGGTCTGACTGTATTTTACTCACTTTCAGTTTAGTCACTCTATTAAACATTCTTATTAATAAACATTTTTTTACCGACTCTCTAATTTCTACCTATAATATCATGTATAGCACAAATGATAATTGTCTCATCCTCCCCATTGACATTTGAAATAAAGTTTCATTCCCTTGTTTAAGAGAATAAATTTCTCCCCCTATTATTTCAATCTTATCAACTACATTTTAAAATCTTATCTACTCCATTATCCTTTTTTACTACTTCAATAATAAGCCTAGCCCAGCCAGTGTGGCTCAGTAGTTGAGCATTAACCTATGAACCAGGAAGTCATGGTTTGATTCCTGGTTTGGGGACATGCCCAGGTTGTGGGCTCGATCCCAAGTAGGGGGCATGCAGGAGGTAGCTGATCAATGATTCTCTTTCATCATTGATGTTTCTCTCTCTCTCTCTCTCTCTCTCTCTCTCTCTCTCTCTCTCTCTCTCTTTCCCCCTTCCTTCCTCTTAAATCAATAAAAACATATACAAATATTTAGAAAAAATAATAACTGTGTTTCTCTCAGTTATTGAATTATTCCTTATACACATGACTCTAATATGATCAGTAGAATTTGCTCTCCTTTTTCCCAATATAGTGTTCTATGGAGAATGTGGACCATTTTCATTGTTGCAAGGTTTGTTCAGTTTTGTGCATGACTTGACAAGACTTCCATATTTAGCATCCATTCTCAAGCAGAAATCCCTGAGAATATCACAAAAGGAAAAGGCCAGTATATCTAACCCTGTTGTCAGCATTAATCGTGTAAATTATACTTGTGAGGAAGTTATTTGCACAACTGTACTGGATAGAACTGACACTGATCTGAGATGGCACTTCCAAGGTTGCCATCATGTTATCAGAATGGTGCTCATTTGCTGTGGCAGGTGTTGTTGAAATTGATGAATGTGTTTAAGCTAGTCTGTCAGATGCAGGTTTCTTTTCCCTAAATGTCTTCCATTTGCATTCTCATCATTGTTACTAGTTTCTCTCATGATTACCTTTGTCTATTACACTCATGGCCAAAGCCAAGGCCTCACTCACAACCAATTAAGGAACTCCAAAGACTTTTCTCTTTTTCAATAAACTGTTAGAAATAATTCCACTGTGTTTTCTTAAATTGGGCCTTTTTATTTTTGGCACAGTACTACCCTTTTTATTTTTTTTTAATCCACAAAACAATTCAGCTCTTTTTTTATGCGTTCCATTTACTGGTGAACACTGTGATAAAATATAGTTTACAAGTAGTTGTTTGGAAAGAACAGGCCTCTAGAACACCTCTATTTAAGTGTTCCTCTGTTAATATGAACTCAAACCAATCTTTTCATTTTCCATTTCAATGGAAAATACTGTGCTTCTTAAGTTTAAAAGAATTAAAAAATAATCCCTTTTAGCAAATTAGTGTATTTGATGTTGAACACCGTGATGTCTTAGGATATGCAATATGAGAAAAACAAAATGAAAAGATTTAAATATCATGTTTAAATTTTTTAAGACTTAAAAGGTAGTTATTTAGTCATTTTGTGTTTCTGAATTTTGTTGCAACATCTCTGGGTTAGGCTGCATTTTTTAATGATTTCTCCATTAATGCTAGTGAGAACATTGTGCAAGTAAATTTACATAGCATGTCCCTCTAAAATCAGGCTCCCTCATTGTTTAGAAACCTTGACTCATTGTTTTGGAGCTTTGACTCATTGTTTTCATAAGATACTTTCTCATACTTTCCTTCAGTTATCTTTCATGTAGATAGAGTTGCAAAATAACTTCAGAACTCAAATGAACTCTGTGCACATGCAGGCAAAAATGAATAAGCCCCTGGTGCAAATCAGGTTAAATAATAGTGTCTATTGCATCGAACACAGCTATACTGGTTATAGCTTTAAAATAACATATCTAATAACTAGAGATAATTATTCATGCCATATTGTGAAGTTAGAAGGGTAAAATTAGCAGGAAGGTATAGTTTATGGTTTAAGGTTTTAGCTCAAAAAAGCATTTCATGCTCAAGTCATTGACTAGAAGCTATCATTTTTATTTCTTCTAGAGAGTAAACACACATACTTTCCAGCACACATGCAGACACACACACATTGAATCATCCAGAATCAGCAGTTTCAAAATATCTTTATCTCCATACAGATCTATCTGGTTCTCTCCCAGACTCTAAGATCATCTATTTCCATTTCCTTTTCCCTCTCTCTTCCCCAAATCACAGAAGCTAAAATGTGCTGCCCTTACCTCCACCACCACAGTATCCTTGTGTTCTCTGTTGATGCTGATGGGAGTATCGCCCAGACTCAACCCTCATTTTGGTTATCATTGTACCTTCTCAATCAATTATCCTCTCTTTTTTTTTGTTAATCTCATTCTCAATCAGTTGAACCCCTTTTCTGCTCCCTACAAAACTACTCTCCTTTCAACAACCTTTTGCCTTTAAATTCAACAATGCTATAATTGCAACATATGCTCCTCACAACTTTGACAATTCATAACTCTCATTTCTTCTCAAACTCAGGTACCAATTTACTATTTCCAATCATTCTTTCATTCTTGAAACTTTCTGATTGACTTCCTTCCTCCAGCCAATACCTTGTCAACATATTTAAGTTCAATTAGAAACATTTCTATTTATATTTAGTAGTATAT
This sequence comes from Myotis lucifugus, assembly GCF_000147115.1. Taxonomy (NCBI): domain Eukaryota; kingdom Metazoa; phylum Chordata; class Mammalia; order Chiroptera; family Vespertilionidae; genus Myotis; species Myotis lucifugus. The sequence goes on along the minus strand of NW_005871119.1, from coordinate 4,673,541 downwards.
AGGGCTATAATAATAGTCTTCAGTTATTTCAACATTTTTGTATTTCTAATCTAATTGGACAGTAATTTATTTGAGGGAAGAGACTAAGTTTTTTATTTGTAGCATATAGTACATAGTATTGCCATAAGTATTCTCAATAAAAGTTGACTAAATGAATGATATGCTAAAATATTCCAATGATGAATTTGTAAATATTCCATTCTTTTCAAAATGGTATTTGAGATGACACTTGAAAGTGCCCTTTAGATATGTATGTTTCTTTAAGAAGATTTATGGGTAGGAATACTTATTTTAGCAACATATTATAATTAATTTTAGCAATATTCCAAATACTTTTGCATCAGAACTAAAATTAGGTCAGGAAGATAAAAACAAATAGATCAGTATTTGTTTTTTATCAAAATAAGACTAAGACCTAAAGAAAATTTAACACTCTTTATAGCTTGAGTTGTGTGGCCTGTTTTAAGAGCTCATTTTTTTCTATTCAATCTCTCAGATGTTTTTTTCATTAACAAATTTACTTATTCAATAAACATTAGTTGAGAAATTACTTAAACCTCTGACTCTCAGTTTTCCCATCTGTAAGATGTGTTGGGCAATGGGAATCACACATGATTAAGATAGAGTTATGCATGCCCTCAAGATGTTCATCATCTAGTGAGGAAATGGGGCATGGGTGGGACTATGCATGCTTTTTGATCCATAAATTCCATTCTTGGAATTTATATAAAAGAAATAATCTTTGATGCATGCAAATATTTTTATTTCATAGCTGCAAACATATCAATTTAAACTTCTCTAGAATGTTAATCAGAATAGCTTGACTATTCAGAATAGTAACTATTAACTGAGCCAAAAATTATAGAATAAATTTCTTAGATTGATGTTTATTCCTTAATTTGTTCTAGAAGGCATTAAGCCTCTTAAATAACCAACTTCATATGGATTCCTGTATTTTATGTAATTTTGAATACCAGTATTATCTCACATTTCCATAACTAGTAAGAATACCCAATGATTTTTTTCTTTGCCTAAGTATCATATGTGTAAGATGGAATTAATGACATATTTATCACAAAATAAATAATAGTAGTCTGAGAGAATAGCAAATAACCTACATATATGATCACTACACTCTGAGATACTTGTATAAAAAAAGATTATAACCCAAATTCAAATTATTTAGTGATTTATTCAATAATAAATATGTTCTAGTTATAAAGTTTGACCCAAGTTCATAATGTGAATTTAAAAGAGAAAAGATCTTATCCTTTATTAAAAAAAAACTTATCCTTTCTAGCAGAGAAGACAAATAATAATCTAAGCATATGCATTATTAAGAAAAAAATATTGTGAGAATTACTGTGAATCAAACCCTGTAGATTTAATTTCTAGGCTCATCCTCAAGTAATACAATCTAATTCAAAATGCACAAAAGCCTATTCATACTTAACAAAGCTGCTCATCTATTCTTACGTTTGGAAGTTCATCATCTGAACATTTTTCTTTCATTCACTTGATAAGCAAAATTATATACAGGATAACAGGCCCGGTGTTCCTCTTTATCAGTCATTATCAGACACAGTACAAAACACATTACACTTCCCCAGGCTCAGCTATCAATATATACTAGTGTAGCTGACCTATAGGTACACCATTGGAAGACTCAAAACTTCATTTCAGATCAAATTGTTCACAAAACAGTAGAAGCATGACATGTATATTTAATCTCCACCATCAAATCAATTTGCTTACTAACACTTTTCACCTTATCTTCTTGGTGCTTAATTCAGTATTAATGCTACACAGTATAAAGCCTTTTTTTTCAGTGAGTCAATATGGTGAATGCTGCAGGTATTATTAGATAGCCTTTATTTTCAAAATTGGAAGATAGAGACCATGTTGTAAAAGGCATGCTACCTAGTGCACAAGAACTACAATGATTTATTCATTATGTGGGCATAATGAGAAAATAGGGATAATTTCAGCTTTAGGTTGGAGAGACCTATTCTCAGCCATGGCTTGGCTGAGTCTATAGCATAATCTTTGCCTAGCTAAGCATAGCCCATGGCAAATATTCTGAAACTCTCTTCACTGCTGATGGACCGTGTTCTGTTCTAACTTCATAATTCAAAGGATATGTTCAGATACTAAAACAAGAGAAAGAAAATGAAAAAGACAACAATTGATTAATTTTAATAAGAAAAGATACTTCAACTTTGAATAGTCAAAAGATTTGAACAATGTAATAAATGGACAATTAAATAAACAGGCAATTTTAAATTAAAAAATAGTAGAAAGTATATTTAAATGTATTTAAAATACCCACATTCCTTAGCAATTAGAGAAATGCAAATTGATAAAAGAACATAAAACATGAAAGTGGAAATGTAAGAAACATGTTATTCCATGCTGGTGAAGATGCAAGAACTCAAGGTCTCTTGATTACTAGTATAAGAAGCTATATACCTTCTAGAGAGCAACTTGGCAATATTTAAAACTAGACTTCAAAATATAGTTTCTGACCTAAATTTTACTTATAATAATTTATCTTGAGAAAATAATCAATGTGAATGTATTTAGTTAGCTTCAAATATGTTCATCATGGTACTATTTATAATAAAGAAAAATGAATGGTTTAATTAACAACATAAATTTGTATAATATAATACCACATAATCATTAAATATGTTGTTACAGGAGATTATTTGATTATAAGAAAATCTTCATGATATATTTTTAAGTGGAAAAAAATGCACAGTATAGAGCACTACTATGTCTAGAGTTTGAAAGTTGTCAATCTCATCCTTATAAGAACAAGCTGGAAAAAAAACCTGAAAAATCAATAACTTTTGTTTGGACCTATCAGAGAACTGAGGTCATAGGTCACACTGACTACTTAAAATTGGAGATTTGGGTGCATCTAGAAAAATACAGCAACTGAGATCTGGAAGGAAAGCTGCTGAGGCATAAATTGATATTAACACTTAAATGGTTATTTTAGTAAATTTCTGGAGGTTGAATGTTGATTACAATACAAATGGAAAAAAAATGAAAAATACATGACAGAGATCACTATCTACAGCATGATTCTGGATTTGAATATGTTAATGAATTAACAATAGTTACTTCTAAATTTTCAGTAAGGTTATCAGTAATTTTTCTATCTTTTTCATGCATACCTGCAGCTCCTTCAAGGAACACATATGTCTTTGGCAATAATAAATGAATTTTTAAATAGGTAGAATATTATAATTGCTCACTAGTAATTGGATTAAAATGTTATGACAAATATTTTTTGTAATAGATACTTAATTTAGCTTCAGAAGCTGGGTGTACACACACACACACACACACACACACACACACACACACACACACCAATATGTCAAGAGTTTTTGTTTGGAAAGGAGAGGGAAAAGGGTTTCATGGAGGAAGGGCTACAAGGAGAGAGGAGAAAAATAGAAGAGATGAAGGATCTGATCCTCCTTTGGCCTTTTGGACTGGGTTTGAGCTCCTATAAGTAAGGAATAAGGGCTGAGGAGATGTTGAAACTTTTCACTTTATAACCACTCATACTAATGTTGAGCTATTTTTAGGACTCATGTCACAAAATGCATCATGAGCTGGAGAGGATGCCTCTCAGACATAAAAAAAATAACCGGGCTGTGGCTGAGAACTAAAAATTGGGCAAGCACTTGTAGTCTACATTCCCTAAAAGGGAGTTCAAGAACTTGTACCCCTAAAAGGGAGTTCAAGGCTCTTTCAAGCAACTTCTTTTGCCACAAGTGGGAATATGTGGTGCATGGAATTACAGAAGAGTACATTTGTTGTGGAGTCTCACCAGTAAAAGCAACAGCCCTGGAGTCAGCTTGTCTGGGTTCAAAACTTGTCTTTGCCACTTAATGGCTCTGAAACCTTGGGCCCATTGCCATTCACATGCTTCAACTGTCAAAGGAGGAAGCTAATAGTACCCTGGTATGTGGTTCTTGTGAGGATACAATAAATTAACCCATAATAAGCATAGCATAAGATCTCACACATAATCAGTGCTCATAAATTATCATGTACAGTGACTCTAATTGACAAAAATGGCCTTGCATACCGAAGTCCTAACTCTTTCAGGGCATCATAAAGTAGCTGAGCAAAGGTAGGCTGAGGTCCTTCCTTCTTGTGATCAGAGACTGACAAGCCAGCAGAAATCTGGGTTATCTTGTAAATAAATAAATAAAAATTAAAACCACAAAGAACTCAAGGTTGAATATTTCAAAAAGTAGTCCAATTTTTATAGTTCAAAAATATTGTTAAATCCCAATGCTTTCACTTTGTCTTTCCCATAATGGAAATTACAGAGTAAAAATGAAGATTAGCCATGAATCTGGATGATGTAAAGAGAAACAGTACCTGATTGGATGCCAGGAACTATGGATTCTAGTCTCTGTTCTTTAGTTATCCTTGGGGTAAGTCATTTTACACCTCTGAGGCTCAGTTACAACAGCTGAAGCATAAGGAAAATAAGCAAAATGGAAAGATCTACACTAATATCTAAACTAATAAAAGAGAAAGATGCAAATTGACCATACCTTTGTGACACCCACCAGCCAATCAGGAGTTGGTATGCAAATTAACCCAACAAAGATGGTGGGTTAATTTGCATACACAGGCACAGAGCAGCCAGGGGTGGGGCAGGATGCTTGCATCATCGCCATGGCGACGACGCAGGCATTCTGCACCACCCCACATGCTCTGGGCCTCTGGGCAGCGTGGGAAGGCAGAAAGGCAGCTCCGGGCTGGAGTGAAGGCAGCTCCGGCCAGAGCGAAGGCGGTGCCGGCAGCCAGGGGAAGAAAGGCCCATTCTTGCATGAATCTTCATGCATCAGGCCTCTAGTTTATACTATAAAAACCTCATGTGACTGTCAGAGTTGTGGATCTGAATCTTGGCTTTAGAATTTCTGTTTGTGTGATCTTGAAGAGGTCATTTGACTCCTGGTCATTTCACTCCATAAATGTGCTTCACCTCTCTGTCTGTAAACTGTCAGAAGACTGAGGAATGTCTGAGATATAATGCCTTGAGATTCTATGCTGACACACCACCTCAAGACAAATAAAAGCAGGGTAAAAATAGAGGTAATCAAATGGTGATGGAGCAGATTTTTTATCTTTGATTTGACTGAATTTACCATATCAGATAAAACTAATTTAGCTCATTGTTCCAGTTCCTACATTAAAGATAAAAAAGTTTTCAGGTTGAATATGACCTTGAGATTATCTACATTAACTCCACTATTTCACATATTAGAAAATTAACCACAGAACCATGGTCAAGAAGTTGGGGAAATTGTATCCTTTTTCATCTCAGTTCTATCTAATATGGTTAAATTCATTTCTTCAACACCCATCTATGCTATGTAATATGACAGTTCTTCCAAAGAACTACGTACTAATTCGAAAAAATACTCAGAATTTGGATGGATAGCTTAGAAAAATTTACGTCTCATACATCCCTTATTTTTATAGCTCAGTCTCATCCAGTTTCAAACATCTCAATAAGTCAGCATGAAAGGACACATTCTCCTTTACCTAGTTCAAAAGTGTAGAAATAAATAACTGTATTTATTAGGTATAGGTATTTATTTCTACATTTTTGAGAGTCAGTAAAAGAAATATTCTCATAGAATCTAGCACTGACATCAAAAAAATTTTTTAAGTTGCTCGTAAATAATTAATTAGATTTCATTCTAATAGTTTGAGGCTTCTTAAACTACTCATCCTGCTGTCAAAAACCTTTAAATTAGCTCAGGACACTCAGCAGCCTTTTCCTATCTTTACTGAAATCAGTACTTAAATATATCTGATGATCAAATGATCAGGACTACTCTTTGACAAATAGAGACAGAAGCTTTTACAAAACATACCATATTTTATCTGAGAAGTGTTGCTAAGATAGCAAATTTAGTACAAGTCACTTAAAAGGTGGCGTGTTTCTGCTGGGTGTGAAAATTACCTGCATTTTTTAAAATGATAAAACCACCGAGCTTATGAAGGCTTCTCTCTTATTTCAAAAGTGCATTCCCTCAATTCTGAGGTTTTACATAACCTTACTTTCCCAATCTTTTCATCGTCGCTCTGTTGCTCCATTCTATTTATTCCCTTCTTACTGTAGGCACAGCAGGCCTACATTTCTGACTATGCAGGAATTGAAGGCCCCCATCAAGCTGTGTGACATGCTTGAATGACAAAATAGTGGAAAGATCTCAGGGACTCTGGAGTGATGGCAGAGATATTTATTGCTTAGCAACCCAGACTGATGTCAAGAGTTTTTGCTAAATGTAGATGGTGAGCAAGACTGTTGAAAATAAAAATTGCTTTGCTATAATTCTTTTAAATTGTTTTCAATAAAAAATATTAATTAATTTACCCATTTATTTGTTTAATTGATTGCTCTATCTGCTTTTTTGGCCAAGCACTAAAGTAGCAATTATAGTTGACTGGTCACACTAAAAGGCCATAGAAATACAAAACTTGGGAGAAAAATACACCCACTTCTCCACAAAATCATCTGCTTTCCTGAATTGATATTCAAGTGCATTTCTCTAACTTCTGCATTTCTCTTTCATTTCTGATTTCGTTTAAGTCTTTTCTCTTTTTTCCTTAGTGATTCTAGCTATGGGTTTGTCAATTTTATTAATATTTTCAAAGAACCAGTTCTTTGTTGTATTAATTTTTTGAATAGTCTTTTTCTCTATTTCATTGAATGTGCTCTAATTTTTATTATTTCCTTTGTTCTACTGACTTTGGGCTGCTTTCGTTCTTCTTTTTCTAGTTATTTAAGATGTAATGTTAGGTTGTTTATTCGGGATTTCTCTTGTTTCTTGAGATAGCCCCGTAATGATATAAACTTCCTTCCTATTATTGCTTTTGCTATATTCCAGAAGTCTTAATATGTCATATTGTTATTCTCATTTGTCTCTATATTTATTTATTTTTTTTAACTTCACCCAAGGATTTTTTTCCCATTAATTTTACAGAGAGTGGAAGAAAGAGAGAAATATAGAAACATCACATCGATGTGAGAAAAACACATCGATTGGTTGCCTCCTGCATGAGCCCTGACCAGGGCCTAGGCTGGGGAGGAGCCTGCAACTGAGTTACACACCCTTGACTAGAATTGAACCCAGGACCCTTCAGTCTGCAGGCTGACGCTCTATCCACAGAGCCAAACCGGCCAAGGCTGTCTCTATATTTTTAAATATGTTTTTATTGATATCAGAGAGAGGAAAGGAGAGGGAGAGAGAGATAGAAATATCAATGAGAGAGAAACCTTGATCTTCTGCCTCCTACATGCCCCCTGCGGAGGATCGAGCCTGCACCCCAGCATAGACACTGACCTGGGAACTGAACTGGCGATCTCCTGGTGCATGGGATGATGCTCAACTAACTGAGCCACAAGGCCTGGGCTGTCTCTATATATCTTTTGATCTCACCTTTTATGTCTCCTTTGGCCCAGACATTTTTTTAGTAATATGTTGCTTAATCTCCACATACCTGTGTATTTCATTACTTTCTTTTTGGTGCTGATTTCTAGTTTCAAAGCATTGTGGCCAGAGAATACACTTGGCATGATTTCAATTTTCTTGAATGTGTGGGGCTAGTTTTGTGACCCAACATATCCTAGGCTATCCTTGAGGCTGTTCCGTGTGCACTGGGTAAGAATGTATAATCTGATGTTCTGGGATAAAAGGCTCTGTAAATGTCAATTATGCCCTTTTGGTGTAATGTTTCATTTAAGTTTGCTATTCCTTTATTGATTTTCTGTTTGAATGATCTCTCTAGAGCTATCAATGGAGTATTTAGTTCCCCAACTATGATTGTGTTTTTGTCAGCTTCTCCCTTTAGTTCTGTTGTTGCTTTGTATATTTCAGTGCTCACTGATTGAGTACATTTATATAGAGAAGTGTTATGTCTTCTTGATGTAGTGTCCCCTTTATCATTATAAAATGTCCATCTTTGCCTCTTGTTACCTTTGTTATCTTGAAATCTATTTTGTCAGATATAAGCAAGGCTACACCTAGTTTTCTGTGGATGCTGTTTGCTTGGAGAATTATTTTCCACCCTTTCACTTGAGTTTATCTTTGTCTTCATAGCTAAAATGTGTCTCCTAAAGGCAGTTGTATTTTAAATTATTTATGAAAAAGATACTTCTAAACAAAAATAATTTATTCTTTTTTTACATATTCTTAGGCAGTTACCATTACCAGTATTCCTTATTTCATAATTTGGATTTGAGTTACTATCTAATGTCCTTTCATTTGATATTGATGACTTTCTTTAATATTTCTTATAGGGAAAGTGTGCTGTAGTGAATGCTCTCAGTTTTGTTTATCTCTAAGTGTCTTAATTTCTTCTTCATTTTCTGAAGGATAGTTTCACTGGAAATAGAATTGTTTGGTTAACAGTATTTTTCTTTCAGTACTTTGAACATATTCTCACATTGCCATCTGGCCTTCATTGTTTTAAATGAAAACTGAGTGTTAATCTTATTAGAAATTTCTTGAACTTGGTGAGTTGCTTCTCTTACTACTCTCAATATTTTCTCTTTGTCTTGAGCTATTGACAGTTTGATTATGATGTGCCTAGGTAGGGATCTCTTTTGAGTTTTTCTACGTGGAGTTCACTAAGCTTCTTGGGTGTGTCAATGAATTTTTTTAAAATATCGTTTTATTGATTTCAGGGAGGAAGGGAGAGAGAGAGGGAGAGAAACATCAATGATGAGAGAGAATCATTGATTGGCTGCCTCCTGCATGCCCCCTTTTGGGCTCGAGCCCACAACCCTGACCAGGAATCAAACCATGACCTCCTGGTTCATAGGTCGATGTCCAACCACTGAACCACACTGTCTGAGCTCAATGAATTTTTTAATCAAATTTGAGAAGGTTTTAGCCATAACTTCTTCAAGTATTCTTTCTTAAAAAATTCTTCAAATATTATATTTCCTCTACATCTGGGAAAATAATTATTCATATGTTAATATGCTTGATGGTATCTCACAGAGAATCTGTTTATTTTACTTCATTCTTTTGTCTTTCTGTTTCTGGATAATTTCAATTTTAGTAATTGTTTTTTCTTCCTATTCAAATCTGCTGTTGAGCCTAGTGAGTGAAGTTTTTACTATAATCATTGTACTTTTCAACTCCAGTGTTTCTATTTGTTTTTATTTTAATAATTTCTATCTCTTTGTTGGTATTCTCTATTTAATAAGACATCATTCTCAAACTTTTCTTTAATTCTTTAGAATTATTTCAGTTAGTCATTTGGGAAATTTTTAGGAAGCTGATTTAAAGTATTTGCCTAATAACTTCAATTGGACTTCCAAAAAGACAGTGTTATTGACTCTTTTTCCAGTGTATGGATCATATTTTAATATTTCTTTATATATTTCATAACATTTTGTTGAAACCTGGGTGTTTTAAATAATTTGACAACTCAGGAAATCAGTTTCTTCTTTCCCCAAGGTTTGTTGTTTGTTATTGACATTTCTGAACGTATTCTGTAAAGTCTGTATTACTTATCATGTCACTAAAGTTTGCTGAACAGAGATTTCCTTAAATGTGTGGAAACAATATGTTTCCCAATCTTTGCTGAGCATCTGTGTGTATATTTTGAAGCTATCTTCAACACTCAACTGGGCAGGTTACAATTCTATGTTAGCCTTTACTTCCTATTTACACAGAACCTCCAAGGTTAGCCAGAGATGAGTGATGCCATGGTCTGAATGTTTGTGTCCCCAGATATTTCCATGTTGAAATCCTAATCTCCAAAGTGATGTTATTAGGAGGTGGGGCCTTTGGGAAGTGATTAGTGACCTTATATAAGAAGCCTGAGAGATTCCACAGCAAGAAGGAACCATATATGAGGAAGTGGACCTCGATCAGACATTGAATCTGCTGATGACATGATCTTGGAATTTTCAGCCTCCAGAATTGTGAGGAATAGACGTTGTTGTTTATAAACCATTAAGTTTATGGTATTTTTGTTACAGCAGCTCAAACAAACTAAAACAAGGGTTAGGTCCTTCTCAGATTTTTTCTTAGCATATACACTGCTCTAGGCATGCATGCAACCTTCTAGAGCTCCAGGAATATGTCAAATCTCTTTCCAACACACCTACGGACAGCTTATTCTAGAGATCTTTTTAAATTCTTCTGTTAGCCTATTGTGCTCCAACTGTTAACCACCAACTCAGATGGTCAAAATATTGAACAATTGCCTCTGATTGTTTTTGACAGATGCCCCCAGGGAAAAGCCTATAATCACCAAGCTAGGTCAAGTAACAATAGCCTTGTTAACAAGAACCATCAAATAGGTAAAACAATGACAGTTCTCTGGGAATGGGTCTTTGGAGGAGGTCCAACTCCATAATGCACTTCCAAATGCTGTCAGGCTGCTGGTTTTCATCATGATTATGAGCTGTTGGTTTCTAAGGTACACATGTATATAATCTCCTGACCACCCTTCTACCTTTGAGAAAACAGTGCATCAGTAGGACAAAAAGAGCAGTGAGTTATGACATCCTGGTTATCAGGACAATGTGTAGGACCACTTTGTCTATAATGCATCAATGCATGAGTATTTGAAAGTAGGGACAGAAAAAGGAAAATACAACCTGTCACTTGAATGTTGCTAATTGTTTACTTTTAAAATTTTAATTTGATTTTTTAACAACCCTATAAGATATAGTATATTCTTTCAGATAATGAAATAGAAACTGTAATGGGTTAGCTAAAGTTTTAAAAATAAAAACATTTTGTTTTTACTATGTGCAGTCAATGTGCTATGCACCGTACATGCATTGACATTTTCCCTTCACAACATTCTGTGAAATAGGTATTATTACTATTATTCCCATTTTACAGATGAAAAAACTGAGGCAGAGAGAGGTTAAATAACTTGCCGAAGGTCTAGTGCAGTGGTCGGCAAACTCATTAGTCAACAGAGCCAAATATCAACAGTACAACGATTGAAATTTCTTTTGAGAGCCAAATTTTTTAAACTTAAACTATATAGGTAGGTACATTGTTATTAACTTAATTAGGGTACTCCTAAGCTGGCCTTTGCTAAAAACGTCCTCAATCTGAGGGGTCGACCTCAGTGAACGTACCCCCACTTCTTCTAACGCCACTTCTTCAAAATAGACTCGCCCAGGCTGAAAACTGACTTCTGCGCATGGGCCACAAAGTTTCAATCCCACTGTACGTGCGCACCCACACGTGGTATTTTATGGAAGAGCCACACTCAAGGGGCCAAAGAGCCGCATGTAGCTCACGAGCCGTGGTTTGCTGACCACTGGTCTAGTGGCAGAGCTGAGATTTGAATCCTAAGGAATCTAGATATAGAAACTAAATTATTTCCACTACAGAAATCTACATAGGATTGCAAGGCCACTTCTTTGGGACCACAAAAGATCACATATAAGATGTAGGAGTATTAAACTGTAAAATGAAAATCACAATCCAATAAAATTAGTTTTATGTCAGTATACTTTTTAATCCTGTTTTAATTGGGTAATGCACTTTACATTAAAATTAAGCAAACACTATCTAAAGACTGTAAAGCCCTGTAAAACTTTCCATTATCCTGGGATTATTTTTACAAAGCACATGAGTTTGGGTCATTTTCTATAATTCAGGAACCAATTTTCCTTGCATAAGAGAAAAGCTCAGGCATAAAGAGGGTAGTGGACTTCCCCAGAATCACCAGGGAATTCAGCTTCTGAGAAAAGTTGGGAACAAAACTGAGTTGAGGAGTAAATTCTCCACCATGTTCTTCCCACGCATTTTCTGCCATAGTAACTTACATCATAGTTTAGATGCCCAGCAGAGTACTGTCACCACTAGCTGAATTATGACAACTGCTGGAACTTTCCCGTAGCACAGAGAAGTGCAAACCAAATTCATACCACTGATTATCATCTAAAATTAGGTACAGATTTTTCAAAACAAAAGAACGCATGATTCATTTCTGGTCAGCCAGAATGCAGGAATATAGAAGAGAGTCGTGTTTTCTTCCTTCTAACCCCTCATCCTTACATGGAGACTACCTCCAAGCCACTTCACTTCTGTTCCCTGTTTTGGCTTTAAAATTAGAGTGGTCTCATTTCCCAGACTGATATTTTACTATATATATGAAACATCTTGTTTGGATTTGTTTTGACCTTTCATTTAAATTATTAAATATTTCAAACTCAACTAGAGTTTTCATAACTTTTTGGCCTGCCTTTAGAAGCCTTCATCATTAATTCTACAAAACTCTGATCTCAATTCCATCTCCATTCAATCCTCAGGTTTGGGGCTAAGTAAGCATTAACAATATTATTTATATGCTGACTTCATCACTGATTTTAATGGTTTTACATAAGTTTCTTCACAGTTCTAATTTGATTCCTTGATGCCTTTACATATAACTTCTTTGAATAGAATGCCCTTCTAATCATTGTTTACCCAGAAAATCAGTCAGCCTTTGAATTTTAACAGAGAAGTTGCCTCTGTATTTCACAGCACTTTTCGCCTCCATCATAATTGCACTTATCACATAATTTATTTACCTGTTTCTCCAAACAAGATGAGAATTCCTCTGAGGAAAAGAACTGAGATCCACTCAGCACATAACAACAGGGTCTGATGAACACAAAGAGCCCAATGTATACTTTAAAATTAGTCAATGATTAAAATCAACTTTAAAAACTCATCAATTTGGAATAATGGAGTTGTCAAGTCTGACTTTATACAAACTCTGAATTCCAGAATATTTTATTTAACAAGCAACTACATTTAAGTAAATACTTCTATTAGTGTCAAATATAGTAAACATTTTAAGATAAAACTTAAAACCTAATTAACCAGTAATATCTGGGCAAACGGGCTTCTAACAAGTCACAAATTTACATCCATTATAAGCTACCAGGTCATCCATGCAAAAGTTGTTTATATTCCAAAAAAAGTTGCTGATCTCTAATGGAAAATAGATTCTTTGGTTCTCCTGGGCATGTGGCTTAAGAAACTATTCATTTTGCTTGCATTCCAAAACCTTAATAATTGTTACAGAGTAATTATTTTTTCAATAGGTGTTATGGATTTTCTCAAAAAGAATCATATCCCAACAGAAATGTTCCACGTAAAAGGCATTGTGTTAAAATTATTTGTCATGATTCCATATGGTCTAATACTTTGTTTTGTATGATGAAAGTATATGGGTGGGCAAAAGTAGGTTTACAGTTGCAAGTACAAGAAAGTTTATTCCTGAATTATTATTTATCAATTATTTTATTATTTTCCATATGAACAACAGTAAACTTACTTTTGCTCTACCCTGTATTTATAAAATAATGGAAAAGCAAAAAGTTAGATTTAAGCATATTTGATCCCATACAGCTACAAATCTATTTTTAAGTGTCTAGCTCTTTAGTGAATCAATTCCAGTAAGGGATTAAAGAAAAAGAAAGAAGAAAAACAAAGGCAAAGTAATATAAACTTATCTGTTGCCAGGTCACTGAGGAAGTTGTCCAAGAATTTGAAGAATTTTAACCTGACAAGTAAAATTATGTTGTTCTGTCATAAAGTATCATCCCATAGGAAGCTTATTTGCTCTTTTGGGGTATCTGGATATTACTTTTAGGGTAGTGAGAGAAGAAGATACATTTTATTTCAAAAAATAGAATTTTTGTCTTTTTACTAAATAAATGATTTAGTGAATAAATGTCTTCGGCTTTACATGTTTGTTTTTCTGGTAGTATGGTTATCAGTACATGAAAAAAGATGGTATTATCACTTTCTATCTATTTATAATATATTAGAGGCCCGATGCACGAAATTGGTTCAAGAGTAGGCCTTCCTTCCCCCGGCTGCCAGCACTGGCTTTCCTCTGGCACCCAGGACCCAGCTTCACTTGCAACCCCAGCTTCATCCAGAAGGTCGTCTGGAAGGATGTCTGGTTGGACATCTAATCTAATTAGCATATTACACTTTTATTATTATAGATATTCAAAATAACCAATCAAAATATTGGTTGAGCATATTTTAAAAAGAAAAAAAATCACCTATAAGGTAGAAAGAGCTTAGATTTTTTTTTCTTGGGAAGAGTGAAAGCCTAAGAAATATGTTTTTGAAATCCTATAACACCAGCCACCTATCCAATCTGGTTTTCTTAGTACCTACTTTGGTTTGGGCATTTAGCATATTTTTTGTCTTCTCCCCATATTTATTGTGTCCTTATTACATTTATATTTTAACTTATAATTATAATTACAGCTTTTCAATTTATATTATATATGTGTCTGCAAGCTGTTGCAATAAATGTATTTTAATATGTCAACTGAATAAATAAAATTTGATTCTTACTTTTGCTGCTTCTGCTGATCATATTATATATTAATAATAATAATTGCTTTCTACTCACTGCAAAAAAGCAATAGTAATGTGAATGCTCTATTATATTTTCAAAAATTCAGAAATGTATGGGAAATAGTGGATAATTCAAATATAATTTTCATGAACTGTTAGTTCCTCAAAGTGTAAAAGCTCTTTGGAAATAAGAATGAGTTAGATGTCAATTAACAATCATTGTTAATTTTTCCTTATTCTCCAAAATTTTTTAATATAAATCCAAATCCCTTCTTTTAGGTTTGTTTGCTATTATGGATGCAGATCTAGATCTTCACACATACAGGATGACAATAATACACTACATTTATTACTCATCGCACATTATTAAACCCTGCTCAAATTCTACCTTTTCCCATGGAATTTTTCCACTTAAAAATCTCATTATTCATTTCTAGAACTCTAGCTATTCACTTATATAACACTAGTAATAGTGCAGCCTATATGTGCTTATATACATATGCTTATATCACTACAGATTTTATTAGAACTGTGGCTAGGGGCATGAGAAGTTTTCACACTTCTGAAATTTGTCTTTCTTAACATAGTTCCATGAATTTATTTTATTTATACTTTTATAATTTCTTAATGTAGAGCCATAGCTTCTTTCTAAATAATTAGACACTTTTTAGACTTAAGATTTTTTTGTTCTGCCTCACCTAGAAAGCAGAGATAATACCTAATGTGTCCTTAATAATTAAGCAACTCCCTAACTCTACCTGGGAACTGTTTAATCACAGTTGCCTACATGGAGATATTCATCTAACTCAACAGGAGAGTTTTCATATGCAGAGCAGCTTCCCTTCCGTTTCATCAGAAATGCTGCCATTTGGGCAGATGGGGGTGGTGAGCAGTGGAACCATTGATTAGTTGCTGACAAACCCTGAACTGCTGAAGGGGCCCTATGATAAATACTCAGGTGCCTTCAGCTAGACAACAGCTGAAGGGAGAGGAGTTATGACAACTGATTAATTCCAATGTTAGTCATTATATCTGCAGCTGCCATCAAAACCATGAATGTGTAAAATAATCCATACTGATAAAATTCATATTCAAACCATGGAAAATAGGTTATACCTCTCCTTCCTCACAATTCAAGTTATTTTATAAATTAAACACTAGTCTATACATTCATGTGAATAAAAATAATCTTAGTAACATTCCACAGGACAGTAAGCTGCATTTAGCAGTTCATTCTCTCTTAATTTCCATTTTTTAAAATGTTAATTGTCTATCAACTGTTGTGCATCCTACAACCTAAAGTGTGTAATTAAAGGTATACAAAATTGAAAAGAACTAATTGGTAGCTCAGACCTGAGGAGGCCTCAGAGGCCAGGCACCTGCACAGCAGATGGCAGCTCCGTAGCCTCACACTGCACAAAAGACTTATCGCAAGTCAGTACTTAAAGTGGCTATACACAGACGCAGAACACTGGCATCCTAACATTTACCCCCTAGGCAAGATGAGTCTGAGGCATTGTCTCTGGAATATTTACGACAGATGGTCATAGCAGAAATGTGGCTCTGGACTGAAAATTGGAATCAATTGATAGCCTGTAAATATGTTAAACACTCAGATTTCCTTGCCTATCTCCCAAGCAGAATTCTAACAGCCAGGCATAAAGCACTTAGCAGAATATCAAATACTTCTCTTCGGAGAAAGTCGAAAGTCAATAAGAACAGATAAAAGATCTCCACATATTTGGTCGTATATACTTAACTACAATCATGTTGGTTGCATGGCATCACTGGGTGCCTGATCACCTTTCTTAGTGCCTCACATTTAAACATAAGGAGGACTTGAGAGTAATCACTATTTGAGGAGAGCATTTCAACGAAGAATCTAAAATAACAAAAGAACAAATAAAAGTAATGGAGGGAATAAAACTTTTTCATCCTCCTCAGTGGGGGATGAAAAAGATATTGCACTCACAAAGCAGGAACAAGTTGCTGTGTGATTAGTTTTCTATTAGTGTATAATAAATTACCACACGCTTGTGGTTTAGAGCAATACACATGTGTTTTCTCACAGTGTCTCTGCTCAGGATCTCCCAGGTCTGCAGTCAGGCTCCTCTTCCAGGACAACTGGTTGGTGAAACAGTTCACTTTTTTGTGGTCAAGGACTAACATTCCTGACCTTTTGCTAGCCATAGGCCAGGAACTGCTCTCGTTTCCTGGAGACTACACAGCGGTGCCTTGCCAGGTGGCCCCCATAAGCAGTTCATTGCATGAGTATGACTTGCCTCCAGGAGTTCAGCTCTCCGCCTTCCTTCTTCCCAAACCTTTGGGTCCTCTTTGAAGAGCTCAACTGATTACCTCAAGCTCACCTACCCCAATCTCCCTTTTAACGAACTCGGTCTACTAATTAGCTACCTTAATTACATGTGTAAAATCCTTTTTCACATAATGTAACAGTCAAGGGAATAAGATACTACCATGTTCGTGGTTTCTTCCCACAATCAAGAGGTGGTAATTATATAAGATATGTACATGAGAGGCCATCTTAGAAATTTGCCCACTACGTTTAGGAAAAGGAAAAAAAATCATAAAACAGGAAATGATTCCTTTATAGCATAAAATATACTTGCTGAATAAATTGCAACAGAAGCTTTGAAAGATAGTGCTAAGGAAATAGAATGTGCAGAGAGACAGAAACAGGTGGGGGGGAGAGGACTATGAGCTAAAACTATGAGCAAACATTAAGAGACTTAGAAACTAGAAAATTCAACATTCAACAAATTGGAGTTCTCTAGAGAATAGAGAAAATTTAGAGGAAGAAAGTGTTATAAAAAAGAAACCAAGAGATTTTTTTCCTGAAATAAAGAATATGCATTTCTAATAGAAAAGGCCTACTAGTAAAAGCAAATAGACACAAAACAGATCCACATGAGAGCACACAATTATAAGATTTTAGTATACGAAGTAGAGAGAAGATCCTAAAGTCTCTGGAGATTTAAGAGAAAGAAGTCATGAACAAAGGAACAAGACATATTTCCCACAAGCAGCACTAAATGTTAAATGACATTAATATTCTGCAGCAAAATGCTTTTTGAAGTAAAACTCCACCCAGCCAAACCTATATCACTTGTCAGGGTAGAAGAGCATTAAGGCATTTTCCTGTAGACCAGATTTCTGAACATTTACCTCCCATGACATCCTGAGAGATCTTAAAAAGCATTCTCCAGAAAATTCATGAATAAATAAAAAAAAGAGAAAGATGGGACTTGGGAAATATGGAATTGAATCAGCAAGCAAGAAGAGAGATCTCAAGGTGACAGCTTTGGAACTACTAGAAACAGTCTAGACTATGGAAAGTGAATGGAAAGCTGCAAAGGGAAAGGTATAAATTAAAAATATTAAGAGCCATGGGTAGTGTGGCTTAGTTAGTTGGAGTGTCTTCCCATTCATGGAACAGTTGCCATTCCATTCCTAGTCAAGGTACATTCCCCGGTTGTGCTTGGACCCCCAGTCCAGGCAAACCCAATGTGTCTTTCTCACATCAATGTTTCTCTCTCTCCCTCTCTTTCCTTCCTCCCTCGCTAAAAATCAATTCAATTATTAAGACAGCAAATTGAGCATATGAAAAGTGAGGCAATTATCCTATCTAATAAAGAGTTAATATGCAAATTGACCATCACTCCAACACAAGATGGCCACCCCCATGTTGGCACAAGATGGCCAGTAGGGGAGGGCAGTTGTGGGCAACCAGGCCAGCAGGGGAGGGCAGTTAGGGGTGACCAGGCCAGCAGAAGAGGGCAGTTTGAGGTGACCAGTCCAGCAGGGGAGGGCAGTTGGGGGGGGACCAGGCCTACAGGGGAGGACAGTTAGGGGTGACCAGGCTTGCAGTGGAGGACAGTTAGGGGTGACCAGGCCAGCAGGAGAGGGCAGTTAGGGGCAATCGGCCAGCACGGGAGCAGTTAGGCATCAATCAGACTGACAGGGGAGTGATTAGGGGGTGATCAGGTTGACAGGAAGAAGCGGTTAGAGGAATCAGGCAGGCAGGCAGGCAAGCGGTTGGGAGCCAGCAGTCCTGGATTGTGAGAGGAGTGTCTGACTGCTCATTTAGGCCCATTCCTGGTAGGATCGGGCCTAAACGGGCAGTCGGAGGGGTCCCAGATTGGAGAGGGTGCAGGCTGGGCTGAGGGACACACACACACACACACACACCATGCATGAATTTTGTGCACTGGGCCTCTAGTTATACAATAAAAACATTTCAAAAAAAGGTATTTCTAGTACGTGGAACATTACTTTGACTCTGAAGGAGATGTATTTGCATAAACATAATGATGAAAGCAATGATCATTGATCTAATTCCAGTGTTTGGAGGGACAAAGTTGGGAGGAATGGAGACATGGTAGAGAGATTTTAAAAAGCTAAATCTTCATTTTTATTATAGAAAGTCAAATGATAGAATCTAAAAACCATCAATCAAGAAGTAATCTTAGAAGCATATTATTTGGAAAAATACCAGAAGAAACAGCTGAGTCAAAACTTTGCTTCTGAGGAATGGGACTAGGATGGGAACAACTCTTTTTCATTATTAGCTTTCTGTTACTATTTGATTTATTTTAATAATGTGCTTTATTTAAAAATGTTTTAACCATATAGAAGCATCTCCATTAGCTATGAATTTTGGGTCATAATTGAATTTAATTTATTATTTTAGGAAAAAACAATATTGCAATGTTTTCTTAAATAAACACAGACAGCTAACCTTTTAACATGCAAAACTTTAGTTTACCATCCCTGTCAACCTGACAAATTGAAACTCCTTGATTTTTATTTTTTCTAGTGCTAATTATTGCCTGCATATATTTTTATTAACTATATTTTAAAAACCTACATTTATAGCACTTGGAAAATATTAAAGCATTTTAACTTATCTGATATTGGTTATCCTTCCAATAACCTTGTAATGAAGGCAGAGTAAATACTCATTAAACATTAATATGAATTATTAAGTATTTATCCTATTTTATAAATTAAGAAAACTGAGGTTCATAGAGTGAAGTAGATATTCAGAATCATGCTTTTCCTAGAACCAATATTCTAACACTAGTATAATGCATTTTCCATCACACCATTCCTTTTCTTATTAGGATACAATATTTTATTTTACTTTGGTATTTCTATATCAAGTCCCATTTTGATAGTCATGGTATGTTGTTTGGTATTTCTTTATTTCAAATACAGTACTACGAATATAGTAGTTTTATATTACTATTTAAACTATTTTTAAAATAGGTTATATTTTAAAACTTTTTAACTATATAAGCATGTCTACCAATGTCATTGGGAAAGGAAATTCCTTTGTTTTTATATAACTGTAGGTAGAAAATATTTTTAAATAAATATATATAATGCATTTGTAATATTACTTTTATTTTGCCTCCAAAAAAAGTTCATGAGTCTACATTTACTGTAGAAGGTTCTTCAATGTAAATATACACCATGCCTCTTAAAGGAAATGAAAACACCCAAAATATCCACATCTGAAAGTCAAGAAAATTAAGCAAATATTAGCTGACTGGCCATTCCTCCAGTCCTCCATGCTCCCTTTCAGAAAACCCCAACCCCTCTCACCCTGTCCTCAGGATATTCTGAGAGACTGGGACTGAGAGTTATTGGCGCTGCCCTTAGAGAGCTGCCAGGTTTGAGATTGCCTTTGGAGTCATGTACCTTCTCAAATGAACCCAGACAGAAGAGAGATGAGAAGTAGACACCAGTCATGGAAAGAAAAGATTATAACTTCAGCAGAAAGGAAACATAGTTTATTCATTCTCAGGCAAAATCAGTTAGGGTTTGCAGTGGTCTTGAAGGCATCCCAGCATCACACAGGCAGCCAAACACAAGCACATAATGATTCCGAAATGAATTCCTCAGGCTCTGTAAACTAGTTTTAGATACAAAATACACACACACACACACACACACACACATGCACACACATGCACACACACACATATTCCCAAAATTTAGCACCTTAAAGGAAGTGGGCTTGCCAACTTATAAAGAATAGATAAATTAATTTTGTTTCACTTTAATTAAGTGTGTTTAATATAACTCTGGCAATATTTCTGTCCAGTGTCTCAGCTATTTCCAGAGTGCTAGGAAAAGTGAAATATGCCAACAAAGCCATCCAATATAATAAAAGGCTAATATGCAAATTGTCCTCTCAACCTGGAGTTCGGCCCTCCAACCACCTGCAGCCCCTCCCCCAGCCGGCCTTGCCCAATCTGATTGACCCTGATCAGGGAGGGCTGGCTGGACCCCACCTGTGCATGAATTCATGCACTGGGCCTCTAGTATTATATGAAGCTAGTCACTTGTGCAGTAGTTGCAAACAACAACAAATGCTATCTAGAAAGCTATCTCCCTATTTGACAATCATTTATTGGACAGCATAATGCTTGCCCTCAAGAAGTTGTCTAGCAAAGAAGAAAGGATTATAACTTAAGAAAACAATACATCCCTGGCAGGGTGGCTCAGATGGTTGGAGCATTGTCCTGTTCACCAAAAGGTTGTGGATTCCTTCCTGGTCAGAGCACACACCTAGGTTGCAGATTTGATCCCGGTTGGGGTGGGTATGGGAGTCATCTGATCTATATTTCTTTCACATTGATATTTCTCTCTCTCTCTTTCTCCCTTCCTCTCTCTCTAAAAATAAATAAATAAATAAATAAATAAATAAATAAATAAATAAATAAAATGTCCTGGAGTAAGGATTTAAAAAATGCAGTTTGTATGAAAGAGGTTGATCCTTGGCATGAGCACAGCTGAGCAGAGCTTGTGTTTTTGGTAGGAACATGGAAATCACCCTCATGGAAGTGGCTTTGAGCTGAATTTTAAAGGTGAAATAAAAGATTACTTGATTCCAAGTTGGGTGGAAGAGAACAGCATGGATAACTCTAGAACTGAATGTAGTGAGCATAACAGAAAAAGTCATCCAACGTAGTGTAAATGGTAGGATTTCTTTCCATTATAAACACTCCATGAGTAGGAACCTTAGAGCTGGTGCACCTGCTCAAGGAGCTGATGGAGAATTCAGCTCCTTCAGCTTCTTTCTCTCCCAATCTAAATGGGGTGCTTTTGTTGTTTTGGGGCACAAGAAGGCTGTTCTACCTCCAGGCATCATGTCTTCATTTTAGTCAGAAAGAAGAGGAGAAAGGGGAGGGGAAAGAAGGAATATGACCCTCCATCTGTTTGTTTTTATTAGAACAACTAGAGGCCCAGCGTGCACGAAAACATGAGTGAGTAGCTTGCTTCCACTTGCCTCATCTGGCCGCCCAGCCCATCGCTGCTCATAGCTCATGCCCCACCCTCTGCTGCTCGTAGCCCTCCACCGCTCATAGTTCTCCACCACTAGTAGCTCAGCCCCACCCCTCCTCCGCCCGCCAGGAGAGCCACTGCTCATTTGGTTGTGACAGCACTACAGCGTCATGACCACAGGCCTTTTATTAATATAGATAGTTTTTCCAGAAGTCCTATTAAGCAAGTTAGTCTAGGAAGGTATTTTTAATGTGGCACATTGCCTCCCCAAACAAAAATGAGTTTGTGCTGGTAAGAAGGTAGATATTGCATAAGAAACTACACCAGAATTTCTACTTCTAACAAGATAAAGTAGTTATATTTTTCCTGATTTCACCTACTAAGTATTACTAAAGACCTTGGACATTATATATAAAACAAACATAAGAAGATTCCAAAAGATGAAGATAAGGTAGACTGACTAGGGATCTTTGAGGAACCATATGGTAGTGAGTTCTCTGGTTTTGATTTTTGCTTCACTTTAACAAACTTTCAGATTAAGAAACCTGCAACCCAGGCATGCCAACAAGTGAAGACAAAAAAAAAAGGCATCAACAAAAATCTTTAATCAAAAGACGAAGAAAGGAGCAGCCTAGCAAGACAGAAAACTTTTAGACCATAACTACTCTACTTCAGTCAAACACACAGAGAAAATGATGGCCACACTTGCAGACATACAAGCAGAGGCCAAATGGGGAGCTTGGATTACCACCCTATGAAACTATGAGGAGATACTATACCAGTCCACTGGGTGATGTCGACGAGGCCAGGTATGAAGCTGGAACTTACAGCCCTGCCTTCTGGTACATCTCTCATCTTCTCCTTCCTCCCTTACCACCATCAATAAAGATCACATGGGAAGCCTGGATTCCAACATTACCTCATACCTCCTCTCTGCTAGGTTAGGGTCAGAGGAAGCCTAGTGGAGAAAAGGGGACTTGCAACATCCCCCAATGGTAACAAGATCACTCACAGTGTCACTGGAGAACACTTGATGAGCCAGAACGCCCACTCCTGCCTGGCAATAATGAAGAGCAACCTCTTTCTCTTGGGTGTCAATTGAGGCCACTAGAGAACCTAAACTTCTCCTCCCATCTGATAGTAATAAGCTAGTACCCGCCTTCCCTTTCCCCTGAGGAGTGGTGTCAAAGAAAGCTGGCTAAAAGCAAACATTTTAAATGTGTCAGTGACTCATAATATGAAAGTGTTCAGGTGTCATTTAAAAGTCACGCATCAGCCCTGGGTGGGTCTCTCCATTGGTTGGAGCATTGTCCCATAAACCAAGAGGTTTGGGGTTCCATCCCAGGTCAGGGCATGTAAGGAAAGCAACTAATCAATGTTTCTCTCTCACATTGATGTTTTTTTTCTCTCTTGTATTCTTCATCTCTCCCTCCCTTAAATCAACAAATATATCCTCAAGTGAGGATTAAAAATAAAAGAAAGTATTTTTAAAAATGAAGTAAGTAAAAGCCACTCATCATACCAAGAACCAGGAATGTCTTAAACTGAATGAAAAAAATATATAATAAAAATGTTAATATCAAGATGACAGGGATATTAGAATTATCTAACAAGTTTCAAATAATTCACTGAGAAATCACAAACATTGCTTGAAACAAATTTTAATAAAAGAAAACTTCAGCAAGAAATAGAAAGTCTCTGCAAAGAAATAGGAGATACAAATAGACCACAGTGAAAAAATTTTAAAACACATATCATAACTGAAATTAAGGGCTCAGTGGATGCACGCTAATGCACCAATTAAAAGACAGAGATTGTCAGAGTAAATTAAGACACAAAAACAAACTATGTGTTGTCTGTAAGAAACTGACTTCACATATAATAATTTAGGTAGATTAAAAGTTAAAGGGAAAAGATAGCTTGTGTAAATATTAATCAAAGGAAAGCAGAAATGATTATATTCATTTCAGTTAGACTTCAGAACAGAGAATTTTACCAGAGACAAAAAGGGACATTACATAATTAAAGGTGAATTCACCAAGAAGACATAGCAGTCCTAAGTCTATATGCACCTGCTGCAGCCTTTTGTGGCAGGGGTTCAGGATCTGAAGAAAGGTCTGACGCACAAATGAAAACACTAGACAAGAAATATGAATTTCGAAGGCATGGGGGCCAGGTGGAGGCCTGTCTCTTGAAGAGGCACACTGAAACCTGGCCTTATCCACTTTTTATTCAATTTTAGATACACATCTTTCCCTCAGTAAAGCACAGCAAACAGGTAGCAGACAGACTGTCTCTAAGGTCAATAAAGATCAGTAAAGATCAGTAAGGTTCAGTAAACATTTACTTTGAGGCTATTAGGTCAGGAAATTGATTTGAGCCACCACTGTCTCAACACAGCCCTGCTACTGCCCAAGGTCTATAGGCCTTCCGCGTTCCTTGGAGCACTCTTATGACAGTATTGGGAGAGTGGTGGCTTCCCACATGCACCAATCAGCAGAACTTAAAATATGTGAAGCAAAAACAGATAGAATGGGAAAGAGAAGTAGACAAATTCAGAATTATAATTGAAGACTTCAATACCTTTCTCTCAACAATTTACAAGTTAACTAGAAGCAATTGGTGAGATGTAGAACTCAGCACTACCAAACAAGATCCAATTAACATTTGTAGAACACTCCTCCCAGCAACAGCAGAATTCACATTCTTTTCAAATGTCTAAGGAACATAAACTGAGATAGATCATATGCTGGCCAGAAAAAAAACTTCAGCAAATTTTAAAGAAAAACTGTGTTCTCTGACCACATGGAATCAAACTAGGAAATGCCCAAACACTGGGAAATTCTACTTCTAGACACTGAAGGAATTACTCAATTCCTTTTTTTTCTTTATCAAGGAGAATAGTCTTCACACTAGAAAATTAAAACAAATATCACTTTTAAAAACTGAATTCAAAGATACAGGAGAAGATAGTAAAAAAAATCTAGTAGGTCCTTAGAGCTCTCAGAATATGACTGATAAATGGATGGATGGATGGATGGATGGAAGAATGGATGAATGGATGGATGGATGTTACCTTCACACTGTACTATTACTTTGTGCTTATGCTTCTTTTGTTCCCAGTTGTTGTTAAGTTTTCTGAAAGAGGGGTTGTAAGGAAAAATCTTGTCTCTTTATGTTTGCACCAATGGCTCAAACTAGTGGTAATTTTTTTATTAAAATTGAGTTAAATGATTGGTTAATTAATTTATCATTTAAATGAATTAGTTTCTAGACATGTATAATTCATCTATGAATGAACCAATTAAGGTTGACCTCTGAAGCCCTTCCATAAATGTTTCATAAATTACTTTACTCTCAACCAATCCCTTTTCATAAAGGACACACATGAAATAAGTGGAAAATAAGAAGCAAAGAGAAGAAGCCAAGCACAAGCATTTGTATTTAAACTTAAATTTTCCTAACAGTCGAATCATATGCAAACAAAATTATAGTCAATCATAGCTTATTATTTCAAAAAAGATACAAATCTCAAAGGGAAGTTGGGGGTGGGTGGGAAAGATATCAACCAAAGACCTTGTATGCATATATGCATAACCCATGAACACAGATAGTAGTGTGGTGAAGGCCTGGGGCAGGGGGTGGGGGTGGGCTAGAAGGGGTCAATGGGTGAAGAAAGGGACATATTTAATACTTTGAACAATAAAAAATTTAAAAAAATAATAAATAAAGATATTTCTGACCTTGAATTTAATATGAATATATCAAATGATATAACTGCCAAATAAAAGTGCCCTTCTCAGGATATGATGACAGAAACATATGGTTTGATCACAGGAACTGACAGTCTCAGCAGGCTCTGCTGCTCAGAGTACATGTGGAACATGGTGACCACTTTAGCACCTACATTAATAAACTTGGGTGTATTTTAGGGGAATGTGACCTAAATGGTTAAACACTGGTGAAATGAAATCTCACACTCATGAATTGTGTGACAACATAGCATAGAGTTTGTTTTTACTCCATTGTATCTGATTTTCACATATGGTCACTAGAACAACCAATTTAAAAGACCAGAGAGTTGGTGTGAACACTACTATTTATGCCTTTATCATAAAGAAATGTTAAATCACATACCTTAAAATGCACAATGTGAAGAGAGACAATTGTGATGATACAAAGATTTATCTCTTAATATTTATAAGTGGGAGACACTCAAGAGAAAAAAGACTAAAGTAGATGCATTTAACTTCAAGAAAATAATGACTTTTGGCATTTTATTACTGAGAGACTTTGAAATTTGAGTACCCATTCTCTGGTAAAGGAGTTATGCATCTCTAGAGATAAATTCTCAAGGTTTTCTAATATTTGTAAAGTGTTGGGGAAAATATGTGAGTAAACCAGTATTTTCCTCTTCAGTCTTTGAAGCACAAGAAAGAACTACGCCTAACGAGGTTCTTTTTGATGTATCAGCAGAAGATTTAAGAAATAGAGAAGAAAAGCAATTCATGCTCATGAAATTTTTAAAATAAAGGATCTCCTGAGAAGCATGTGACTGAAGAATTTCTCCCATCCACTTTGAGAAAATTGCTTCATGCACTGCTGACAAATGAATCAGATAAAGATGGAGGGAGACAAAAAGAAATGCCTATTGCTTTTGATAAAACTTGCTAAAGATGACTGAACTAAGACAAGGCACTTTAAAATTTCAGGTAATATTGCTTGATGAGAAAGACCTATTTTGGAGGGTAAAAAATGTTATTGTTATCTAGTACTAACCACCTGAGCCATTCTGGGAAAAGATACTTCATATTCCCAGATCCAGGGCTACTCAGCTGCAAGTAATCATAGGATTGCTATTACTGAGTTTCGTCCTTGCTGTGTTGAGTGCATTACCTAGCTTCCTTTTCTAGACTGATGAACCTGGGCACATTACTTAATTGCAATCTTCAGTTTTTCTCATTGAAGCAAGCTTGATGGTACTAGTGTAGCTGTGAAGATTAAAAGTGATAAGGTACTTCACATTTAGCCCAGTGCCTAGCATATAATAAGCATTTTATAAATATTTGCATATTATTATTAACTCTTGAATCATACACTAAAAGCGGACATTATTTAAGGATGGGGATCACACTGAAGCAATGGAACTAGGTTAGAAGCCAGGGTCATCAAATACCTAAATTTTGTAAACTATCTGACATGTTCCATTTCACAGACTGTACAGTATTTTGCCCACAGAATGATTTCATTTCCAGATTTTGAATTACATATCCTATCTAAAAGAGGGAATATGCTAATTGACCCTCATGCCATTACAAGATGGTGGCACCCACAGCCAATAAGGAGGGAATATGCTAATTGCTGCCCTGCCCTCAAAGATGGTGGTGCCCACAGCCAATAAGGAGGGAATATGCTAATTTACTGCCATGCCCTCAAAGATGGCAGCACCTATAGCCACAAGATGGCTGGCAGGGGAGGGCAGTTAGGGGCAACCAGGCCAGCAGGGGAGAGCAGTTGAGGGCAACCAGGCCAGCAGGGGAGGGAGTTGGGAGAGACCAGGCCTGCAGGGGAGGGCAGTTGATCGGTCCAGCAGGGGAGCAGTTAGGTGTGATGAGGCTGGCAGGGGAGTAGTTAGGGGGTGATCAGGCTGGCAGGAAGAAGCGGTTAGGGGCAATCAGACAGGCAGGCAGGTGAGCAGTTGGGACCCAGCAGTCCCAGATTGTGAGAGGGATGTTCAACTGCTGGTTTAGGCCCCATCCCTGTGGACATCCCCTGAGGGGTCCCAGATTGGAGAGGGTGCAGGCTGGGCTGAGGGACACCCCGCCCAGTGCACGAATTTTGTGCATTGGGCCTCTAGTCAATTATAAAAATAGATTTCAAAAACTAATTTCAATGTCCAGCTTTTGTTTAAAATGTGAAATATCTGATAATATTAGGTCTACTAACCCATATGGCAATCATCAGGGTAAAGTTGGAACTATTTTTTTTAGCAAAGGTTCTCAAGTTTGCCATGATTTTTACTTTTACCATTATCTCCATAACAATGAGAACAAACTAAATGCATGGTGCTTGAAAAGTTGTTTATCAACATTATTTTTTCTTAAATTAATTTCATAAGGGTTTGCAAACTTTGACTGAATTGTACAGACTGCCTCCTTTTATCAAAACTACCCAGGTCAGTGAAAATAAAAGTTGTTTTCAAGTGTGTGCCAGTTATTTAGATGCTATATTCGGTGCCATTATTTCTTTAAATAAACTCTCTACCCCTTCTTTTTCTTCTTCTTCTTCTGGAATTTCAATGGTTCTGATGTTGGTTCTCTTGATGATTTCTCATAGATCATGTAGACTTTCCTCACTCTTTTTCACTTATTCTTTTTTGTTGTTTTTCTCCTCTGTTTCTTAAAAGTTCCTATCTTCTAACTCACTAGTTCTCTCTTCTGACTAGCTATTCTGGTATTGATGCTCTCTATTGAATGCTTCATTTTATTCATTAAATTCTTCAGTTCCAGGAGAGCATTATGCTAAGTGAAACAAGCCAGTCAATGAAGGAAAAATCCCACATGATCTCACTCTTTCATGGATAATTAAGACCATTACAAACTTTTGAACAATAATAAATACAGTGGCAGAGCTGCCTCAAACCGATTGTCGGACTGCAGTGGGAAGGCCAGGGAGGGTTGGGGGACAGGAGGGAGGGGAATAAGAGATCAACCGAAGGACTTGTATGCATCCATATAACCATAACTAATGGACATAAGACACTGGGGGGGTAAGGGAGGGCAGGGGCTTGTCAAGGGTGGGGGGGAAAAAGGGACACTTATGTAATACCCTTTGTAATACTTTTAGCGAAAAAAAAAAAAAGAAACTATGCTTAAAATAACATTCACTAAACCTGAAGATGATTTTTATTTTATTTAAATAAATATCTTTTATTTTAAAATAAAAAAAAAATAAAAAAAAAATTCTTCAGTTCCAAAATTTCTATTTGGTTCTTTTTATTACTTCTATCTTTTTATAGAGAGATAAATATCTCATTTTTGTTTTGGTATTGTTCTCCTGATTTCATTGAATTATTGTATTCTATTTTCTTATAGCTTATTGAGTTTCCTCAAAACAATTATTTTGAGTTCTTTATCAGGTCAATCGTAGATCACCATAACATTGGGTTTGGTTACTAAGGATTATTATGATCTTTTGGTGATGTCATATTTCCTTGATTATTCATGTTCCTTGGAGTTTTGTATTGCTGTGCTCACATTCGAAGTAGCAGTCACCTCCTCTAATTTTTATTAGCCACCTTCAGATAAGAGTTACTTTTCATTGGTCCTACTCTATAACCTGTGGCTTTCTCCAGCCTTGTAAGGATACACCTGCTTCATGCTTCTTTCCCCCTGGTGGCATAACCCTTAAGTTTGTATGTGTCGTCTCTCAATTTTATAATGCACCAAGCTGGCTGAAGAAAACTTCTCTCTTTTTCCCAAAGGTGAGCTACATACAGCTCAAGATTTTTGTTTCTTCCTTGCTCAGAGACCCAGGCCTGTTTCTGTATATATTCCCTGTCTACCTGAGATCACTCCTACTGACACCCTCAGAAATATGCACAAGGAGCTGACATCGAATGGAGGAGGTGTGGCTTAGGCACTCTGGGCACTGGTGGTGACTATGAGCCAGATGGAGATATCCTCAACTGAGGTTTTCACAGAAGTTCATGGGCAGACTTCCCACCAGAGTCCAGACTGCAGTCAATAGAAAATGCATCCCTAAAATAGCCTCTGATAGTCTCATGGGCCTGTTTCACTATCTCTCCCTCCCCATAGTCATGGAGGCCCTGCTTTCATTTTCTGGGTGCTTTAGGACAGAAATGGATTTCTTTAGCAGCATCCCACACAGCTGGGGAAGGAGGCACTCATCACTGCTCCCCCTTTTCCTCATGGGAGAGCTCACCAGCTTCTTCTAGTTCTAATCTGTGCCACCTTGGTGGGAGTGGTGATGCTAGCACAGTTCCTTTAATGCACTCCAATGTGTTTAAACACACACACACACACACACACACACACTCACTTCTTTCTTTTTTTTTTTCCTCAATAGAATGCTGAAATTTCTCCTCTGGAAACGTAGACTTCTACAAAGACCCTCACTTATGGGTGTCTGCCCAAGTCAATGTTTTTAGTTGCTCCCAGACTACAGCTGAGCGTGGTGGAGCCAGGTCACAGGTTCCTGCTGGTTTCACACCCTGTGCTGGAGTCTGTCTGCCTAGTACCTGATGCACAGGTGGATGATATTCCTCCTAGGTGCCTTTGTTCATGAATGGATGCGAAAATATGGTTGTTAAAGGAGGGACAAAAACAAGAGATGTTTTATATGATCATGATGCTGATGCTACCTCCAATTAAATTGTTTTTAATGATCAAAAATCTTAACATCCCTTAGTCATATGAAGGACATGTCTCCTTCTCTACATATATTTTTATATTTATTTTAAATACTTTTTTATTGATTTCAGAATGGAAGGGAGAGGGATAGAGAGATAGAAATATCAATGATGAGATATGGAGGGTTTCTCTTTTCCGCATCCAGCGCAGCTAGAGAGCAGTCCCGTTCCTGAGTAGGGGCAGCTGGGGATTGAGAAAATGAAAGAAAGAGACAGACACAGAGATGGAAGAAAAAAGCACCTACCAAGAAAAAAGCGGGTGGGACCACTGCCCTCTTCTGATGGAGAGACAGGGATGTAGCATTGACACAGCATGTTTATTTTATACCCCAAATACCAGGAAGTTTCACCAAAGGTCAAGACAAAGGAGATTATGTGCATTCTTGGGTGGGCCCGAGTCCTATATATTCCTGGTGCTTGGCTGGATTTCCATAATAAAACCCACTCCAGGGCACCTGGGCAGAAATGAAGGTCAAGCTGAGAACACTTCTGCCTTTTTGGCAAGATGTGTTTCCAGGACGTGGCTTTGCCTACTGCCCTGGATTCAGCTGACAATTTATTAAAGAAATGCCCATGTGCCTTCCCAGGTGCTCTCTACAATGAGAGAGAATCATTGATTGGCTGCCTCTGGCACCATCCTGGGAATCGAACCCAGGATCCTTCAGTCCATAGGCCGATGCTCTATCCACTAGCCAAACCAACCAGAGCTTTACATATATTTTTAAATCATTCAAATAATTTCTCATATAACTAGTGTATAATCCTGTTTTAGGTTTTTTGTGGGTTTTTTTTTTTTCAAAAAATAGACTATAATTTATTGAGTAGTGTGCATCCTGAAGAAACAATGGATTTCTTCGTTTGCACAACATTTTCCCTTTGGAAAGCTAACTTTATTCACCTATATTTCTGAATGTTTTTTCTCTTGGAAGTAATACGTGAAACGATGCTGACATGCACACATGCACACACAGAGAAGAAGAAATGGGTCAAAATCACAGAAGATAATGGCAGCTCATTATATAAGCAGAGCACAGTGGGACATACTTGCTAACAGGCACACAGCTCAGTGAGACAGCATGTGTAAATCTTTACTGAGCTCTTTAAAAAATGCTATAAACAAAATCCAGATGTTTATTATTCTCTTTAAGTATAACCAACTTAGCATAGCTTTTATAATATAAAATCTCTAAAAATGTAAAAAGATCTTTAAAAGAGAAAGTAGTCCTAAGTAAGTTTTCAAATTGCTATTTATTCTTTAAAGATATTTATTTTTCAATCTGAATTAAATATCTATTAGGCATAGCTCTAGTCATTGTATAGACATGCATTATAGAAATAATTTAACACAGCAATTAAAAATAATTGTTTCTTCAACCCACTAAAATGTTACATAAAGTAAAATTAAATGATTTCCCTTGCCCTTGACAAAATTCTTATAGACGTTTCACTAAATCCCCCTGAGGTAGAAGCAGGGGAAACAAAGTTCTTTTTTTATTAATATAATTTTATTGTTGATTTCAGGGAAAGGGAGAGAGAGAGAGAGAGAGAGAGAGAGAGAGAGAGAGAGAGAGAGAGAGAAACATCAATAATGAGAAGGAATTATTGATCTGCTGCCTCCTGCATGCCCGGTACTGAGGATGGAGCCTGAAACCCAAGACATGTGCCCTGACCTGGAATCGAACTGTGACCTGCTGGTTCATAGGTTGATGCACAACCACTGAGCCACACTGCTGCTTCTTTCACATGAACAGCCTATTTAATTTTCTCCTCCTCTCTTGCTTTCATGTCCCCTCAAAGCATCTTCTAAGTTCTTTTGTGCTACTATGTCCTGTCTTCTTTAATTGCTAGCTTAATTCCTCCTTAGGTTAATTCCTCCCTAACTGCTTCTTGCCTAGCCTTCTCTTCTGCCCCATGATACTCTTGAACTCTGTTCTAAACCTCTTTCTATTTCTTTACCTTATTTGAAACCAGACAACATAGTGTTTCTCACAAATGGACTCCTATGCAACTCACTTTACATCTGGCATATTGTTGCCACCATCATTCAATGACTTCTCTTTTGAAATTGATATAATTTAAATAATCTACTCATTTCTTTATCTAATTCATTCTCCAACCTCCAGGATACTGTTAAATTCTTCTGTGATTTATACCTGTGGCAAACAGGTTATATTCTTGTTGCTGTTGGTGGTGGTGGTACTGCTACTAGAGATGACATAGAAATTTAATTTTTTTTTACTCACAACTGTATTCCTAAAGAACCTCTTAAAGTTCTAGCTTCACAATTTTTTACCTTCCACGGTGACTTTTATCTTTATTATTCTTCAACATTTCAACCTCCCTATTAAAGCCATTCAACAACCCAAAATTTATATCTTCAGGACTGTGAACTCAGACCAAATCCTTGTGTGATAGTCAAAACATTGAAAGATGTCCCTACCACCTCTGGAATTCCTACACGTTTGATCTTCTGCCATTCCCCCATGAAAGTTCCCAGCTCAGGGTACAATTCAGCAACTTTTTTCTCTGCCGCCACTACTAAACTGTCCCACACTTGTAATGAATCTTTTCCCGAAGACATTGTACTTATCCATTTTGGGTTTTTACCTGCTATTTTGCAGAATTGCATCAGTATGTTGACTCCCTTATAATTTCATTCAGCTCTCATTCCAAACCTTTTTAAGTCTCTTGAGCCTTTTGGCTCTACTCTGTCCTAATTTAAAACAAACTGCCATGAATTCTACTCTACCAAGAAGAGTAGAATTCATGTGAGCTTCCTCATCTTTCCTCTTCTGCACCTTAACATTTTTCTGTATCCACACTCTCCTTTATTTTAACTCTGTTGACTTCATGAATTAGTTTCTGGTCTCTCATGAGCTCCATAGGTTAGGCAACATGAGGCTAAGTAGCCACTGCAGCGAGCTTCTATCGGATGGCTTGGGGCTCACACAGGTTTGCCAATTTAGCAGGCAAGGGATCTGGAATAAATCAGCCAACAGAGGTTGCAAAGAGGGAAGGAGAGAGTGAACAGAGCTAAGGGACAGCAGGAGTCTTCCTCCAGCCTCAGCTTTAGGGAGACAGATACAAAAACCTTTCAAAACTTGGAGTGGGATATAGTGGAGAGGGTTCCTAAGACATATTTGTTCTCCTAACATGCTGGAAGTTGTAGGCTGTTGGGGAGCACAAGAAACTTGGTTGGAAAGTTGTAAGGAGGACATTCTGAGAAAAGGGAAGTGTGTGGAAGGCCGCGTGCTCTGTTTATTGGAATTCCGACTTAGGGGAGACTTAGGGGAGTGCCGAAGGCGGCGCCCCTAATTATTCCTTGACCTTTCCACACAAGCCTGTGCATGTGCAGGCCCCTGGGGTGTTTACTGGAATTCTTATGCTTAATCCCTGGGTGCCTTTGCCTAGAGGCACCCAGGGATATTCAGTAGTTCTAAATTACCTTACCTTTTTGTATGTTAGTCAACTGGAGTAATGGGTTCTTGGTTTCCCAAAGGGACATAACACATATTGTCTCCTATAACCTGCCCCTCCCCTTTCCCATCAACCACTGAGCAAACACAGGTGGTTTCTTTGGCATGATTCAAAGGATTTTCTTTAACTTAGTGTGCTGGAAGGATTGTAAGGTCTGGAGCAGGGGTCCTCAAACTACGGCCCGCAGGCCACATGCAAATACACATATTGTATTTGTTCCTGTTTTGTTTTTTTACTTCAAAATAAGATATGTGCAGTGTGCATAGGAATTTGTTCATAGTTTTTTTTTAAACTATAGTCCGGCCCTCCAACGGTCTGAGGGACAGTGAACTGGCCCCCTGTTTAAAAAGTTTGAGGACCCCTGGCTGGAGTCTCACACCCAGGATTTGTAATCAAGTTCTACTGAACCACCTAACCAGGTAAGCCGGGTTTCCCTATAGGACAGCAGTATCTCCTTCATAGGATCGTTTCAGATATCGAGTCAGATTACTGTGAAAGGACATTGTCAATGGTCAAGTGGCATTCAAATGTTAGCAAGAGGTAGCAGGTTCCTAAGGTAAAATACAGCAGAATAAGAGAAACTCCCAAAGTCTGGAAAATGTACTACAGGAGAAAAAGACAAAAACTGCGAGTCTTTGACTATATACAATTCAAAACATTCTTCTGGGCAAAGTTAATGAGATTTGAAAAAATAAGTATGATTCCTTCTTTATTTTCACTCAGTGTAAGAAATGTGCAAACCGGTCAAAATTGCCTTGAGAAGACCAAGGGATTAAAATAAAAAATCAGCTGGTTCATGGGCTCTAGCTCTAAGGAATCTGGCAGCTTCCATCCCCTAATCAGTGGTAAAACTACTAGTTATATTACAGTGAAACTTCAGTTCTCAAACCTAATTTGTTCTGAAAGGCTATTTGAGAAGTAGTTTGTTCAAAAACCGAATCATTTTTCCCATTAGAAATAATGTAAATTGAATTAATCCATTCCAGACCCGCAAATGAATCACTGTTTTAACCTTTATTATATACTGTACATGTCTAATGTACTCTTTAATCTATAAATAAACACCTCTTTTCTTAAATTTATCAAACCAACCCCTACTAGCCTTAAGCAATTTTTTCATATATCACTGACTCTGAAATGCTATCACCAGGTAACTGCTTTTCATTTATTCAAATTCTCTTCAATTGCCTGTGATTGTTGTTTTGTGTGCACATTCACACCCTTAGCAACATCAGCACTCTTGATGGCCTCTTTATATTTTAAAATTGTACTAATAGTTGATTTGCCAGCAACAGAAACATTCTCTCCTTTATTGTCTGAGAGAAGTCTTTGGTCATGTTGAGCTATGAGCATGAAAGGGTTGTCAGGTCAAAAACTGAAGTTCTGGTGGATAACCAAGACATCCCCCCCCCGCCAAGTTGTGAACAACTTGGTCTAAAACCGAATTGTTCAATTGTTCGAGATGGGAGAGTTTGAGAACTGAGGTTTGATTGTATTCTGAAATTTTAATGAGTTCTCCCATAGAGAAATAACAATACTAATAGCTGGAAGATTCCGGGCAAACCACTTATTGTCTCAGATCATGGTTTCCTCATATGAGTAAGGGCAGGGAGGGACTCATGATGTTTCTTCAAGGACTAAATTGCTGTTACATAGAAACCAAGATCTTGCAAGTAAATATAGGAATTTAATATTTATACTATGATATTCATAATGGTAGTATGCATATTTGGCAACTAAAGTTTAAAATGATTTAAGCTAAGAATTGGATAACACTTTCTCTTTGAATTTTCAATGTTGTTCCCCACCCCCCCAAAAATAGTCTTTTTCAGAAAAATCAAGGTGTACTTTAAATATTTACAATTTAAAATATATCACTAGATATCAAATATTAATTTAAAAAATAAACATATAAATTGAACTTAACTTTTATTTCTAAACTAGAGGCCCAATGCACGAAATTCATGCAAGGGTCTCAGCCCTGGCAACCCTGGCTGCCTCATGGCCCCGCGGCCCTGCCCCCCACCCACTGTCATTCCAGAAGGTCGTTCCAGAAGGTCCTTCAGGAAGGTTGTTCCTCCGTCCAGTCTAATAAAGTCTAATCCTTTATTATAAAGGATTACTAAATTATGTTTTTAATTGGAATTATTTTCAAAATTCCTTTTCAAGAATTGTCATTTAATGAGGCTTTATATATACGACATTTTAATTTTAATTACCGTGATTTTATGCATGATAAATTAGATGATTACAGAAAAAAGTAATATTTTTATAATCTTAGAAAATATAATCTTACAAATTACCAAATATTGCTGTCATGATTCATATCTGAAATCTATCCACTGAAAATCCATAAAATTGAGGTTCTTATATTTTCATGTTTTGATATTTATTTATGATTTCTAAGGAGAAATGTGTTTTAATTGCAAAGGCAAATGTTGGTTTGGATTTTTAAAACATCAAAGTGAAAATACATATGTAATATGAATGTAAGTTTTTCTCTGAACTTTAATAAAGTATTATAGCTGGACTTCTTTACTTTTTGTCCAGTTATTTGTGGGAAACTACCCAGAGTTCCTTCAGAAAGCCCCATCATCTTTCAAATGACTTATATGCCTAATATGCAAAGTGTCCTTTCAGGAGTTTGACCAGAAGTTCGATCACTTACTATGATGTGTGTTAACCACCAGGGGGTGGCGTACAATGAAGGAAGGCCCCAGCCGGCAGCTGGCAGCCGCTAGGGACCCTATCCATGCACGAATTTCATGTACTGGACCTCTAGCTAAAATGTAAATAAGGCTTATGTAGAAGAGCCTTTGGTATCCTAAAGCAAACAAAAATGTTTGTTTCATCCTGCACTGGATTACCAGTAGACAAACAATACATGTATTTAGAGTACCAGAAAACAGGAACAGATATATAATTCATATAAATATTGAAATATACTTAATATTACAAAAATGGAAAAATATACCTCTATTGTCCTTTCTTGCAGCTGTGATAGAATACAGTATTGAATGTGTATGTACATGAGGTTGAAAAAGAAATGAGACAGAGATTGATTCTGTGCCAGCTTTCAGAAAGCTGCTGACCTTGTTCTCAAACATCCTTCCTTTAAGAATTCTTGTTTCTTGTCTCATTCATTTTCTTTCATTCCTTCCTAGAAATATAAAGACTATAGATTCATAAAATAAACTGTCAGAGAGAAGATTTGTATGTTACACTTATATTTTCAGGAGCTATTGAACACTGTGAAAATATAAGTAAAGTGTAATCAAGTAGAAGCAGCAGAAAATGTTCTCAGTAATCTGTGGAGATGACTTGTAATTTTCACAAATTAAAGAAGGAAAGATTTCTACATATCTCATGGTGTGTATAGAACTCCTAGGTAAAGACAATTTAATTCCAGTAATGTTTTTGAAAGGCAACAAGACAGTCTGCACATTTTTCTTTAATTATAAGTTTGTACTTTGGAATGATTTTTTAAAAAATACTCACCCAAGGATATGTTTTGCTGATTTTAGAAGGAGGGGGAGAAAGGTAGGGAAAGAGGGAGGGAAGATGAAGAGGACGAAAGAGAGAGAGAGAGAGAGAGAGAGAGAGAGAGAGAGAGGCAGCAAACTATAGAATTGCCACATTTTCCCTTTACTGAGTGGACATTAAAAATCAAGTGAGCATTTTTTTTTTCTGTTTATGCTGAAGAATTATAGAAAAACTACAGGGAGGAAAAAAAGCCCACAAAAACTCAAACTTTATTTTCTGCTAGGGAAAAAGATAAATATAATCTCATATAATCTTCAGATTCCAAATTAAATATTACAGCTGATATGGAGCAGAAAGTGAAAAAAAGGAGAATGGAAAGACACAAAGATAAAATGCCAACAAAACTCAGGGAATGCCAGCGGACTGCACTTCTGCAGACAAGAGGCTGCCCTGAAATAAATAGTGCAGCGCCTACTGATAGCACGTAGAGGATCTGCGGTTAGCAGGCCTGGAGGCAGAAAGTGTACATCAAACTTGGTGGGGCGGGGGGGGGCTGTGGGGAGAGTCACTGTCATATAGTGCTGGTGGATACAAACTATGAGGACAGTATTTGAAAATGTATCAAAAATCCAAGTCAAATGTCCTTTGATCCAATAGTGTCACTGCTGGGTATGTATCATGCAGATACATATAACGAAACCACAAGTACTTGCATGTATAAAGAATTCATTTTAAATGACAATAGCAATAAATTAGAAATAATCCAAGTATCCATCTGTAGACCATTACTTGATGAAAATGTAATGCTTATCCATATGTCATATTATGAAGCTATAAAAGAAATAAGGAATCTCTCCATAAACTACAGAGTAGGGCAAAATTAGGTTTATAATTGTGAGCACGTGAAACAGAGTTTATTCTTGTATTATTATTTATTAACTATTGTATTTTCCATATGAACAATGTAAACCTACTTTTGCCCCACCCTGTATACTAAGTTTCTCATGTTATTTTATTAAAGGGGGGAAAGTAGGTGCAAGAATCACTCCAAAGAGAGTGAAATACTTAGGTATAAATCTAACAAAACATGCACAGAATCCATATTCTCTAAATTATAAAATGCTGGTGATAGAACAAAAAGAAAACTAAGTAATTTACGAGGCATGACATATTTGTGGACTGCAGATTCCACATAGTAAAGATGCAATTCTCCCCATATTGATCCATAGATTTAACACAATCCCTGCCAACATCCCATGGTTTTCTGTAGACATAGACAAGCTTATTCTGAAATTTATGTGAAAAAGCAAAAGAATAGCTATTTTGCTATTTTGAATAGCAAAACAATTTTAAGAGAGAAGGATAAAATGGAAGAATTACTATGCTCAAGATTATGGTTTACTATAAAGTTACAGTATTCAATACTTACTATAAAGCATTCAGTAGTCAAGGCTTACTATAAAGCTATAGTATTATAAAGTTACAGTATTCAAGCAATGCTATTGGTAGAGAGAACAACATATATACTGGTATCAATGAACAGAATAGAGAACCCAGAAATCACCCCATTCAAATATAGCCAACTGATTTCTGATAAAGGCACATAAGTGATTCAATAAAGGAAGGATAGTCTTTTACACAAATGGTGCTTGATCAACTGGACATCATAGGCAAAAATTTGAAGGTCAACCTACAACTCACACTTTAAGCAAAAATTAACACAAATTGGGTTACAGATTTAAATATAAAACTATAACATTTTTAGAAAAAAATGATCAAAGAAAATGTTCAGGACCTAGGAATAAAAGAGTTTTAGACTTGACACCAAAAACACAATCCAGAAAAGAAAAAGAAAAAACTGAAAAATTGGATCTAATCCAAATGAAAAACTTCTACTCTGTGAAAGTCCATAGGAAGCCCATACATAAACTAGCAACAGATGGGAGAAAATATTTTCAGACTACATATCAGACAAATATCTTATATTTAGAGTATGTCAGGAACTCTTAATATCCAACAGTAAAATAACACAAAAACAGATATCCAATTATTAAATTGGCAAAGATATTTCACCAAAGGTAAGATACAAATGGCAAATAGTCACATGCTAAAATCACTAGGCATTAGGGAAATTAAAATTAAAACTTCATAAGATATTGCTGTGCATCTATCAGAATAGCTAACAGACAAAGTAAGTGCACCTGGTAAAAGAGTACATTCACTCTGGAAAATAGTTTCATAAACCTAAACATGCACATGCCACATCACCTAGAAGTTTTACTCTCAGGTATTATCCCAGAGAAATGAAAACTTATCTTAAGAAAAAACTCTGTACACAAATGTTCATAACAGTTTTATTTGCAGTAGCCAAAAATTGAAAACAACTCAAATGCTCTTCAATAGGTAAGTGGTTAAACAAAGCATGGTACATACTTATTGTGCGATACTGCACACCAATCAAAAGGAACTAGCTATTGATCCATGCAGCAATTTAGACAGATCTCAAGGGGAATATGCTGAGTGAAAAAGCCAATCTCAAACGATATGCACTGTATGATTTCATATATATAACATTTTTGAGATGGAGAACAGATTAATGGTTCTCAGATTTCACTAATTTTACATAAGCACGTGTAAAATGCTTGAAATCTGAATATGCTCTATCAATTGTACTAATGTTACTTTGCTGGTTCTGATATGGTACCATATCTATGAACATGTTACCAATAGAAAAACTGGATGAAGGATATAGGGACTGCCCTATACATTTTTGCCACTTTCTGCACATTTATTTCCCAAAAAATTCAACTATGTGTAAGCCTATGTGTATAATATAGTACATATTGTTTTGTGGGAAGGGGGCAGAGAAAATAATATGTATATTTGGTTTTGCTAATGTATGCAAAATGGAACTTCAAAAGGATCCTAATAACTGTGGTTACCTGAATGGTATAGGTAGGGGGAACTGTAGCAAATAGGAGACAGGTGTAGAAAGAAATAACATTTTTTTTTTAGAGAGGACAGGAGAGGGAGAGCCAGAAACATCAATGATGAGAATCATTGACCAGCTGCCTCCTGCACGCCCCCTACTGGGAATCAAGCCCGCAACCCGGGCATGTGCCCTTGACTGGAATGGAACCCAGGACCCTTCAGACCCCTCAGTGGATAGAGACCGATGCTCTATCCACTGAGCCAAACCAGCTAGGGCAGAAATAACTTTTTTTTAAACAATATTTTGAATCGTGTTAACCTATCTTTTGTTTTAAAAATTAACTTGTTTTTATTCTAGGCATAAAAATAATTATAATAACCATATACTATCTCTACCATTCTAAAAGAACATTTAACACCAAAAAGAAAAAAAAATAAAAATGACATAGCCTTGTCAGGTAAAGTTTAATTAGTGTTACCTTACAAAGAGTTTGCATTGTCATTGTTATATATCTTATTTTCGTTGTTTTTAAGGAAATTTGACCACTGGTCAGTGCTTGCCTTGAAAATGACACTGCATTAGCTCACATCAATTTTACGCAGGTGCCAGAAGGAATCTCTCCCTTTTTGGTTTGCAGTCCTGTGGTTTCAGCATATGCAAAGCATTGTCCTCTTGGACTTGAGAAAGAGAAAACAACAAAGGGATCCTTTTGGTAACCTCTACACCTCAGAATAGAGCATGCCTTTCTGTGCTTTAGTGTTTCTTGGGAAACAGAATTGCGTGGTGCTATTTGTACATTTCCCAAAAAAAGAAAACAAAGACCAAGGAAAATGCCAATGCCAAAACTCAAAAGAATTCTTGAAAATAGTCAAGAGCACATGAGGGGGCCTCAATAAAAAATGCACAGGCAGCACTTAACCACAATTTATTAATGCCACATATAAAAGTAAAATGACAGCCACCTCAGATACTAATAGAAATCAATAAATGTCAATGTGTGGAGTGCTGCTATGATGGAAATCTCTGCTTCTTTATTCATCTGCTAGAACGGAGAAGAGAGAAAGGTGGTGAGTTGGGCCAATAAAATATTAAAGATAGGCTGAGGTTATCCACATTCGAAAATGCATTATTCTGCTAAGTTAAAGAGCCATTTCTCTTTGCAGCTAAATGTTATCTATCAAAGTTTATTTTAATGTTAGCTGCCTATACATTTACTTTCCTCCATTGCTTCTTTCAATATATTTACAAGGCAGTGATCAGTTTAGCCGATATTTATAGGAGACTATGAAAGCAACGTTAAAAGCTCTAAGTTAATAAAATTTTTAAGTACGCATGGGAACACACAATTGTGTTAGCAATTCAGCAACCCAGTGTTATTGGGGGAAGAAGGATGTCTTGAATTTCAATGAAAGCAACCCAGTGAGGCCAAGCAGAGGGTCTGCAGGAAGGGGGCAGGGAAGTAGGAAACGTCTAGGAGCATCTTACCTTTGCACACACTTTGCTTCCATTGAACCAATGTCATTACCAGCATGTCTTCCACGTTGCAGGACATACACAGCAGTCATTCCAAGAGTGATAACAGCTTACCTCTCTGCCCCAGGCACTCTTCTCCCACACCAGCTTGGCTCACTCCTCTCCCCTCAGGCTTCGTCCCCTTATGAGAGAGGCCTCCCTGGACACTGCTAATAAAAGAGCACACACCGAGTACCAGTGTGCTTTGCAGCACCTATCGCCATTGCCTCCTAGTTCATCTTTCCTTGGTTATTGTCTGAGTCCCCCTCAGGAATGTCAGCTCTATGAGTGTAGGGATCAGACCGTTTGATTCACTTCTGTGCATCCAGTGTCAGGGTTAAAAAAAAGTGACCGATAAATCCTTCTAGTTAACCCACACAATGCTTCTGTAAGTAAAAGGATGCTGAAAATAGTTAAGTAACTCGCCCAATGTTACCAGCCCAATCAGTGGAAAAGTTTATAACTCAAACCCATGTTTCTGAGTTCCAAATTCTATGTTTTTCAAGCAAATCACATAGCCTGCTTTTTTAAAAATTATTTTTACTGATTTCAGAGAGGAAGGGAGAGGGAGATAGAGATTGAAACATGATGAGAGAGAATCATTGATTGGCTGCCTCCTGCACACCCCCCACTGGAGATGGAGCCACAAACCAGGCACTTACCCTTGACCAGAATCAACCTGGGACCCTTCTGTCCACAGGCGAGTGCTCTACCCACTGAGCCAAACTGGCTAAGGCCACAGCCTCTTATTTTGATATGAGTTACTTTAAATTGAGACAGTTTTATCAAATATTTGTGGAAATGGGACATTGTGAAGGCTAATTGTCTACCTAAAAAGAGCACATATTTTTAATTGGTTTGTTATCTATATACTAGAGGCCTAGTGCATGAATTCGTGCACCAGTGGGGTCCCTCAGCCTGGCCTGCGGGATAGGGCTGAAACTGGCTCTCCGACATCCCCCAAGGAGTCCCAGATTGCAAGAGGGCACAGGTCAGGCCAAGGGACCCCACCGGTGCACAATTGGGGCTGGGGAGGGACGTGGGAGGTTGGTCAACCGGGGAGGAACCACGGGTGGGCTCCAGGGAGTGTCTGGCCCATCTTGCTCAGTCCCAATCAGCCAGACCCTAACAGCAAGTTAACCTACCAGTCTGAGCGTCCACCCCTGGAGGTCAGTGCACGTCATAGCGAGCGGTGGAGCGGCCTTAGCATATCATTAACATATTACACTTTGATTGGTTGAATGGCTGACCTGTCCCCTGGACACTTAGCATGTTAGGCTTTTATTATCCTATATAATTCAACCAATATCCTATATAATTCAGCCATTCAACCAATCAAAGCGTAATATGCTAATGATATGCTAAGGCCGCTCCACCGCTCGCTATGACGTGCACTGACCACCAGGGGGCAAGCGCTCCAACTGATAGGTTAGCTTGCTGCTGGGGTCCAGCCGATCGGAACTGAGCAAGATGGGCCGGGCATGCCCTGGAGCCTTCCCAAAGTCCCTCCCCGGCTAGCCAACCTCCCACATATCTCCCCAGCCCTGATAGTGCACGGGTGGGGTCCCCCGGCCTGGCCTGCACCCTCTCGCAATCTGGGACCCTTCAGGAGATGTCAAAGAGCTGGTTTCGGCCCGATCCCGCAGGCCAGGACGAACAGGGACTCCACTGG
Organism: Myotis lucifugus; assembly: GCF_000147115.1. Classification (NCBI taxonomy): domain Eukaryota; kingdom Metazoa; phylum Chordata; class Mammalia; order Chiroptera; family Vespertilionidae; genus Myotis; species Myotis lucifugus. The sequence goes on along the minus strand of NW_005871119.1, from coordinate 4,630,327 downwards.
TGCATGAATTCATGTACCAGGCCTCTAGTATAGGATATAAAAAGCCAGCAGCCAGAATGATCGAAACGGCCAGAACGACAAGTCGCTATGATGCCCACTGCAGCTGTCCAACTGGCTTGATCAAGGGCAGGGACAGCCGGCCAACCTCCCGTGGCCCCTCCCCCCACCAGCCCCGCCCCCGATCAGCCTCTGCACCCTGATCGGCCCGCAGGCCCTTCCCCCAGCTGGCCCCCGCCCTGGCCAACCTTCCGCGGCCCCTACCCCCTGCCAACCCGGCCCCAATTGGCCCCCATCGGGGCAGGCCGGCTGATCCCTACCTGTGCACGAATTTGTGCACTGGGCCTCTAGTGTGATTTAATTCCTCCTTAATGTGCACAAGCAAAAAGTCATTTTTTTTCCCCAGAAATACACCAAAATATTTAAGCACATGTGTAATCAGGAATAATATGAAAACAAAACAAAAAAACAAACTTGATCCTCCACAGGATAACCCTAGATCCTAATACAAAGACATTAATAAACCTATTAACTTAACCACAATCATATAACAATTTAGCAAACATTTACTGAGTATCTTTTATTGGTCAGATCCTATGCTAAGACCAGGTAGTTACAAAGAGGAATAATTGATAGTCCATGTTCTTAAAAGACTTAAATCCACTTAAGGATACAAAAATATAAACACAATTACAATATAATGGTATTAGAGGCTTTTATAAGTTGCTATAAAAGCAAAGGGAAGTATTAACCAGCTCTGCTTAGGAGGTAGTTTGAGCTACATCTCAGGCGATGAGTAGGCATTCCCTGTGCATTGGTAATAGAGGGAATAGCATACAGAGAGAGCCCGGAAATGGCATATGCATCCCAACGACTAGGAAATGTAATATGTCTGGGCACCAGGTGCACGAGGAGGAACAGCTGGAGATGGGTCTATCAATGAGCATAGCAACACCACCTGAATGTTGAGAAGGTTCAGTGAGATAACCCATATAAAACCATCAGCTTCGTGCCTCACTAAGGGGGGAATAAATGCTAGCACTTGTCTTGAAATGGAGGATTTAAGAATTTTATATATCCACAATTCCAAAAGAAAAAAAAAGTCATCTGGTACAAAATAAATCCACTGTTTATCAAATAAAATTATTTATCTGGGTGCCCATGTTGTGGAAATGGCACGTGTTTATGCAGAACTGTATTCAAAAGCAGAGACCCCAGGCGGCATTCTCATCTGATGTTTTCAGGGAGAACCAGTATACATGACAGGGAGCTTAAGAAGTAATGAAGCAATCCTGTATTTAATTAGAACCAGCCATGATATGAACTTCACTTGCTTAGATAGCAAGTTGATTTTACAGAGAAGAGGGTGTGAGTTGGGTTTCTTTTTCCATTACTCATGGCCTCAATCCTTCGGGAAATGACAAGATAATTTAATTCTCAGACACTCATTTGGGAGTGTCAATGACAAATGATTAGAAATATTGCTGCTTCAGCCTCACGGCCTTTCTTATTGGTTCTTGCGTTTCCTTCCCCTGCCTGCTTCTCCTTCTCTCCATTCAGCCTCAAGAAAGTACTTGATATTGGAGCGATAAAGCCAGTCACAAGAAAAGTAATCTTCTGTCACAACTTTCCTTCTTTTTCCCTTGTCTGTTGTTTCCCACTAAAGAAGTCTCCAGTTCAATGTTTGCATGGCAATTTCATACTTCTGTATAACTGAGAGACAACACTAATTGATTCCATCATTTGTACCAGTCAACACAAGAAAATCGTAATTTTCCTTCCTTTTCATCTTACAATAAGGAGCTCTAAGACTGGGCTATTGAATTACACAGTAAACAAAAATTTCCCATCATTTAACATTTGTTCAAAGATTTAATGCTGTGGTCCACATGAACAGAAAAAAGGAGAGAAATGTGCACTTATCCAATGATTCAATCAATGCAAACAGAAAAATCTGAATTAATTATTTAGGCCATCAAAATATGCTGTTGTATTAATGCCTAAGTAATTTGTAAAAATTATTCTAGCCTTACATGGAAACTTGGCCTTTGTTGACACAGTTGCTCCTAACAAAAATCCTTTTGTGTTCTAATAGAAAAAGTGCTTGAGTTATTTTGCAAGTGAGTAAAGGAAGATACTTTGGGTAGTTATGTCTGTCAGCCATATCTGAGAGGATATAAATGCTTCATTACATAGAACAAGGATCAGAAAGCACCACCTTTGGGGCCAGAATGAGGTATTTTTCTCTTTTTTAAAAATATCTTTTTATTGATTTCAGAGAGAAAGGGAGAGAGATAGAAACATCAGTGATGAGAGAGAATCCTTGATCAGCTACCTCCTGCATGGCCCCCTCACCTCCCATTGGGGATGGAACCCACAACCTGGGTATGTGCCCTAATTAGGAATCAAACTGTGACCTCCTCGTTCATAGGTCGACACTCAACCACTGAGCCACACCAGCCAGGCCAGAGTGAGGTCTTTTGCCAATAGGATTTTACTGTCTCTACTTCTGCACCTATGAAACTCCTACCTACATGGGGTGCACTTCCCTCCCACCCTAGGACCATGGCCCTGCCAAGCATCTTTCCTGGCTGCCTTAGGCTTTCCTCCATACACTTTCATTTTGTTCATCATAACTTCATTCCTTTAGAACAGGGGTGGAGAATGTCCAGCCGGTAGGCCGCATAAAGCCCACGAAGTCATTTGGGCTGGCCCTGCCAAGGCATTAGAGATGAGTTAATGAAATGATTGACCAAATATAGCAGGCTAATTTTTAAGTTGATAATTTTGTATGCCCCATGAATGATGTTATAAATACCAAATTGGCCCTGGCCGGAAAAAAGGTTCCCCACCCCTGCTTTAGAACAATCTTTCCTCCCTACCCTGTGCAGAAGTACAGTAGGCATTTCTAAAAGGAAAATGTAATTCCATGGGAGACCAATGTATGGAAATTTGTATCTAAAACACTTAATGGCAATAAAACTGCAATTGTGCAGAAAACTTAAAAAGTGCAAAACTTTGCATTTTGGTGCTAACTGAGTATTTAGCTCTTATGTACCATGACCCTTAATTATTACCTTTGCTATTGAAAATTTGCCTAGAATGTATTAGCACACTTTTCCTCTTGAGTATATAATGTCACTTCATCTTTTTTGATGATTCAGTATCTTGCAGTACCTTATGAAGAACCCATAGACGGTTTCTCTCCTTTTGTTTAATCCCCACTCGAGGATATTTTTTCCATAGAATTTCAGAGAAAGTGGAAAGGAGAGAGAGAAGCAGAGAGAAACATTGATGTGAGAGAGACATAAAGATTGGTTGCCTCCTGCACACGCACCTTACCGGGCCCGAGATGGACCCTGCAACAGAGGTACATGCCCTTGACTGGAATCGAACCCATGACCCTTCAGTCGGCAGGCTGACACTCTAACCACTGAACAAAACCAGGTATGGCTTTTTTGTTAATCCTCACCCAAGGATATTTTTCCATTGATCTCCAGAGAGAGTGGGAGGGAGGGAGGGGGAGAGAGTGAGAGTGAGAGAAACATCCCTGTGATAGAGACACATTATTTGTTGCCTCCTACATGTGCCTGACCAGGGCGGGGATGTAACCTGCAACCCAGGTCCTTGCCCTTGTCTGGGAATCCAATTCCATGACCCTTAGGTGCATGTGGGGGAGGATGGTCTATCTGTGGTTGAAAAATAGTTTACTGAGCATTATCATGCAAAGTAAAACATTCATCTATTCATTCACTCACACATTCATTTACTGATCACTTAAGGATCTCCTACAAAGTGTGAGGCACTGTGCCAGACCCTGAAATGCAATGGTGAATAATCTTAAAATCTCTTAGAGCCCTAGCTGGTTTGGGTCAGTGGATAGAGTGTTGGCCTGTGGACCAAAGGGTCCCGGGTTCGATTTTGGTCAAGAGCACATGCCTGGGTTGCGGGCTCGATCTCCAGTAGGGGGCGTGCAGGAGGCAGCTGATCAATGATTCTCTCTCATCATTGATGTTTCTCTCTCTCTCTCTCTCTCTCTCTCTCTCTCTCTCTCTTCCTCTCTGAAATCAATACAAATATATATTTAAAAAGAAAAAACTAACTCTTAGAGCCCTAGCTGGTTTGGCTCAGTGGATAGAGTGTCAGCCTGTGGACCAGAGTCCTGGATTCAATCCCAGTCAAGGGCACAGACCTTGGTTGCAGGCTCCTCAGGCCCTGGCCCTGGTTGTTTCTCTCTGACTTTCCCTCTCTCTTCCACTCTCCCCAAAAATCAATGGAAAAATATCCTCAGGTGAGGATTAACAATAAATAAATAATTAATTAAATTTAAAAATAAAAATAATAATAATAAAAACTCTTAGAAAGGAAGAACTTGAAGGCTAAATTCGCCTTTATACTCTCCTAAGGTAGGGTTGAACTCTCTTGAAAACCCACTGATAAGCTTGCAACATCATGGTCCACATGAGACGAAAGAAAGACTGCAAAGACAGCATAAAGATGAGCCAATGCTTTGGTCTAGGATCAGGAAAAGCTTCTCAGAAGTGATGGCAAGTGAACTTGGACTTAAGAGGTAGGGAGGGGAAGGGTGCATTCAGCCACATTTTTTCAATCATCCTGCATTGTATGCTCCCTGTTAACAATGATTCCTAACTTTGTTTTTTAACCAAGGCCTTCATAAAGAATTTAATAAAAACTCTTGTCTGTTACATTTAAAAAGTGGTCAAAGTGGCTAATTATATATATATATATATATATATATATATATATATATATATATATATATAACTACAACTAAAAGAAAAAACACCTTGTCCAAAGAAAATATGCAAATACACACAGACTCAAAAATAGGTAATTTTGGGGGGATCCAAAGATTCCCGGAAGGCCACTTTGGCATTTCTGGAGATTCAGGGATACCCACCCCACTAAGAATCTGGGTATTCACAAGAGCAAAGGCAGTTATTTGATATGTCTACATAGTGTACAAGAGAATATTTGGCAATTATCTAGATAGTCTCATCAAAATGGTGGCAAGAGAAATCATTTAGATTTCTAAGTAAACCTCCTGCTAAGATTTCTAATTTGACTGTGTACCCCAGTGGTTCTCAACAGAGTTAAGATTGCCCATCAAGGGACATTTGCCAATATATTTTCAATTGCCTGGTGGTGGTGATGGTGGTGGTGGGTGGGTGGGGGTGTGCTACTAATACCTAGAGAGTAGACACCAGGCATGGTGGTGAACATCCTAAAATGCACAAGACAGCCCCACTCCTGACCAAAATGTCAACAGTGTCAAAGTTGAAAAAACCTGGTCTGCATTAATTTAGTTGCTCAGATAATTTCTGTGAGAAAGGATTGGTCACCTTCAAAATTAATTATATAGAAAAACAAGGAAATAATGTCTCTCTCTCTCTCTCTCTCTCTCTCTCTCTCTCTCTCTCTCTTTCTCGGACTATCATCTTCATGTTCTTTGGTTTTTATAATTATACAATATATTTACTGTTTCTTTTGAGAAAAAAGACCAGTTTTAATTAAAATAATAAAAATATCAAATTCGCAGTGTTAAAGCCTAGTTTTTGTTCTACTTTTGGTCTAAAATAGGTCTCAGGCAACATCTCATAAAGGCAGGGGATCTCCTGTGTGGAATGGAAAGAATGGGGCCAACCCTTCCGCCCAGCAGTGAGAGCCTGCGGCAGTTGCTATAGCAAATATCTGTGTTTTATGAACACGACTGGCTAACGCAAGCGGTCAGAAATGAAAACAGACTTGATTAAATGCAGACTTAGGGACCTTTACAATTATTTCAATGCCTCTGGACAGTGGTCTGGGTTATCGTGGACAGATAAGTGCTTGGTATACGCTTGTGGGACTGGGACTGCCTCTACATGAGGCCAGGGAAGCAGGCTGCCCTGTGTCTGCGAGTTTCCCTCTTCCAAGTGCACCCTGGCCAGCCACCTTTCACATGAAGGAGCCCCTAGTGATCATGGAAAGCATGCTCATGCTTTTAAAAAAAACTGAAACCTTACAGAAACGTATAGTATAAAGTGCAAGCATACTTTTATCTAAGCAAACTACAGTTACTATACAATGTAATCCTCAATAAGAAATATTTTCAAGGTAGATCTTATTAGCTCCATTTTAGAGATGGGAAAACTGACATTTACATTAACAAGTGTGTCCCAAATTGCATACTAATAAGAAAAAAAACAGGATTTTAAACAGTTCTGCTGACTCAAAAATGCCATGGTCTTTGGATAGACACCTGGCGCGTTTTGTCTGAACAGAAGGAAGCCAGCATCCAGTAGACGCCTACCATGTTTCAAGCACTTTTGGGATTGAGCTTTTCTCATAACAAATCTGTGAAGAAGACACTATTTTCGACACATTAACAGATGAAGAAATTAATGCTCCGTGAGTGAAGCTCATACAGCTGACAAGTGGCAAATCTTGAATTTGAACTAAGGTCAGCCTGGTCTGGATTCCAGTTCCAAAATTGGACACTTTCTGTGTCATGTGTTTTTGTTTTTGTTTGTCTGTTTCAACTAAAAGTGGATGCTAATTCAAAGAGAGAGGGCAAAAAGTATTTGGGGCAGAGTTTTTTCTAATTGTTGGGTGTGTTTTTTCCATCCAAAACTGAGGCAATTCCACAGCCTTTATTTTATTTTGATATTTTTTTCCATCACCATTTATCCCTGATGTACCCTCTTCCCTCCCCACCACAGTCACCACACTGCTGCCCTTGAAAAAAAAAAAGAAAGAAAAAACCCAAGTCATGGACAAAGCAAATCATTTCTTAAAATACCTACTCTAAATGTATTTTTTGATTACTGATAAGTTTCTGTCTTCATGGTTTATTGGTGTGTTGTGTGGATCCAGTGCTCAGGATGAGGGAGGTACATAGGAACACCCCTAATATTTGAAAACATCTTATTTCTTGCTGAATTTACTTTTCACTCATAATTTGACTCCATGTAAAAATAGGCATAAAGCCTCAAATACCCAAGTTTTAATATGTACATCGTCAGTAACTTTCCATAAGAGAGAACTACCTCCTGCCATGCATTACTCATCACAGCAGAAGCCTCTATATTTAACACTGCCATAGCCAGCCGTTTAAATGTACATTTTTACACATACCAACACCCCTGGAAGGGGTCAGTGGGCATGGCATGTACCTAGGTTGGTCAAGATTGTAGTCACGCAGGGAGAGACAGGAATTTGGGAGGAGACCAAGCAGGAAACCTGTGTTCCCTGAGACAACACTGCACCCACAGATAAATCCCTAAAGTTCTTGAAAAGCTTCAGATCAGCATTTAGAAACACCATTCTCAAAGACTAAGAGAAACAGACCAATAATGCAGTTTCCTTTCAAAGTCTGATTAGAAATTATTCAACTGGGGCTGTTGCCATAATTCTCTAAACCACAGAACTGGATGAAATTGTTGTAATACCTTGCTCATGATCATGATGATAACACAATTATTAAAAAGCAATTATTCCGACTTCCTGATAATGTTATGAGGACTAATGCTGGAGGGCAGTTCTGTAAAGTATGTGGCTCAGAGTAAGTGCTTGAAAGTGCTTGCTTCCTCTTCAACCTCTGCCCCTTTGAAAGTAAAGTAGTTAAATTCAGAGCAATGTGTCTTTGCTAGAATCCAACTCTAAGCATCGTGATTGTACATGGAGGAGACGGAAGACTTCAAACTATGTCTTGTACTCTAGAATAAAAACCTGCTTGGACACTGACACTATTCATTTAACTTCAAAATCTCAAGTGAAAAACTGAAAGGTAGGGTCCTTTGTGAAGTAGGATCCTTTGATTCTTATTCCCTATCCAGGCTTAGGAAACTCAACAATGTCTCTAGTTTTAGGGAAAGGTGCCAAAAAATTGACAAACATTTCTCATAAAAAAATTAAATTACTTTCGCTGAAAAAGAAAAACAGCAACAACAAAAAACCTCTAGAAATAAAAAAAATAGGGAGGGGCTTTTCATGAAATCAAAAGGCTACCAGATCACTGCTCTAGGATAGTGCCACTAAAATGCAATAAAAATAGAACAGGTGGAAAGCACACCTCTGACACCTATGATTAGATAGTTACTTGTGTTCACAAAAGATAATATCTATATAATATGCAAATGTGTTTGTGGGTATGGGTGTGCATGTTAACAGCAGGAAGTCAAGTGGGCTAAGTGAGCTAGATTACCAAGGAAATGATGCCACCTGCCACGTGTTGACAATTGTTATTTATTTGCTTTATTTATTATTTTATCATTTGTTTTGTATTTTTAGATAATTATATTCAGGAGTGGGCAAAAGTAGGTTTACAGTTTTTCATATGGAAAATAGTACAATAATCTATATCTATAAAAGCCTAAGCAACCGTCCAACTGGTAGCTATGATGCGCATGACCACCAGAGGGCAGATGCTCAACACAGGAGCTGCCATGCTGTGGTGACTTGGCAGCTGTGGTTCTCGGGTGACACACCTGGAACCAGAGAGGAGGGAGCCCGATTCCAGGTGAGTCACCCAAGAACCACCCTCTCGCAATTTGGGACCCTTTGGGGGATGTTGGAGAGCTGGTTTCAGCCCAATCCCAGCAGGCCAGGTCGAGGACCCCACAGGTGCACGTGCACTGGGCCTCTAGTAAATAAAAATCCAAAAATAAACTTTATTTTGCCTACTCTGAACTGTAAACCTATCTTTACCTCTCTCTCTCTCTCTCTCTCTCTCTATATATATATATATATATATATATGTATATATATTGTTGCTCTTCAGGTTTAAGAATGAGTTTTGATATTTTAAAAAATAAATTGGGGAAACTTCCTTCTTTTGTGATCTGGAAGAAAATATGATGACACTGGAATGGGAATTTCCTTGGAAATGTGAAAGAAGCCTGCAGAAAATAGAGGGGGGGAAATGTAACAGGTGGTTAATTTTTGGATTCCTTAACCATTTTAGTTTATTCTGTAACATTAAAAGATATATACCTGGATTTCCTTGGCTTATTCAAGAAAGTTGGTGTAATCATAGAAAATGTTAATAAAGGAATTTTACAAATGCTAAAAAAAAAAAAAAGACAATGCCCTTATTTGGAAATTATGTAAAAACTGAGGTCTGAATCTGTGGGTCACACTTTACTGATTCAGATCTGGAAATAAGCTGTTTGCTTTAGGGTAGACTGAAGATTCCGAGCATCTGGGATAAGCAGGTAAGGGGAAACAATTAAGAACTGCTGAAGCTGAGACATGAATATCAGGTAAACAAGTTAAGAAAACACAACCTATTGTACATTAAAAAGCACATTTTCTCATTTGCAAGTTTGATGTTGGTTTTATTTTGGTTGTTTGGGTGTTTTAAAAGATATATTCTTAGGAAATCTCCAATGCTTTATAAGCAAGTGATATTTTCCTGTAGATCCTTATTACTCAAAGTGTGGTCCATGAAATAGCATCATGGGCATCTCCCAGGAGCCTGTCAGGAATGCAGAATCTCACCCTGGCCCTATTGAAATAGAATCTGCATTTTAACCAGCTCCCCTGCTGATTCTTATGTCCATTACATTGTTAGGAGTACAGCGGTTAAAAATCAAATCCACTTGAATTCTGTTTCACTTATGGACCCCCTTCACATCCACAGATCCCACACATCCCAGCATTATTCTAAGAGCTGGGATCTCACCCTGGCCACACGTCAGAATTACCTGAGGAGAATTCTTAAAATAAGAATATTGGGCCCCGCTCCAGAAATTATAATTAAATTAGTCTGAGACATGGCCTGAGCAAAGGTATTCAAAGCTCTCCTGATAAATAAAATTTGCAGTCAAGGTTGAAAACAATTGCATTATCCCATTTAATTTTTACCTGCAAACACAGAGGTGTGTGTTATTAGATTTACAGAGGAACTTGCTCATGATTAGAAAACATGGATTTAAACTCAGTTCTTTCTTACTTCAAAGGCTTGTTCTTGCATTTTAAACCTATCAATGTGTGTGATTGTGGGACGGGGGGGGCCTTCATACTGGTAGCTGATGCCAAACTCCCACTGTGTGAATAGCCCAACATGCTATACTCCTTGGGAAAGGCTCTGAAGAGCAGAAAAAGGAGAGTGGGCTCAAGAACCTTACAGTCAGGCAAGACTGGGATGAAAAGATGAAGAGCCACAAAACAGCTCCCCCACAAAATCAAATCAGCCCAATGCTGAACTCACTGAGATTATTCAAGGAAATAAGCATGACAGGGAGAGCTGTAGGTCTACATACATGACCACAAACTGGATTCCCACGTGGGTTTAGAGGAGACAACCAATGTGTTTACAAAAGTCCCCTGAGCACAGCTCCTGGACCAAGTAGCCAGGCCTTTGTGAACTGCCCCACTTCTGCAGCCCCATGACTACACTTGAGAGCAAGAAATATCCTGAAATCTCATTATCCCAATATGGACTGACCCATCCACAGTCCATGCGTGGAATGTTCCCACAGAGTCAGGGAGGATGTGACTCACGCCCTCATGCATCATTTAAGCAAGCTATGGGTAGATTCTTTTAAGCATTTACCATAAATGGATCTCTATATCACCATCTGTTCACTTTAAGTACAAGAAATATTATAAGACCATTCTTGTCATTTAGTTAGTAGTTTTGAAAAGGATTTTTCCTATCTTTTGAAATATGTGCAACTAAGTCAAAAAGAAATGGGCATTTTTCTTTTACAAACTATGCTTGGACTAGCATTAAGGCATTCTTTTTGTCAGCTGGTCCAGCTCCGGGGACTGGTTGGTTCTATCTCAAGGAGCATTGAAAATCCTAGCATAATCCTAAAATGTGGATGTTGACATTAAAAGTTCAATTTAACTGACAGATGTGTGAAATGTCACAAAGAAGCTCCCCATTGTGCACAATGAAAATGCTGAGATGTTATGGAAGAGCGCAATAATGCAGCTTGGGGCAAAAGTAGGTTTACAGTTGTCCATATGAAAAATAATACAATTTATATATATATTGACATTAAAAGTTCAATTTAACTGACAGATGTGTGAAATGTCACAAAGAAGCTCCCCATTGTGCGCGGGGCCAGCGGGCCAACCTCCTGCAGCCCCTACCCCTGGCTGGCTGGACCCCACCATTGCATGAATTCATGCACTAATAATACAATCATTAATAAATAATAATACAAGAACAAACTATGTTTCCAGTACTCACAACTGTAAGCCTACTTTTACCCCACCCTATATAATAGTTATTTTCTCATTTGATATGATCCATTTCTGACACAGAAATTTATTTTTGTGATACATAAGATTATACTCACATTTATATATGCCTGTTTTTAAAGTAAATGCCAAAATTACACAGACTTGAAAGTTGTCCTTCTGGGGAAAACTGACATACAAACACACCTTACTTCTGTGCAAAAAAGCAGCCCTCTCTTTAAAGAAATGGTAAGTGGCCAGTGTTCTACCTTTGAACTATGGCCATATCAACCTCAAACCAATGAAATGTTGAAAAACACAGTAATAAGAAAAACATAGTAGTGAAAGATACATTTAAGTAATAATTAATTCTCTTTATTTTTGATATAAATTGTTTTCTATTCTCTGACTTTACCCAGTGCCACCATAACCAAAGGTTGCAATGTTTTAAATACTAAGATTTTAGCCCACCCAGTGTTGCTCAGTGGTTGAATGTCAACCCACGAACTAAGAGGCCACAGTTCGATTCCTAGTAAGGGCACATGCTTCGGTTGCTGGCTAGACCCCCAGAAGGGGGCGTGCAGGAGGCGGATGATCAATGATTCTCATCATTGATGTTTCTATCTTTCTATCCCTCTCCCTTCCTCTCTCTGAAATCAATGGAAACATATTTTTTTTAAAAAGATACTAATATTTTAGCATTACTCCAGAACTAGAGATGAATAAGAAAATTCAGGTTGTATACATAAAGAACAAGGTTAGGTGTGTTCTAGGGATCTTCTACCTGACTTTGCAGTTCTGAAAAATCTGCTATTTTAAATAAATGATAAGCCCTCTTTCCCTTGGCTCTTGGATGCAGAGGCATTAATACCGTGTCCCAGAAGAAGGAGTTTGAGGTTGGGAGTGGTGAGCATTCCCAGCCTCTAAACAACTCAGAGGCACTCTGCCCCCTGGTGGACTGTTCAAGGATGAGCCTTGATGAAAGGTGAAGAAGCTTCACTTCCACACCCTCCCCTTACCAGCCTCTTTGCTTCTGTAAACTCCAGTAGATGCCTCAGTTGAAAGCTTTTGCCCTCACTAATTACACATTAGTTTGGATCAACAATTTCCTTTTAAATAATGTAAATGTCTGGGCTACTTAATCAGCCCTGTACTGGTAAAATAAGAAAATTAGATCAACACATTTTCATGGATTATTAGGGCTTTGCATGGGGAATGAAAAAGTAGAGAAGCTGAAAATGAGACACTGAGAAAAGCTGTAGATGCGGTGAGGGACTTTGGATTCTTGGAAGACAGCTGCAAACCTCTAGAAAAGGACAAGGAAGGAGAGATTGGGTAAATAAGAGGCTGATGCTATAGGAAATGAAATATTTGGCAATTTCCTCTAGGCCACTAGAGCTACTATAAACCAGCCTAAGGGGTAAATGTGAAAGGTTCCAAACCTCAGTCACTTTAGTTTAGTTACGTTTCTCCCATTCAGTCTTGTCTGATCTCCCCTAGTCCAACTTCTGGTAAATAGCGCTCAGTGTTTACAAGCTACAGGGGTTCTGTATCCTCAAGGCAGGCAATGGGGAAATACTGGCTAAAGAGGAGGTATCATTTGCTGAGATCCAAAAAGGTTTCAGGTATTATGATGGATGCTTTACGTGTATAGTCCCTAACCCTTGTAAGTAGACTACACTTGAGGTGAACAACACAGCTATAACATGCTCTATTTGCAATCAAGCCTAGCACTTTCTGATTCCAAAAGCCATTTTTCTGGGGACTTCTCCAGTGCCCAGATGAGTCACTTTCTTCCTCTTACGTCTCCCCCAAGCCAGCTTCTAATCCAGCTCCTCCTTTTCCTTTTTCTGTATTTCAAGCACCTTGAAATCTTATTACCTAGACTAGAGACTGAATAGAACCTCTAGAATTCGGATCTGGAAAACTCTCATGATAATGAACCTGACTTACCCTCTTTGCAGAATGTGAGATCACAACCTGTCTATTTCCTTTTAAATTCTTCCTACAGATATTAACTATATCCCCCAAATCATAGTGATAATTCCAGTCCTCCTCGGTATCATTTGTTCTCAATTATTCTCTCTCGAAGGCTCAAACTCGTGAATGCAACCCAAAATACAATGAACCAATCTTTTCATAGTAATAGAATGACTACCCAAAGCTTGTTAGAACACAAAAAAGGACTTTTATTATTTTCCTAAATTTCATTTCCAATTACACATTTGTTGAAAGGTGGAATACCAAAGGCAACTTTCAATCACAACAACTCCATCAAAAACACATAATCTGAGAAGTTACTGTTTGAGTGAATTACAGTCCTTTTAGGGTTTCCTGGTTAAAGAAGATTAAAACTAAGATAATAGAGAGAGAACGTGAAGATTATTGTTCTGTAGGAAATTTGTTGAACTCAACAATTCATTCATGGGTGCAGTGTCCATTTTTAAAAAGGAAACTCTAAAATTCCTAGAAACACAAGACAATATTCATATTTTTGGATGAGTATACATTCATATATTTCTGTGAAATTTTGTGCAATTAAACAACATGGAAAATGTTATTTATTACAACAGCCAATGAAAATATATTTTCATTTCTATATAAGTTAGACATTTCCATCTCCCATTTATGTTCTGCAAAAAAGCCATGTATCTAGTTTATGAAACAACTATACTATAGGCAGCAGTAACTGAAAAGGAGCTTAACAGTCTTAACTACATACCCCTGGGATGAATGATACACTTTGCATAATCATGTGCAATGCCAGATGATGTTTCTAGATCTCTTATAAATACGAGGGTTTGCAAGCTTCTACTTCACATAATATGCCCCAAATCCAGTCAGTTCAGCCAAATAGTCAAGCAAAAGTTGAAGTGGGTAATCTACAAAATGGCAAACAGTTCCTTTGACTAAATTGACCATGTTCTGTTAATAAGAGGACACAGTCACTGTAGGTGCCAAATAAAGAAATCATTTGTAAGTGGCTATTGGTTTCTACTAATTTTTTCCCTTTTAAGGTCCTAGAAGTTGACTGAATTGCTTCTTAGGCCCAAAGAAAGCACAGCTGCATAAACAAAAACAAACATAACATAAAAACAAATACCATGCTTTATGCACATTCCTATAGGTAGTAAGCTAGATTTCTCCATAGGAGAAATGTCATAAAATGAAACAAAACAAAGAAACCTGGGGATACAAAAGAAATATAGGAGCATCTAGTTCCTAAAAGTTTATCTTACTCCAGTAACTGGTGTAAATGTTAATCAAAATTCCCTTTTTTATTTAGTTGACCTGCAAAACTTGGAATAGTATATTTTCAAGAGTCATTACCCCAGAGTGAAGGTCTGCATAGTAGGCAAACGGTGCACTTCAGACCTATACATCTACTGTCTCACAGTCTGGACTGAAGAGCTTCAAGCAGGGAGTGAATTCATTTTACAAAGACAAACTTGCTTCTGCAGACACAAGGTAGCAACTGCAGGTAGCTCTCTGAAGAAGGGAATGTAAATCTTCTTTGGCATATTAAATGGTCCATATACATTTCACTTTTTTCTGTGTAGATGGTCCTTCAGGGCTACTCCTTTTTTATTTAGATAATGCATTTTTTTTCATCTTTTAGTGTATAAATCTTGCCCTGTGTTAGGAAGTCATTAGAGTGAATTGGGATAAGAGTAAGTATTGTTGCAATTTTAAAAGACATAAATTTAAAGTATTACTGCTATTATATTCATTGAGGTATCAGGTCAGTGACAGATTTCTGAGGTGCCAAGGCTTATCAGTTTCTTGATTACCTAAAAAGTTTGAGATTTGGTTCCATGAATTACCAGCTCAATTTTAGTTTATCGAGGATTTTCTAAAGTTCTTGCCTGTCATTTTCTAGTGATCTTTGTTCCTACCCAAACTTCAATAGAAAGGTAAAAGAAACAAGCTTTTTTTTTTCCTTTTGATATAGTTTTTGGGGTTCTTACTGCATTTTGAAGATTTTTGGAGAACCAAGCAAGTTGTCTTGGTCACTTTATATGTTAGCACACAAATGAATTACAGATGGGAAGGAGAGTGCAAATGACTATCAGAAAAAAGTCTCATGCATTTAAGATTTTTTTACAAGTCAAAATATACATCCTCCTATTGCCCTTCATTCCTTAATAAGAACCATTCCTATTCATCAGTCTCCCTCACATATCACTGAATTGGATAAGGAATAAAGATGCATTTCTTGTTAAGGAGCAGTATATATCTAATATCATCAGTTTAATCAATTGCATTAATAAGAAATAGAGCAGCTTGGGCTGAGTCACCCATCATATCCTCCACTTATGGGGATTTCAATGTGTAAAATGGCTGGTACATGAAATTAGGAGGGGAAAAATAAAGCAATCTGCAGATTTTGGCACTAGCACACGTAATGTTTTGTTTGAGTTGTCAGAACTGTGGTTTGAAAAAATCACTAAGTAGGAATTTAAAAATCACAAATCTGCAGAAAACAAACAATCATAGGTGTTGGTTCTCTGTTTAACTCTCTCTCCCCATCTCCCTTCCACCCACCCATCCCATATAGTTTCAATTGTAATAAAAATAGAGATCTTAACATCAGAACTTTGCTGTTAACTCTTCAAGGTTTCTCTGTCCCCCCCAAGCCACACATGGGGTTTGAAGCACCAAATCCACCAGTTTCTCCAACCAAGGTCAAATAAACACAAACTGAAGACTGAAGGATGCCAACGTAACTGTTCTTAAATGAGGCTGTAACACAAAGTTCTCCCCAAAACACAAGGTATTAAGTGTCTAGTTCAAGTACTGCCAGGCTGTATGCATCTGTCTCAGACAGGATCCAGACAACAACTAACATGTATCACTGCTCCTAGAGGGCATCGTCCATTACGCCCGAGCAGGGCAGGGGTCACCTCTCCATCATAGATTTTTAAAAGTCGCAAACCCCGCCTTGTGACTGGCTGCCGCAGGGCCAGTGCTGAACCTGGGGTTTGAGGGAAGAAAGTGAGCTTCCTCCTCAGCAGGGAAGCTCTATCTTTAGTTTGCACAGTTCTCCTTTCCGTGCTCTCTCTCCCGGGGCTGTTCTGGCTTCTCGGGATCCATTGCCCTTGCCCGGAAGACAGCGCCTCGCTCCGACCCGGTAACAGTGAAAGAAGAGTCGACCTACCTGTGGAACCAGACACAACATGGTCCCCAAAGGCCACTTGGGTGACCCCCAGTGCAATGGACAAGTCAACTTGTGCATTTAAAGCGGACCAGTTTATGGAACGCTTGTTTGAAGTCCTCATTGGACATGGTATAGATAATGGGGTTAATGAGGGAGTTGAGATAGCCCAGCCACGTGAAGAAGTCGAAGATGGCCTGGTGGAACCAGCATGCGTTTCTGCAGATAGGCAGCACTAGGGAGATGATGAAGAAGGGCAGCCAGCACACAATGAACGCTCCCAAGATGATGCCCAGGGTCTTGGTGGCTTTGCGCTCCCTAGCGGCCATGAGTTTCTTCTTCTCCAGCAGGGCGTCGGAGACTCGCACTTTGACTTGGTTCACGTACACGGGAGACCCCGATTCGCTGGGCAGGTCGGGGGCACGCGAGTTAATGGAGGTGACAGAAGACGTGGACCCAGGGGAGTCGGTGATCAGCTGGGCTCGGGTCAAACGTTTGCCGGTCTTGTTGGGAGTCTGTTTCAAAATCCGGGAGCGGGCTTCCACGTAGATGCGGCCGTAGAGGGCGATGAGGAGCAAGGTGGGGAAGTAGAAAGCGCCCACCGTGGAGTACACCGTGTAGAGGATGTGGTCGGTGTTCACCACGCACTCCGACTGGGCCTTGGCCTGGCGCCAGAAGAAGGGTGGCAGCGAGATGGAGATGGAGAAAACCCACACCAGCACGATCATGACCGCCGCCCTCTTGGGAGTCCTTTTAGCCGAGTACTCCACGGCGTCCGTGATGGCCCAGTAGCGGTCCAGGGCGATGACACAGAGGTGCAGGATGGAAGCAGTGCAACAGGTGATGTCCGACGAGAGCCAGAAGTCGCAGACCACCTGGCCCAGGGTCCAGCGGCCGGCGACCGTATACAGGGTGCTGATGGGCATCACCAGGATGGAGACGAGCAGGTCCGTCACCGCCAGCGAGGCGATCAGATAGTTGGCCGGGGTATGTAGCTTCCGCGTCCGGTACACAGTGGCGATCACGAACGCGTTGGAGAAAGTGGTGGCCAAGGTGATGAGCGCCAGCAGCAGGACCAGGAGGACTTTCCAGGGCAGGGCGACGGAGTCCTGGTACACGGAGCTGCAGTTGTGCGAGGGAGCGGCGGAGAGGTTGGCTTGAGAAACCCCTGTTTGGGAGCCCGCGAACGGCGGGGCGCACTGAGCGCCGTTCTCCTCCATGCCTCTCCTCGCCCTGGCTCCGGAGCGCAGCTCTGAAGCATGGAACGGATGTGGGAGAGGAGGAAGGACCGCGGAAGAGACCGCAGTCCTGCCCCTGGTTGCTAGTTAGTTTTCGTAGGCTCCTCAGCTATTCTTCCACCCAGGTTTCCAGCTTGAAACTAGAGGTCAAGGGCGCGGCAGCCGAGCTAGGCGAGCGCGTTCCCCTGACTTGCAGTGCGTCCGGCGCTGCCTCCGCGTCTCTCTCTGGCTTGCGCTTCTCCACTCCCGGGCTTGCTAAGGACTAGCGCACCCGCGCCGCTCCGCTCCGGCTTCCACCCGGGCATCTAGTGGAGAGAGGGCGAGGTATTGTTTGAGGAGGGAGCATGAGCCAG